>NW_022103899.1:40840322-40867067 GCF_000313985.2 Echinops telfairi | reverse complement strand
ACTGCATCCTGACTGGCTCGTCTCCTCCCCGCGACCCTTCTGTAAGGGGATGTCCAGTTGCCTACAGATGGGCTTTGGGTCTTCACTCTGCACTCCCCCTCATTCACAATGATATGAGTTTTTGTTCTTTGATGCCCGATACCTGATTCCATCAATGACACCTCGTGATAGCACAGGCTGGTGTGCTTCTTCCATGTGGGCTTTGTTGCTTCTGAGCTATGGCCACTTGTTTATCTCAAGCCTTTAAGACCCCAGACACTATATCTTTTGAGAGCTGGCCACCATCAGCTTTCTTTGCTACATTTGCTTATGCCCCTGCTTTGTCTTCAGCTATGGTGTTGGGAAGGTGAGCATCATGGTTAATAGAACAAAGTGTTCTTGTGTTGAAGGAATACTTGAGTAGAGGCCCACTGTCCATCTGCTACCTTAATACTAAACCTATAAATATATGCACATAGATCTATTTCTTCATCATCATATGTAAATGTGATGTAAATGACATTTACATATGTCCACGCCTGTATTTAGTGAGTGTGGAGAATGTTTTGAATAGCCGTGTAGTCATTTTGTTTAAAATTCACGTAACATCTAATGTGCCACTTTTGTAAAATCCATAGATGGAAAAGCTACCAGTTGAATGTACACAGATGATTTTGTACATTTCCAGCTTTTTCTAATGGTTATTCTTTCCACTGCCCAAGCAAGCAGGAAGTGGACCGTGGGCCTTTCCAGTACATCCATGTCTAGCTCAACAGAATAAAGGGAGTGGTGAAGATTAAAGGAGGGGAGTCTTCCCTCTGTGCTGATGGGGAATCCGCGAGGTCACGGACTGAATGAGCATGGTCATCTCAGGTGGAGAGGAACCGGAAGCTCAAGTTTTGGTCAGGTGACAGAGTAGAAAAGATAGAAGAAGGATGTTGTGATAGATAAGGAGGAGGAAAGAAAAATAGGACTTTAGGTTTCTTAGATTCAGAGCTTGTAATGAAGCTGAATTCAACACACTTGGGGGGAAAAGCAGAGGTTAGGTTTGTAGGTCCAGTCAGGAAGAACATTACCGAGCAGCAGTACAATGTATTAGAGGTCATCGTATGTAATTGCTGGATTCACAGACATGACTGGTGCATCATGAGTCATATTTCTCTCAGGGTGTGCTATGTAGTGCGATAGAAAAATCAGATCTCGCCAGGTTTTTGAAAAGTAATGGTTTTTATAATGTCAGTGAGCACCGCTTTCACTATCTTGAGAGTAACATGGGTGTGTACTGTGTTAGCCTGCTTTCTGAAAGCTTAATTTCAATTTAATGTTTGTAGATATTAAAGTGTGCAGTGTGCTACTTTCTGATCTTTCAAGAAATGTAGGAAACTTTTTATTGATATGTTTACAGAGGCGACTGGATGGGGATGGTGTAAATACCTCATGGCCCTTAGGGATAGTCTAATGGTAAATAAAATCCGTCATCCTTCAAAAGTGTTACCCTTTCTGTTTGATCTTGCTGCATTTTAATGACTTGAGATACATAGTCTGTCAGTTAATATATTCCTGAGATTATCAGTGGACGCAGGGATATTGCTGGGCTGAGTGAGGTTATTTTGTTTGTTTCCTTCTCCAATGGAGTGAGTGAATCTCTTTAATTCTGCTGATTGCCAACCTGGTGATTCCTGTGTATAGTTGCTCAGAGAACAAAACGCAACTTATGTGAACTGTAAGAATGACTGTTTTTTGCAAGACACCAGTGAAAAGGCGATGGCTACTAACAATAGTCAGGAACAAATGTTTCCTTATGGGAAATGAGTTCATAAGGGGCAAGATAGGAGCCCTGGTGGCATAGTGGTTATGCGTGGGGTTGCAATCCACAAGGTCTGCACTTCGAAACCACCTGCAAGATGGGCTTTCTAGTCTCCTAAAGAGTTACAGTCTCAGAAGTTCATGGAGGCATCCTGTCCTATAGACCCTGTCCTATAGGGTCACTCAGTTGGCATCGACTCCATGGGGTAGTGAGATGGGTAAGTTGACCGGATAGCATGGTTGTCTGAGACATTCCTGGAACACACCTGTTTTTGTAGGATCTTAATTACCACTGCCCTTCACTCAGAAGTAGCTTCAATTGCTCCAAAGTAGCTCCAATTGCTCCATAAATTATAAGGTCATTCTGCCTGTGCCTCTTCTTTGGAGTTTTTAGCCTCTACTTTTTTTTTTTTTTTTTTTTTCGTAATTATCATTTTATTTAATTTATTATTTTCTTTTTTAACATTTTATTAGGGGCTCATACAACTGTTATCCCAATCCATACACACATCAATTGTGTAATGCGCATTTGTACATCGTTTCTCAAAACATTTTCTCTCCATTTAAACCCCTGACATTAGGTCCTCATTTTTCCCCTCCCTCCCCGCTCCCCCCTCCCGCATGAGCCCTTGATAGTTTATAAATGGGTATTTTGTCATATCTTGCCCTGTCCGACGTCTCCCTTCATCCACTTTTTGGTTGTCTGTCCCCCAGGGAGGAGGTCACACACAGTTCCATGTAATCGGTTCCCTCTTTCCTACCCATTCTCCCTTTACCCTCCCTGTTTTGCCACTCATACCACTGGTCCTATAGGGCTCATCCGTCCTGGATTCCCTGTATTTTCAGTTCCTATCTGTACCAGTGTACCTCCTCTGGTCTAGCCAGTCTTGCAAGATAGAATTCGAGTCATGGTAGTGGGAGCGGGGAGGAAACCTTTAGGAACTAGAGGAAGGCTGTATTTCTCATCATTGTTACATCGCACCCTGACTTAGCCTCTACTTTGACGATGCGTTTTCGTCGTTGCAAAGAGAAGTCAGTGGTTGGCTTTGACTGTTAAGAGCTTTTGAGACATTTGAGAAAAGTTGCCTCTTCCTGTGACTTCAGGGGACGGTACATTATGAAAAGAGTTAGAACTTGTTCAATGTTTGGCAGTTGAATTGAAGTTCAGCAGAGATGTTGTGATATAATATTATACCTGGGAGTAAGAGGCTTACAGATGCACACAACCTTCCTTCATACTTTGTGCTTTGAGAAAGAGAAATTTGGTAATGTTGGACCTTCGGCTGATGAAATGTTGGGCATGAAATGTTTATCTAGCATTGACCTAAATTCTGGCCATTTCTGTCTTCAAACAGCACCCATATTCTGAGGGAACCTGTTTGCTTAGGAGGATGTGAGCACATCTTCTGTAGGTGAGTAATTGTGGCCTCATGGTAGTATAGCTACTGCTTTTATTAGAGAATAATCATATAATCAAATTGATAGAGTACCTTATATTTATGTAATCATAGTCTTCAAAGTAACTTACTGTATATAACCTATGTCATTTGATCTGTGTAACTGTTTACAGATATGAAAACCAAAGCTTAAATATGGTGCTTTGTCTAAAGTTATATAATAGCTTTGGTATTCTTGGAGGGGCAAAAATAAAATGGCCTTCATATAATCTAAATATGTCTGCCTTAATTTTTTATCCAGTTAGTTTTGAATCTAGTTTTTCAAAATTTCGAAGATTAGTTCTTAAAGTTAGGATGAAATTCTATCAGTGGTCTAATGTTTATAGGTCCTGGTTTATAGGTTAGAAGATTAGCCTTTTATCTCATCTTGTTTCTTATTTAGGAGAAATCAATTGAGGACGGAATGTTTTAGCTTAATTCTGAAACACGGCAATGTAACTTCCTTTGAATCAATTTTTAAATTATTTCAAGAGTTGTGAACCCATACACTGAAGCTTGAGCATCCATGAATATAGTTTAGCTTGTGATGGAAGTGTGCAGGGTACCTGTGGAAGGCAGCTTTATTTGGGGGGGGAGGGTGATCCTAATCATGTTTTTTGAGACATAGATCTCTTACGTGGAACATACTTAGCAGGAGGATTGGGTAGATAATTATACCATTGTTTACTTGGATGTCTCCATTTAGATGACAAAAAGTTCAAACTTGATGTTTTTATAAAGCAAGTTCTAGATCCACGCCCTCAATATATTCCTGCCTCATTAATCCTCATTGCAGTGTATGGCACTGATCTAAGCATCACTACCAGATTGTGCTTTGTCTTCCCTATTCCTCTTGTAAGTTTACCAATTCTACTTCAAAAAGTTAAAAACAGAACCCCCAAGCCCATTGCCATTGAATTGATTCCAATTGTAGTGACCCCATACAGGGTTTCCAAGGCTGTAAATCTTTACGGGAGCAGTTAGCCACAACTGTCTCCCACAGAGTGGCTGGTAAGTTTGAACTGCTGACTTTGCTGTGAGCAAGCCAATGCTTACCCATGGGTGTCACCCCTGTGCTTCCTTGTACCTCAGAATGAGTGTTGAAGTCTGAGTTGTCTTGATTTTCTTTCTATTTGCTGCCGTTTATACATAATCCAAGTGCTCGCATCATATTATCTCACCTCAGATTGTTGGAGTAGCTTCTTAGCTAGTCTTGTTTCCTTATCCTTTCTCATTATCTTATGGTCCGTGACTTTTAAAATAGTAATCACATCCGTGTAATTCCCCTGCTTGAAATCCTTTTGTGATCTCCAGAGCCCTGTCCTGACCGCACTAGCTCCCTGACTCACTTGGCCCAGCTGCACGTTCCTACTTTTTACTAAACACGATGGACTCAGTCTTGCCTCAGGATTTGGGGACCTGCCGTTTCTTCTGCCGGCAGTGCATTCTGCCAGATTTCTGCGAGGTTAAAAAAGAAATTCCAGCCCAGCTGTCACCTTCTTGTAAAGATCATCTCCTCTAACCTCCTGAAATGATGGCTACTCCCAGTCCCCATCCTGAAGCTGCAGAAGCCCTGTTCCAGCTGAGACACAGCAGGCTTGTTCACTGAAGACCACAGACTAGTGACAGTACTGCTCAAGCTTAGTGACCCCCCCGGCATTGTGTAGTATGGGGGGTGCTTACCTTTAATCAGAGTCTGAAGTGCTCTGGGATTGAACCAGACATTGGAACATCACTAAAGAGAATGATGTATCTGGTATAATGAAAGAATCCGTGATTCAGTGCAGGTTTCATTCTTTTGATTACATGGTGCTAAGAATCAGGACAGTAGCTTATATATTCTTTGCAGACTCAGAATTACCTAAAACCATTGTGCTGGCAGCGTGCACTTTTTAAAGATGGTTTTGTGGTGGCTCACCTGAAACGGAGAGGTGGTGGGGAGGCATGGAACACGGATTTGAAAATTGACAGTGTTCTGGTACTTTCAGAGTGTTTCCCTGGTGAAAGCAGTCCATCTGTTCTCTTAACAATAAATTCATTGAAGACATTGGAGGAATGTTTCTCAAACTTTGGGTGTCAGTCTCCATTAACTCACATCAAGCTTACTGCTATTGAATTGATGCTGACTCAGCGCCGCTGTAGGACAGGGTAGGACTGTCCTTGTGAGTTTCCGTGGTTATTACTTTTTATGGGAATAGCCCAGCCTTTCTTCGATGGGAGTGTCTAGTGCAGTGGTTACCAACCTTCCTAATGCCGCAATCCTTACATACAATTCCTCATGTGGTGGTGACCCCCGCAACCATAAAATTATTTTCCTTGCTACTTCATAACTGTAATTTTGCTACTGTTATGAATCGGGTGACCCCTGTCAAAGGGTTGTTTGACCCTCCAAAGTGGTTGTGACCCACAGATTGAGAACTGCTGGTCTAGTGGTTTTGAACTGCTGACCTTGCGGTTAGCAGCCCAATTTGTAACCACTAGACCAATTGAGAACAATAAGCAGCATTTGCTTATGTGTGTATAAAATCTAGATAGTTATCAGGGAGCTTCAAAAAGTTTGTGGAAAATTTCCATTATCTTTTAATGCCGTTCTTCCAAACATTTTAGAAATCCCATTGTACATAGATAATAGGTATAATAGAAGCAGAGGCATTTTTAAAATGCTGATTCATTAAAATAATGTTAATAAATCTAATTGGACATTAACATACATGGCAACTTTTAGAAACGAAAGAATTTATAGTTCCTTAAAAAAATGACATTGTTCCACATCTTGCATATTTCTTCGGTATCTTACTGAAAAGAAGACAGCGAGAGTCTCATATCTGGTTATGTATCCATTCTATTGACATATGCTGCTTTCCCTGAAGTATATAAAGAAATTCTGGCTTCTCACATGAACGATAGTTGGATAAAACTCAAAATAACCAACCTCACTGCCGTGAAGTGCTCACAGTGATCCCCTGTGGGGTCCCAAGACTGTACCTCTTTTCGGGAGGCAGGAGAAAGCCCAGCCTTTCCCTCCTGGAGACGCTGGTGATTTCGAACTACTGACCATGTACATCACAGCCCAACACATAACCACCACTAGGTAGTTGGAAAAAGGAGAAATAATTTTACCAACCACTGTCTTGGAAACCCTATGGAGCCCTTCTGCTTGGGTCTGTAAGGTTGATAGGCGTCAGAGTCGACCTCATTGAGTCTCCGCTGAAGGTTGACAAGTAGTAGTTTTTCTGTGGAACCTGAAGCCCTGTCAGTGTTTCATTATCTTCCAGTGGCTTATCTTGTAACTGAATGGATCTTTTACCAGTCATGATTTTGTGATAGCATACCTTGGTCATTTGGATACTATTGGCTCATTGAATAATACACACCAATAGAGTGATGTTATGCTTCCCCAGAATTCTGGGTTAATATATGAAACATAAAATGAGAACCATTCGGAGTACACATTAAAATACAAAATAGTCTTATATGTTAGGGGAAAAAGGTGCTTCATTTATTTCTGTTCAAATTGGGATGGCTTATTGTTTAGAATTCAGATCCGATTGAATGCTTGTTGTTTTTAATCTTTTTAAAGTGACTGTGTAAGCGACTGCTTTGGAACCGAATGCCCCGTGTGTTACACCCCAGCCTGGATACAAGATGTGAAGATCAATCGACAGTTGGACAGTATGATCCAACTTTGTAGTAAGCTTCAAAATTTGCTGCATGACAATCCGCTTTCAGGTAAGAACTGCTATTTCAGATGAGAAATACGATTCATTCCCTCTTGGCTAAATAACTGATGAATTCATATTGGTCACTTAAAATATGTGGAAGAGGAACTATCAGGAATTTGTGAATGAATGACAGGGTAGATTTTTCTTTTAAGATTAGGTGTTTAGGATGCAGTGGTTAAAAACGGTCAGCTACTAATAGAAAGGTCAGTGTTAATGAACCCACTAGTCATTTTGGGGGAAAAAGATTTAGCAATCTGCTCTCATAGGGATTGCAGCCTCGGAAACTACGGGATAGTTCTGCTCTGTGCTGTGTGGTTGCTGTGAGCCAACATCTCTGGCACATAGCAGCAACATCGTCTTTAGAATAATTGTGAGAAATGACAGTTAACCTGAGAGATGGTAAAATCCTAATTCCCTTGTGTTATAGATGAGCGCCAAAGTCCAGAGAGGGTAAGTGACTGTGAGTTAATATCAGAATTGAGAGGGTAGACCCCATTTTGTTGCATAGTCAGTTCAGACTTTTACCACTCTGCCTGCCTGCTTTTCACAGTAGTGATAATCCCTTTATAGTGTGTATGGAATAGCGATTGTCCTCAATGGTGCTTAACTCACTTAAATACAGTTTTAGAAGATAGGATACAGCATTCTTCCAAGGGTCACTTTCCTAGGTTGAATTAATTAGATGAAAACATTTTGAGACAGCCAAAATCTTATATTCTTCTTTTCTATTTAAATGGGGGTTAATGTTTTTCAAATTGTTCTTAGATTCTGTTTGTTAACTATTTATCTTCCCATTGTGCTTTCTGCTGAGAACTAATTAGCTGTGGAAAGAAAGTACAAGTGCTTTTGATCTTTGTAATTGGAAATTGCAATTGTCATTTTATTGGTCAGATCACTTCATTTTAGCTTGTGTATGTAGGAGAGCTTTTTCTTGAGTGACAGGTGCCATGAATGATTGATAATGCTCATATGCAATTGTTAGATCTGTCATCAAATCTTATGTTCTTAGATACATGACATAAAGTGTTGTTATCCGTATGTAAAAGCCCAAGCAAAAATCCTTAGAGTCTCTAACTGGGCATCTGTTTTTTAGAAGTGAATTATAGTCTGCTTATGAAAAGTTTTATCTTCTCGGTGTCTATATGGATCATTGTGTTAAGCACCGTTCTCATGATAAAGTGTGGTATAGCGATGCAGTTTTAGAATAGTGTTAACCACTAACCATGTGATTATATGACTATTACAATAAGAGATGCAGGGATCAGAGTTTTGCTTTCTTCTAACACAATTAAACATGCACATGGAAAAATGGGATGTAAAGGATGATAAGCTTTTCTCACAAACTTTCTGACACCCCCATATAAGTAGGCATGCCCATATAAACATAGGATCCTGATGAGTTAGAACTGACTTGTTGGCACCACCAACATACATACATATAAATACTTATTTAAGGTACTTCATTTAAAAATTATAATGTGGTTATAAATCTCTCTAAGATGATGAGGAAGAGATGTGTCGTTGACTCTTCAGCATTCTTCGAGTGCACGACAGTGCTGATTATATTTATTTTCTAGTTGATAAGACTGGGTATGTAATTGGGCTTTTCCCCTCTTGTGGATTCTTCTTCAAGGGTCCCTCTGTCCTTGATAGTGTTCTGCAGGGAATTAGTGAACCTACTGTGCTCAGAGTACAATATGGAAGCTACTCACTCCTGGGGTAAAGCGGGCTTTTATCACTTTGTTAAAAATTAGATGGTAGTAAAAAAGATAAAATTATTAGTTACGCATTGACAGTTTGGGGGCTACTTTAAGATCTGTGGCTCTTTTGATGCTGTGATTGGACTTTTCTCCAGTTGGTATGTGGTAAGTAACATACTCCTTTTTTGTTTCAAATCATTTTTTTGGGGGCGCTTACAGCTCTTATTACAACCCATACATCCATGCATTGTGACAAGCACCTTTGTTCATAATGTTGCCATCATCATTTTCAAAACATTTTCTTTTCGAGCCCTTGTTATGAGTTCATTTCCCCTCCTCCCTCCATAAACACTTGATAATTTATAAATTATTTTTTCCCATGTTTTACACCGACTGCTGTTTCCTTCACCCACTCTTCTGTTGTCCAATCCCCTGGGAGGGCGGTATATGTTGATCATTATGATCGGTTCTCCCTTCTCCCCCCACTTTCCCCTTACCCTCTTGGGATTGCTACTCTCATGATTGGTCCTGAGAAGTGTATCTGTCCTGGATTCCCTGTGTTTCCAGCTCTTATCTGTACCAGTGTACATGCTCTGGACAAGGTGGATTTGTAAGGTAGAATTGGGGACATGATAGTGCGGGAAAGGAAGCATTAAGGAACTAGAGGAAAGTTGTGTGTTTCATTGTTGCTGTACTGCACCCTGACTGGCTCGTCTCTTCCTCGTGACCCTTTTGTGAGGAAATGTCCAATTGTCTACAGTTGGGCTTTGGGTCTCCACTCTGGCCTCCTCATTCACATCAATACGATTTTAGTTCTGGTTCTTTGAAGCCTGATCCCATACTCACTTCTAAATGGTGACCAAAAAGGGCAGTGGCCATAGTCTCATAAGGTTTACTGGGGTACCTGATTTCAGGCTGCGTAGGAGAAAAAGGTAGAGTCCCTCTTCTGGCTTTACTGTGATTAAGTGACATTTAAACTTTTGGTATGTTTTTAATATTTTATAGAACTTGCAACGTGGAATTTTTGTTATCATTAAACAAGATTTTTTTTTTTTTTTAAACAAGATCTTTAGAAAAGTTAACTGTGGAGCATGTGTCTTTCTGGGTGTGAGGCTGGGTTTGAGTGCTGTTTTTCTTATCTAAGAGTCGAGGTAGAGTGTTGAGAGAATTACAATAATTCATTTTCCAAAAGCCATTTTTTCTTTTACTTATTCCATGCTTACGCCTTGCCAGAGTTTAGCTTCAAGATACTTAGTTGACATTTCATTGTTTGGGTTTCATATCATTAGACTTGCAGTAGCTGTGAGTTCCCTTTTAATTCTCGTATTCTGTACTAAGGACATTGAGGGCTGAGACTCCATAGGGTGGTCCCCTCGCTCGCTGGCTTTCCTGCACAATGCGATCGTGAGTTATATTCATTTTGTTGAGTTGGGCTAGTGGCAGTGCTGAGACTAACTCATGTCCCAAACACTAAAATGTTTTTAAAACAAAAATCTCAGGTTTTGTTCTGTTTTATAATGGTAACAGCCTCCTGTGTTACTTTGATGAGAGGTAATAAGAAATCTAGAATATAAATATTCTGAAATAAAAATATCTACCTAGATCTATAATCTTCATGGTGCAAACTTTTTTCCATTTTCATATAAATTGCATCGTTGCCAATTTTGCCTCCTCAAATAGTCCCATAACGAACTAGGCTTACAGGATATTTGAAATGTCCTGCCTCCCACAACACGCCCCAGCACCCCGAGTGATTCTCTCTCTCTCTAAAAATTATCCACTGAATATGTTTTATGTAGTGCCTTAGCTTTAGTTAAAATCCTTGTAAAAACTAAGGTGGCATAAGGAAGCTAAAAAATAAGTAGAGGGAACCAGTAGTTGGGAACAAATGATGGTTGGTCTTCTTTATAATAAGGACACTGGGGCAAAAAAATCTAACCATAAAATACAGGTTTTCAATTAAGTGTTCCCTTCGATCAGCGGTTCTCAGCCTGTGGGTCGCGACCCCTTGGTGGGGTGTGTGTGTGTGTGTGTGTGTGTGTGTGTGTGTAATGACTTTCGCAGGGGTTGCCAGATTCATAACAATAGCAAAGTTACAATTATGAAGTAAAAATGAAAATAAGTTTATGGTTGGGGGAGTCACCACAACATGAGGAACTGTAGTAAAGGGTCATGACATTAAGAAGGTTGAGAAGTTTTAGACCTAGTTCCAAAATAAAGAGCAAGTGCTGAATATGTTGAATTAATTGAAATGGTTGAGCATCTTCCACATCTTCCCTTTAAAAAGGAAAGAAGAAAAAACCCCAAAAACCCTGTAGTTCACAATTTATCTTCCAAATGAACCTTGTTACTTGCATTTACTATAAAATATATAATTACTGTAATTAAGGTGGGTAATTAGGAAGAGCTTGTCAAATCATGGTCATAGTATCTGGTATACCAGAGATAAAGAAGCCTGATTTATAGTAATACTTTCTAAAATGAGCTTCTAAACACTTGATCAGATTTTTCTTGGTTCAGTGTGCTTTAAAGAAAAGATTGCCTGTCATAAATTTTACTGACAACCATTTATGGATAATTTTACCCAATTCTTTATAGCATCATCCACTTTCGACTAATGGAGTTAAATGTAAAAGTTTTTATTTCTCCTGCACCCCATCATATTAAATCAGACCCCACAGGTGCTGGTCAGGTTTTGCAAAGCATAGTTTGGTGTTGATGACAATAAAAACCAAACAAACAAACTTTGATTACGCATTCATGGATTCACAGTTTTCCGTCACGTTGTCTCGTTTCAGTAGAGAGGCTGGTCTTGTGTAGCGAATGGACATAGTGCTGCATATGCGCTGTGACTTATTTTTTGACAGTGGGTGCAGATGAGTGCTGCAGTCCTTGTGTGGCTGTTGCTTTTCTAAGTAGAGCTGAGCACTTCTTCACTTAGCATATAATCAGTCTTTCCTGACGGTGGTAATGTTGCACAGATGGTAGCAAAGGATTTCCCTTTGATTTTTAATAAGGGACCAGTTTGTCAAAGAGATTTCTCAACTTCAGTTGTGAAGCCTGTAATAGAGAATAATTTGAAAGACACACTGTGCATCATCATAGTCCTTTGATGTAGATTAATGATAGCTAAATCACATTTTCTAATTGCCTCTCTTTCTGTAGCTGTTTATTTATTTATTAAATTTTAAGCAAAACTTGGCTTAAAGCAATACCTTAGGAACATGTGCACCTCTATTTCTCGATATTTTGGGGAATGCTCTGAAATATGTCAGTTGATAGGTGAGGATTCTTTTAAATGTCATTAAGAAATTTACTATGCAGAGGAAGGACTAACATTTCTTTGCATGAAATGAATATTATAATTCATCATGCTTGAAGGCATTCACCCATAGAAAGTGTTGTGGCTTTTAATCGTGTGATTTATGTTCCATTGGTGGGGCTTTTAGCATTGTACAGTCATATCTTAGAAGATGCTGCGTAAATTCCATAGTTTATGATCATGTTTGATGCTGTGATCCTTGCTTGTGGTACCAAGATACATAATTAAAATCTTCTGGAGTAGAATTATTGCAGGATGATTATTAAATTATTGTGTACATAGCAGTTATAGGGATATGTACTCTCTTCATTTTCACTTTCATAAGTTAGGAAGTATGTACACACAAGGGTGGAATTTGTTGGCCATCTTAGATTTAGATGTTTTTCATAAATGGAGGATTGCGCTACCACTTATAAACTGTTCTTTAACTCTTTTGTTCTATACTTTTGTGCATTTTAGTGGAAACTTTGAGGATTTAAGGATTTTGACCTCTGCATCATGAAAAGCGTCATCAATTATGTTTCAAATAAATTTTTAAAAAAATGAAAATTTTTACGTACCACCATAGGATTAACCTTTCAGTGTCTGTAATCCTAAATCATTCTTAAATCAATAATCATGGTATGTTTCTTTCCGTTTCATGTTATTATTTGTGTTATGGTCAGAACTGTGTTAAACAGTTCATATTGACTATTTTAAAATTTATAACACGCTCAGTACCCAAGATACTCTTCCTCAGCCTTGTAAGTGGGAACGTTTACTTGCCAGAGATAAGAGAGAGAGTAGTGTCCAGACCAGAGTTCAAGGTCCACAAACTCTCCATATTTGTACAAATGTCGCCATCATCATTTTCTAAACATTTACTTTCTATTTGAGCCCTTGGTTTCAGCTCCTCTTTTTTCCCTCTCTTTCCCCCTCCCCCACTCAAAACTCCTTGATAATATATATTATAATTTTCGTATCTTACACCAGCCACTGTCTCCCTTCACCCATGTTTCCATTGTTTGTCCCCCTGGGGTGGGTGGGGCTTATGCGTTAATCCTTGCACTCGGTTCCCCCTTCATCCTACCGCCCCCCACCTTCTCGCTCCTACTCCCATTTCTGCCCCTGAGGGGTTCTCTGACCTGGATTCTGTGTGTCGTGAGCTCTTATCTGTACCAGTGTGCCTGCTCCGATCTAGCCAGAACTGAAAGGCAGGAGTCATGATAGTGGCAGGGGGAGGGAAGGAAGTCTCAAGGATCCAGGGGACTATTGTGTGTTTCATAGGTGCTATACTGTGCCCTGGTTGATTCAGTTCTTCCTTGTGACCCTTCTGTGAGGGGATGTCCTGTTGTCTACAGATGGGTTTTGGGTCTCTGCTCTGACTCCCCTCATTCTCAGCAAAATGTTTTTTGATTGTTTTGGGTCTTCTGGTGCCTGTTACCTGACTCCATGGATACCTCATGATTGCACAGGCTGGTGTGCTTCTTCCATGTGGACTTGCCGCTACTCTCTAGATGGCTGCTTGTTTAACTTCAAGCATTTAAGACTCCAGATGCTGTATCTTTTGATAACTGGGCACCATCAGTTTTCTTCACCACATTTGCTTATGCAACCAATTTGTCTGCAGCGATCGTGTTGGGAAGGTGAGCATGTCAGCAGAGGCCTTGTATTGCTGTATAAATATATGTGCATAGACCAATACCTCTATTTTTATGAATTAGTATATTTATATACGTGCATACCTACGTTTATACCTCTATCCATAGCTTTGCTTCCTACATCTTTCCTGTTTCCTTTTACCATCCTCCTGTCCCACCATCATGCTCACCATTCATATACCTCTTAGTCATTCCCCTCAGCTAGATTGCTTTTGCTTCAACCTCAACTGAATTTCTATGTGCTCCTCATTGTTGATTTTAATTCTTAGTTGTCCCCCTATCTATGGCATTGGTTGCTCAACATTTCTTCTCCACACACCCCACCCCCAAGTCCCTCCAGAACCACAGGTCCGTTGCCTTCTCCTTGGGTTTGCTTCCCATGCCTGTCTTTTATAGGTAGGCACAAAAACAATACCAGAGACAAAACAAAAATAAAACAAAAGATTGAATAAAAATTTTAAAAACCCATCAAAGATGCTGAAAAAGCATACATAATTCCAGGTCTGTCCACTGACCTTTATGGCTATCTCGCCACCGGCCCTGGGTGGTTCTAAGAACTGCCCCTCCTAGCCTGCAGTCTATTTTGGGGGCTCCTGAGGGGTTTTGTGGCTTTGCTTTGCTCCCGTTGCTGATCTGCTATGTTCCCCTCTTGATTTGCCTTACTGGGAGTGGGGTGGGGGGTTGTCAGATCAGACTGATTCCCAGCCGGGTATTCCCAGTACTGTCCTCTGTCACAGTATGCTCCAGCGAGGCGACATCATGTCTAAAGCTGCTGGCCCTACAGTCCTCTCTGTGCCTTAGCAGCTCTGCCGGGATGCCTTCCTCAAGACTGGATGTGCCGGATGGGGTCTACTCTTTACTCTCGCTCGTTCCTTCTTGGTTTGGTTCTGTGTGGGCATGGTATGCCGGCCCCTCTCTCCATTCGGTAGGCTGAGTGTTGTCTCCTGTAGCACATACTTCTAGGGAGGGGTCAGTTTGACTCAGATTGGGCTGGCCCCGGAGACCTTTCTGATGATGGGTTTCTCCGTGTGGGTACGTTGCCCTCAAGGTTGGGCGTGCCGTGGGGGGGTCTGTACTCACACTCCCGTTTCTCTTAATTTTCTGATCTAACAACAGAAGCACCAGGTGCGTGAGGACTCCCTCTTCTGTTTCTTTTTCTCTCTCTCTTTAAAATAGTGCTGAGTCTTTGGTGAAAATGTATACATATCAGGTTCACATTTGACAACTTCTTCACAGATTGTTCAGTGAGTGGCATTATTACAGTTTTCACAGTGCGTCAACATTGTCTGAGTTCTGTTACTTCCATTTCCAGGTCTCCAGTTTCCCTGATTGTGTATCTTCTCATCTTTACTTTTGAATAACTATTGATCATTTGGTCTCATGCTGATGGTTTTTAAGAAGAGTCCTGGACTTATGTTCCAATCATTGTTATTTTGTGTGCCACTGTGCTATTCAGTTAATGGTGATCTTAGGGGATAGGCTTACTCCTGAGTTTAAAGAATGTCTCAAGGTGATAATCTCAGGGAATTCCTTATTTTATGCTGACTCAATTTGTGTACCTTTTTTAAAAAAAAATAAGAATTTTATTTCTGTTGCATGTTTTCCTCCAATATCTGTCCAGGACCGTCTATTTAAGATCCCAGTCAGAACTAATTTTTCCTGGTCTCAATTTAGACCTGGTTGTGGCTTACTTAGACTTGTTTTGTCTCTGCATTTTTGGTTATCTTCTTACGGTTTTGTCTTGTCATGTGAAGCCTGCAGTTGTGCCTTAGGTGGATGCCTATAAGCTTTTAATACCCAGATGCTATTCACTCTCACAGAATGCAGATCATAATTTATGTGCTCTCTGCTATGTCAGCTGATGGTGGTGTCCTGTGAGACTGCTCCTCAGCCTGCAAACTCAGAAAATCAATTTTGGGAGGTGTGTGAGAAGTATCTGCATTTGTGTCTTCAGTGAATATAGTTGATTTATACCTAACGATGGATACGATGCTCTGTTCTCACCTGCACACCTGTATGTACCATATACAAATACGCTTATACCCATCCGTATGAGCAGACGTTCATTTAACTTCGGTATGCTGTGCTTACTACATTCACATTTGATGCTAGTTTTGCCATCACCTAAAATAGTAAGTCTCTGGTTTGCACTCTTCCCACTTCCCTCTCTCTGGTAACCAATAATGAACATGGCTCTACTTATATTATCTGTTCTTGTCTTCCTATGAAAGGGAGATCATGCAGTATTTGCCGGTATATGCATGTCTTAAGTCACGTGTTACAGGTCTGTTCCTGTCACACTTCACACACTCATCATTCTTACTTACTGCTGCATTGTAGTTTGTTTTATGTCTGTACCGTGGTCTGGCTTGTCTGTTCCTCTGTTGGTGAGCACTTTGGGGGTTTCTGTTCAGTTGGCATTGAGAATAAGGCAGCAGTGACAAAGGTGTACGCGTGTGTTCATGTCTTTAATTTTGGGTGTCTAGGGTATGTACCTTGAGTCATGATAATTCAGATCCGCTGCCGTCAGGTCAATTCTGACCCATAGCC
Source organism: Echinops telfairi (assembly GCF_000313985.2). Classification (NCBI taxonomy): domain Eukaryota; kingdom Metazoa; phylum Chordata; class Mammalia; order Afrosoricida; family Tenrecidae; genus Echinops; species Echinops telfairi. Next base: position 40,850,912 of record NW_022103899.1, on the reverse strand, counting down.
GTCCTGTCTGGCCTTTGGGGGGCCGGTCATAGGATAGCTCTATTTCTATGCTATTTTAGAAAGTGCCATGTCATGTTCTGTCATGGTTGTGTCGTTTTAGAATCCCATCAGCAGTGAATACAGGTTCCAGTCTCCCCATATTCTTGAGTTTGTTGCTGTTGTTTTTATATCGGTGCCATTTTAGCTGGTGTAAGATGGTATCATTGATTTACTTCTTTCTGCTAGCTAATGGTTATGAACAACTTCGTGTGTTTGTTGGATACTTGGACAGCCTTTTTCATGATCTTTCGCCTTTTTGTAAATTGAGTTGTTGTTTGTATTTTGTTGCTGAGTTGGGGTTTTCTATAGCTTTTAGGCATTAGAACACTATTGGATAAGTAATTTCTAAAACATTTTTCCAAGTCTGTAGGTTGTATATTTACTCCTTTAGTAAAGTTTCTTGATGACCATACATTTAAAATTTTCAGTATGTTCGATTTATCTCTTTTGTCTTGTATTCATGTATTTGTTATTACGTATCCTTATTTTACAAGTTTCGGTACCATAGTTTTCTCTCCATGTTTGCTATCAGGAATTTTATGATCTTGGGTTTAAGTTTTAGGTCTTTGATCCATTTTAAGTTAGTTGTATGTGGTGTGAGGTATGGGTCCTGTTTCACGTTTCTACAGTTGAATACCCAGTGTTGCCAGTCCCCCTAATTCAAGAGACTGTTTCTGTCTGCCCTACTTGATGAATTTTGATCCCTAGTCAAAAATCAGTTGTTCATAGATGGCTAGGTTTAATTGAGTTCTCAGTTCTCTTCCACTGGCGTGTGTGTCCATCATTGAACCAGCAGCAACTATTTTTAATTACAGTGGGTAGATAAAATATTTGATATTTTGGAGTGTGAAGCCTTTTTCTCTGGTATTACTTTGGCTATTGAAGTTTTATTACTTTCTCTATGAAGTTGGTCACTAATTTTCCCATTTCTGTGAAGAATGTTGGTATTTGTATTACATTGAATTGCTAGATTGCTAGGCAAAATTGACATTTTTTACTTTATTAAGTCTTATATTCATGAGCAAGGGATGCTTTTCTATTCTTGTAGGTTTCTTTTAGGGTGTCATAGTTTTCCTTGAATAAGTTTTGGGTAGTATTTAACTTTGACTTATACTTGAGACTGTATTAAAAAATGGCTTGGTTTTGGAATCTAATTAGCACTGTAGAGAAAAGACCTTGTTAAAATTAGACATAATGTCTGTGTGAATGGATGTCTCATTCTGTTTGGTTTCTAACATCCGATTATAATAATATCTAGTAGACTTGGTGGCTCTGTTCACTTAAGACAAAGGATATAGGCGGGCCTGCCCTTACTCAAGATACATGCTCCTGCTTCCAGTTTGGTTTATCATTTTATAGTCTTTCTAGTAGAATGCCTTCATTTTCATTCATAGGAAGTGGTGGCTTCTGTGGAGTGCAGTGCAGTTTGACTGAATTCGTTAGCTAAGAAAAGATCATCTCTCTGAAACGTGGTCACAGTTAAATAATTATGTTCCAAAACCTATTTTTCCATTTTCCATACTGGTTTAAAGTTTTATTTCTCATTTTGTTGTTAGAATTTGTATATTCTAGATCTATGAATTGAAAGAAGAATAGACACATAAAGGAATTTTGGACTTGAGAGAAGGTTTGATAATTTAGTTTGCTAATCCTGTGCTGTAGTAAAACTATTAAACTGATAAAAGCAATAGCTCTCCTTCACCTTCTTGATGATATGTTAAGGTAAAAGAAATGAAAATGAAATGCCTTCCCAGAAACAGTGTTACAATTATGGTGCTCTTAAGAATTAAAATTTCTCAAGAATAAGGGTACTTGAAATTTTATTTACCACCTTAGCATTGTTTCAAAATTGGTCTTCTGGTTTTCCTTCTTTTTTTATATGCCACGTTTAGTTTTGTTAGAAAATGGAACACTCTTCCATCTTTTTCTTTTAAAAGTCAGTGTTACCTTTTCTTTGAAGGCTCGGTGAGACGTCTCCCCCACACGTATTGGAATGTTTTTAACCATCTTTAGGTTTGGTTTTTTTTCCTCCTGTGATTATTTTGGTTTATCTTGATTTGAGGGTTTCGTTAATTCATGTTTTTCCTGAAAGCGATGAATTGTGAACTTTTAAAAATGTAGTATATTTATTGTATCAGTTTATATGGTACGGGTAGTTTAATATCTAGTTTTATTTTCTTAATCTTTATGATCTTCACTCGGCTCTTTCACTGTCCCCTGGTCATCTCCTGCAGATTGGTGGTGCTGACTTTGTTCTGGTGGGCCGGGCTGATCGCTGGCAGTGCGGATGGAGAGTTCCCTAAGCAGGCTGGTGTTGGCTTTTGCTAGAGACGATGATTCTGTTTCCATGAGACGTTTTGTCTTTACTTACTCTTGCTGCGCCTTTTGTACTTTCCTAGCTACTTGAATGGAAAGCATAGTTTCCTTGTTTTCAGTTCTTTTTTAAATCAGCTTGTATGTTTTCCTCTCCCTACTACTTTTGTCGCTTCCAACGGCCTTCAGATAATAATGCTCTCGTTACTATCTATTTTTTAGTCCCTTGTGGTACTTCTATTTTGACTGAATTTTTAATCTAAGGCTTATTTAGGACATTAACAAGTTGAGTGACACATTGAGAGCCCCCAGAAGCTTGGTGCTGTTAAAATCTAATGTATTGTGTCAAGGTTTGTAACTTATATGGTTTCTGCATTTTGGATTTGCGATTTTGTTGTTGCACTGATGCATGTCATTTATTTTTATTATTCCAGTTGCCAGAAACTGGAGACTCTGGGATTTGACTTTACCTTTGATTGTGTCTATTTAATTGATGCCTAGTGAACATCCTGCGTGGTACACATGGTTCATACTCTTGGCTGCTAACCAAAATTTTGGTGGTTCGAGTCCACCCAGTGGTGCCTTGGGAAAAGGCCTGGTAATCTACTTCCCCCAAATTAGGCATTGAAACCCTGATGGAGCAGAGTTTTACTCTGGTATACATGGCGTCCCCAGGCATTGACATTGACTTCAGTGCAACTGGCTGGTTGGCTTAGCGGAAGATAGAAAGACTGCATTACTCATGACAAAAAACGGTAGCCTGTTTGGTTCATAGTGGTTTGTGTTGCTCCAGGAGGGCCATTCAGGGATCCTGTTGATGGATTTCCACACGGTGGCAACTCTAAGCTTGGGGAATTTCCCATTTTTGTGGTATGCAGAAGCAAGCCAGCTGTTTCCTGGAGGAGGCCCGGTTTTACCCAAGTCAGTCCGGAGAATGGCCATTGGAACAGAGTGGTCAGGACCTTGCATTTTCAGCAGAGCCCACAGGACCCATGAGGAGAAGGATGCTCAGACTGCAGGGCAGATTCCCGCTCCGAACACCAGTGTGTCTTTTCGAGGTCATTCACTCGTCTAAGACAGGCACATAGGAATCATACTTTCTTTTTTCCTTCTATGGATTTCATCACAGAATCTGAAGTATTGTATACATGATTGTGCTCCTCTTCGACTTTCACCTTCCCAGTCGTCTCTTTAGTTTCCTTAATTACTAATCGAGAGGCCAGTTCTACCTGGCCCGTCATCCACAGTTAGCATCTGCTCATCTGCACAACAGCCCGACAAACACAGCTCCAGTGAGTCGGGACAGCTTTTGTATCAAAAACACGTTAGTGGCTTTCCAGTACTCTTAGCATAAGTCGTTAGCAAGACCTTGCATTGCTTATTTTTACACTGTTCTCATTTCACTTCTTTCTTTGCCCCACCAGTAAGCTAGATGTTCCAGCCTTATCTATTTTATATGCACTTCTGCTACGCGGTCTCCAGTTTATTTCGTGTCTTACTGCCGCAGCTTGGCCTAGTTCATGTGCAACTTTTAGACTTTGTATCGACGCTTTTTATCATTTCTGTTATTACAGCCCCAGTTAGAGCCACTGCCTTTCTCCTGAGTGGGAGCCACAGAGTTGGTCTCACAGGATCCATTTTCTCTTTCTCAGGCTTCTCCTTCCACACAGCCAGAGTGAGCCTTCTGCAGCAGAGAGCAGTATCACTCTTCCGTGCCTTTAATCTGAGGGAGAGGCAGGTGACTTTACCTACATTATGAAATCCTATTCATCTAGTGAGTATTAGTTGTGCATCTGCTACTTACCAGACACTGTTCTGGGCACTGAGCTAACATTCTTGCCTTTGAGGGACTGGTATTCTAATGGGTTGAGACAGACAGGAGAAGAAAACAGAAAATACACAGGAGGTTGGTGGTTGTAAGTTTAGAGTATCAAGGATGGTCTCCACCAAAAAAAGGTCATTTGAGTGATGAGTTGCCTTAAGGTGGTATGAGAGTGAGCTAGCTGTGCAGATAGTTGGGGGAAACATGGGTATGGCCAAGTGACTGATTGCAAAGGCTTTGAGGCAGAAACATTCTGGGAACAACCAAAAACCAAACTCACCACCATCGAGTCGACAGTGACTCAAAGTGACCCTGTAGAACAGGGTAGAACCACCCTTGTGAGTTTCTGAGACTGTAACCCTTTACAGGAGTAGAAAGCTGCATCTTTCCCCCACAGAGCAGCTGATGCTTTCGAACTGCTGCCCTAGCAGTTAGAAGCCGAACTTGTAACCACTTTGCCACCAGGGCTCCTCAAGAGGACGGCCCACATATATGGCCCGTGTGGAATTTGGGAGGAGGCAAGAATAGGAGCTGAGAGCAGATTTATCTTTAAGCATCTCTGGAGTTTTTTGAGCACTTCACCGAGCAGTGATGTCCCGCTCTTGTAATTGACCCCTCCTCAGGACATTTCCAAAGCAAGAGACGTGGGGATTCTTTTGTTCTTCTGGAAGTAGATCATTAGGGTGTTCTTTTAGGGTGCTTTGCTGAAGCTTTGCTGAAGCCTGTTGGTGACTTGGATGGCATGTGGGATACCAGTGGCCTAGCTTCTGCCATCTTCGCAGCAGCAGGCCACCCCAGTGCGATAGAGTACCAGCTGGCGATAGTCCTCAGGAGAACTTTAAAACCATAGTCTTTGGAAGTTCACCGGTGGGAGAGATTAACTTTGCGTAACAGATTTCTTTTAATTTCTCTGGCAGATTCGAAAGAAACTGCATGTAAAACCAGAATGTTCAGTAATGCAGAAAACAAGAAGAATTCAATAAAGATGTGGTTCAGTCCTCGTAGTAAGAAGGTCAGGTATGTTGTGAACAAAGTGTCGGTGCACACCCAGCCTCAGAATGTCAGTGACCAGAATGCCCAGCAGGCCTCCATGTACGAGTTTATCTCCTCCAGTCCTTCGCTCGATGTGTCTCGGAAGGCAAAGACTAAAAAGGCTTCCGCAAAATCTAGGAAAAGGCAGAGAAAGAAAAGATTGGCTGAAATCAACCAAGAGTGGCATGTAGGGGCAGAAAAGGAAGATGGGGACCCTGACTCCAAGGAGGAATCTAAGGAAAGGCTGGTGTCCTTCTGCAGCCAGCCATCTGTCATTGCCAGCTCTCAGCCAAACGGTGAAATCGACTTACTAGCCAGTGACCCCCTAGCAGAGTCTGAATTTCTCAGAAGCTTAAATGAGAGCTCCTTACCTCTGGCTGTGCCCTCCGTGTCTCCAGAAGTTGACAGCAAGCATGAAGTAGGGACACCCCAGGAGAATCCCTGTGAAAATGACCACGCACCTAAGGAAACCTTGCCTTTGGGCCGGGAGGAGAATCGGTGTCCCCCAAGACCTCGCAGTCCCATTTCCCAGCCACGTCGAGGCAGCCTTCAGAGAGCTGGGAGCTCTCTTGTGAAGCAGACCATCGGGGCGGAAGAGCCGTTGCCTGGCTGTCCTTCCCCACCGCCAAGCCGACTTGAAGTTGGCGGCACACTGAGGAGAAAAAACAGTCACGCGTCCGATGACTCCATTAGTCTTTCGCCAGGTACTTCCCCTTCTCCACTGACCAGTCCAAGTTACAGACGAATGATGTGCAGCCCCTCTGCAGCCAAGCTCTCGCCCACCGGCCGCCCATCTGTGAAAAGGAACCACAGGGGAGAGACTCTGCTCCATATTGCATCGATTAAGGTAAGACGTGTGCTCCGAAATTCAGGTTTGGGAAGAAGCCAACTCGAATCCCTTTCTCCAGGGTCTGTGACTAGGGCCATCAGACTGACTACTTCCTAGAGCCATCAGCCCTTCCACGCACGAGAGCTTTCCTTTGAACGTGGAGTGACGTCCTCCTTGCTTAGAGCAGTGGCGGCCCCGGGATCCAGAGAGCATGAGCTTGCCAGAGGAAACTTGCATTTCACCCTCTGTTTAGCCAGGTGCCTTGTCTGGTTTTTGACTGGTTTTTGTTCAGTTTTCATCGTTCTGTTGACCTATTCTTCTAGCGTTCAATGGATAGCTGAAGTACTGCTGGCAGTGCGTTCCTCCGTAGCAAAAGAGCTGGGGCAGCATGAGCGGGGGCCCGCGTCAGGGTGTGCTTGGTACTCCTGGTGGGCACTCCACCAGCATTTGCAAGATTGAAAGACCTAGCAATCTGACTGTCAGACGTAGCCCCCATGCGTTCACTACGCAGAGTGACTACCCCATTGGACTGCCCCGTTCAACCGTGGCTTTTACTGGCTTGTTCATTGAAGTGAGCTCTCCTCCATTATTGCCTCTGCACCCGGGTCCAAGGCAGTGCGAGTTGCCTGGGACTTGGCCTGCCTTCCTCCTCCGGACGCTGGGCATGAAGCCTGCTTGCAGTGGTTCATCTTTGAAGCTGACGCACGTTTTACTATGACAGGGACCAGCTCGTCCCCTTTATAGACCTGGATCTGTGATTTCATGCAAGGGGCATTAAAACGTATTACCTTGTAGCTTAGTGGTGAATCAGGATAGCTTTTATGCCGCTGTTATGACTTTATACTGTAAATTCGCCCAGTGAGTGCCTGGTTCCTTGGGTTGGAGAGAAATTTGGGAAGTTTGGGAGAAACCTCTTGGAAGTTCCCGAAACATGAGATCGAAGGATTCACCACGTGAAATAGCAGTTAGTAAGCCAGCCCGGTAGATGTGGAGGTGGTCCAGGGAGTGCCATATTTAATTGTGTGTGAAGAGGGAGAGGCGCTCCCTGGCTGCCTCCCTGGTGGTAGAGGTCTTTCCTTTGTCTGCTTGGGGATTAGTGCAGAGTGTGCTCCCGACACGGGCTCGGGGCACCTGCAACCTGACGGGTGCTAGGGCCTGACAACCTCATAGATAAACCTGTGCTTTCTGCTGACCCCGGTTCTCATTCAGTCAGATTTCTGCAAAGCGTGACTTAAAACAAAAATACAAAAAGACTGTGTTTTTGGCATCTTTTGATACAAACTATTATAATCTTCACATTAAGATGTTATTAATATGAGTGCTTCTCGGGCACAGGTTGCCAGCGTAATAATGGTGACGTTTCTGTCTCAGATAGGCTGCTTTCGTTCCTGCCTTTCCCCTTCTGGGAGTTATTTTCAGGCCACCAGGCAAGAGTCCACTTAAGTTGATGGAGAATGCCCTCCCAGCCACAGTTTATTTTTATGGAACATCCCTAGGGTTTCGTGTCTAGGCCACTCTTCCTCCCCTTAAGGGCCAGCATTGCTTGCAGCCGATCTGGTCTCTGTTTAAACAGAAAAGTGGGTCAAGGGAGACATCAGACAGTGTAAGATATGACAAAATAATAATTTATAAATTATCATGGGTTCATGAGGGAGAGGGGAGTGGGGAGGAAGGGAAAAAAATGAGAAGCTGATACCAAGGACTCAAGTAGAACGCAAATGTTTTGAGAATGATGAGGGAAACAAATGTACAAATGTGCTTGACATACAATGGATATATGTATGGATGGTGATGAGTTGTATGAGCCCCCAATAAAATGATTATTAAAAAAACAAACAAAACAAAAAACAAAAAAAACTGCGCAACACTGCGGGAGGTATTGTAAACAGTGCCACAGACAAAAGTAAACCAGTAAACTTTTAGGTATAAAGTAAATAGCTGGCCTACAGAGAAAAATGTGGTATAAAGTGGTCTTGGTAGACTTCACTATCAGAAATTGCTTAAGATTATTTCTTCCAAGTTTAGTCAGATGGTTGCTTTTCTTAAGCATCTCGCAACTTACCCATTTTGAATCTCTTGATTCTCTTAATTATCCACTACTCGTACTGTCATTGGTAAATTCAAGATACTGTACCATTCAGGAAAGGGCACTGATTTCTATTGTTTTTCATATCATTAATTGACAGCGTCCCCTTTTCTTAAAATGTATGGTGAGTTGAATGTGCACTGCCCACCCTTGCCTGAAAATTTGTAGATGCTGGAATAAACCCTTCCAAAGTTCCTAGCATGAATTCTTAAAATGGTAAATATTACTCATAATTCATGCCACACTGATAAGCTTATTGTGAAATAGAAAGATAGCTTGTAGTTGGCATTGCATGATGTATTAGTAATGCAGCAATAATAGATACTATTTCAAAGGCAATTGACAAGGTAGAGAGAGTCTGCTTAGAACACACAACAAAGGCGGTGATGCTCTCCTAGGTAAAGAGAAACCCCTTGTTGAGTCCCCGCGAATGCTTGACTTTTACTGTGTATGAAAAGTTATGTTATCACTAGGTATCTTTCATACTAGGTCGATGAGAAAGTATCAAAGGGTTCAGAAGCAAATTGGCATCTGTGATATTTTTAAGATTTTAACCTCGAGAACAACCCATGGAGTAACCATCCAGTTTTCCTGTGTCACTGAGAGGAAGGCCAATACCAAGGTAGTGAGTGGCAGGGGGAACTCGGTACTTACTCCATAACTTACTGTAATGAGGGTTACCACAATCATCAGGTAAAGTATTTTATTCACCAAACCCTGCTGCATTGGAAGCAGGGAAAGTATTTAAAATCTTTTAGAACTCTATTCCAGATGGCTAATTTTTTTTAAAGCCAGCATTCACTTGCTAAAAGGGGAAGATTAATGTACTTGGTGAGTCCATTTATGCAGAAAAACTTAGCTATAGTTGATAATTCATCAGTATCCTATTTTATTATAAAGTCCTACTGTTTTTATAAAAGTGTTTATGAATGGTATTCTTGAAGAACTCATCATAAGGGTAGAAAAGTTTTGGGGTTTGCATGTGTGCTCTTGTTTTGGGGAAGTTAAAAATTTAGGTTACTGTAATATGCACAAGTGAAATAGACACAAATCTGTAATGATTTTTTTTCTTTGAACAGAAGGCTAAGCAGTCAAAATGCAGTGAAACATACACATTTTTTTATCTTCAAGCTTTGAAAGGGTTACTATTACCAAATCCGTTTAAAATTTCCCTTCAAACCTATGTAAATACTTAGCTGTTCCTCCCCCCTTTTTTTCTAACTCTAGTTTTAAGAAAATCTCAATTATCCTTTTATGTTGTGCAGAGCCTAAAGTGTGGGTGCTTATGATTCAGAAAATATTCAGTTACTGAAAAAGTAATTGAAAGAAATCAGAAGTCAGAGAAATTAATTTCCTGGAAACTTCCTGTCAGTTCAAGCTTACTCAGTCTGAATCCCGTCCAATTATCATAATTTTATTTATGTGCATGACATTACTTTTACATAAAATAGAAAGATGAAAATATAACCAACTTAAAAATCGGAGGCAGGAGAAAGCAGACTGGCTATAAAAAGCCAGCAGTGTGATAATCAGTTACCTGTTTCGGGGACGTCTAGAAGCAGAATCTCTCAGAAAACACCTTTGATAATAGGAAGAGGGACATGAAAGAAGAGCATCAGTCTTAACAGCGATTTCCCTCCCATAGCATTCAGCTCTCCTCTCCTCTGTGGCTCTCTCATCTCTACAGTGGTCTTTGGGTCATTATATGGACTTCTTAAGGTTCATAGGATTTTGTCATTAAAAAACAAAACCCACCCTGTTGCTGTATGTCAGTGCTGACTCATGCAGATGCTAGGATGGAGTAGGGCTGCCTGTTAGAGTCTCCGAGGCTGTAATCTTTGCGGAAGCAAACTGCCGTGTATATGCCTCTCTCTTCCTGCAGAACAACAGCTGATGGGTTCAAACTGCTGACTTTTCATTTAGCCCCACGGGGGCACCATCTTTTATGATTATCATGTAAAAGGAGAAAGGACAAGGGCTTTTATATATTTTTTGTGCTGAAGCTTGGCAGCATATGCTGCTCTGGCAGTTTATCTGTAGAACGTTCGTGGCACTGTTTTTAAAAATTCAAAGTTGTATTTGCATAATCTTGAGTGCCTTTGGAATTGACTTAAATATACAGCAAAAATTACACTCACTCCACTCATTGTCATCCAATGGATTCTGACGCTTAGGGACCTGACTGGACAGAGTAGAACAGTTCCTGCAGGTTCTTGAGACATTTTTAAAAATTGAATCTGGGATAATCAATTTGACAGCTGTTTGTGGACCCACTGCATGTTTAAAGCCATTTTGTGACTTGAGGAACATAAAAATCTCAGTTGTTGGTGTTTGTTGTTTTTTTTAAAGAAAAACCTTAGTCAGGTTTTGCAATTTTTGAGAAGCAGCTCACAACCTGGAAACAGAAGAAACAATCACATAAAAGTAAATGTTTCCTCCCCGCTCCCAATACCATGACTCGAATTCGAC
>NW_022103899.1:40803340-40838346 GCF_000313985.2 Echinops telfairi | reverse complement strand
CCATCTAGCTCAGAAGCAACAAAGCCCACATGGAACAACATATCAGCCTGTGTGATCACGAGGTGTCGAACAGATCACTGAAGACAAGTGTACTTTTAAGGGGTTTATGCTCATCCAACTGCATGAATGTCATTTTTTCCTGAAGAATGGCTTTGTTTTAAAAGGTTAGCTGTGGTGAGTCAGCATCGCCTGGGCGGCAGTGAGTTCTGTTCTGTTTTTCTTTTGTAGGAGGAGCCTTGGTGTTATGCGGAACCCACGCTGGGCTGCTCCAGACCACCAACCACCAACCTGCTCTTTGAGAGAAAGAGGAGGTTTTTAACTTTCGTAAAGAGTTAGTCTCAGAAACCCATAGGAGCAATTCTGCCCTGTTCCATAGGGTCACTGCGAGTTAGAACCCACTGGATCGCATTTGTGATTTGAGTTTTATCTTTAAAGAATTTTCAAAAGGCTTTAAGAGTGGATGAGTGCTTAACCGAAAGTTGATTCTCACTCATACTGACCCTAGGTGGGCGTCCCAAGGATGTAAGAGCTTGCCTGCCCGTGCCACCAGGGCTCCTCCATGTAAGTTTCAGATATCATCAAATATGGAATGTAGGTATCAGCTCTTTGCATCACGATAGCTTTCTCACAGATGGGGAAAGGAACAAAAAGTTAAGTGAGAGGCTTCTTGAGGCTCATCGTCCCAGTTCCTTTATGGGCTCACTTCCCTGGGAGACCATAAGAGCTTGTAGCAGGACTTACAAAGCATGGTTTTTCATTTATCTCTTTGCTTTTTAAGTCTAGTCACTGTTAGGATTTAGGTAGATATTGCCAAACAAGATAGAGAAAACTCCAAATGGAATGTCTTTATTTTAATGCCTTACTTTAACAATCAAATTGAAAATGTTTTGATAATATGAAAGTAGAATTAATAGGGTCTTCCTTGCCTTGTGGTTCACTTAATCCCCAAATCCTGTTCAACTTCTTCAAAAGAATGAGTTCTAAGATAGATTTGTAATAGTTGTTCATGCCCCCCTCACCCTCCCATCTTTCTCTTTGTGATGGCAGTATATCACTGTTAAAAACTTATTATATATGTGAAGGCAAGTAAAAAAGTGTTATTACTACCAACCCATAGAAACTTGTATAAAACAAAGATATCAAAATGTAAAGCTCTTGATTCTCAGCATATCCTCCTAGGTTATACATTCCCCCCACCCCCCTCCCGCAATTCTGCATTCTTGGATTTATTCTGTGGTAAGATGGCACATTCTGCATCCTTGGTGGACCTCGGTCATGTTCATGTTAGGTGTCTTTGAGTTTGGGGAATAAAAGGAAGTCTGAAGGTGAAAAATGAGGGCAGTGGGGTGGGGTGGCAAAGGGTTTCCAAGAATGTGTTTGTAGGAGAGCCCTTGCTACCCTTGAAGAAAAGGTAGAGGGGTGGCTGTGCTGGGGTCGGGGTGGGGCTGGGGGCGGGGGGGATATCCTTCTTTCAACTTTGATGGCTTTTTTCTCACTAATGCAATTTTCCGTTTTCTTAAAAACCTCTTCCTAATAAGCTCCCCTGTGTCAGTCCGGGTAGACTGGAGAAACAAATCCACAGAAACGCATTTCTGTAAGAAAGAGGTTTATGTACAAGAGCAGTTAAATTTTGAGGAAGCATCCCAGCCCAGTCCAGATCAAGTCCCTAAGTCCGATATTAACACATATGCCCGATATCAGTCTGTACAATTCTCTCTGACTCAGAAACACATGCAATGATGCCGAGTGCAGGAAGATCACAGTCCAGTGGGGTGGAAGGCTTCTGGGTCCAGTGGCATTGTAAACATCTCAGCGCTGGCAGCGGTCTCCACTTGGCTGCTCCAGCACCCAGGGCGGCAAACGGGTAGGTCCCTGTGGCTTCTCCAGTTCAGGGCACCAGGGTAGTTCCATGCGACTTGTCAGCTGCAATGTCTCCCAGGGAGTGAGAAAGAGAGAGCAGAGTCTCCGCCTCCAAGGAAGAAAACCCAGGCGTTCCCAGGATCCTCAGGAGCAGGCCTTGCCCACACAGAGGCCTCACTGGCTAGCATCTGACTGACAGGCTAGAGTCCACCCCTACACTCTTAATCCTCAAATTGACAATCGATTACCGTATATACTCAAGTATAAGCCAATGCAAATATCAGCCAAAGCACTTAATTTTACCACAAAAACTGCATAAAAAATGGGCTGAAAAACTCGGCTTATACACAAGTATATATGGTATATAACTACCACATCCTATGACTGTAACTTATTCTTAAAAAACAAACAAACAAAATCACTACTCTTTTGGAATATAACTGTCGTCATAGCCTCCTCCCCCTTCCTTAGATGGACCAAGCATTCTTGGTCCATCTGAAACTGGTCTTGGGTGGAGGACAGCGATAATGTAACGTGGTGCAGAGCTGCTATGATTTGGAAAGATGTTGTCTGTAGTTAAATTTGATATTAGTCCTGACCACAAAGCCGTGTCTATTCTATGGCCCCCCTTTTTAAAAAAGACAGCCTTATAAGACTAAGACATATTATGTATTACTGAGATAGCTTGTCTGCAGCCATCCATGGACTGCAGACATGTTTAAATCAGGTTTGTTCAGAAGAAGCCCATGCACGTATGAACTGGAAACCTGTAGAAATATTTTTTTTAATCACCCTGGTGTCTTCGGAGCGTTGAGGCAAAAAAATCAGACACAAAACCCAGGAATTGAAGCCATTTGTGTGTAGTAAAGATTTCCAACGGCACATCATCTTCATTTACTAAGGGTGGTGGTTTTAGTCTTGAACCAGGATTAGAGATATGCTTATTCCACAGGGCATTTTGAATAAGTGTCTGTTAATTCCTTGTCTTTCATTTTTAAACAAAGCAACTGCTTCTGCCTGGAAAATACATTTGAACAAACTAAATTTGTATAAACCAAATACATGAAGAAAAATAGAATAGCATCAGTAAGTATAGCTTCTGGCAATTTTAATGGTGTCACCAATCAATCTTCTTGACTTTAATTTAGTTTTAGACAATGCTCAGAAACCATTTTCATGGATGCCCTAAGTGATTTTTTCCCCCCACAAATAAAATGATGTCTTTAAAAACTTTATGAGCAAACGATCTTTTGACATGGTGTCCTTATTTTATTATTAGTATTTTTTTGATACCTTGAAATTTGAATATGGGTGCTAATGGCAGGGATTTCGTACTATATATTCAAGGACAGATCATATGCCTTCCAAGGCTTGGTTTCTGGGAAATATATATATATATATATAGTATGTGTGTATAAGCACCATGGAATTCTTCCAAAAATTTGTTGGCCCTGAAATCAATTCCAACTTATGGTAAACCCATGAGATAAGATGTGTTTTCTTTTATCCAATACAACAGAAAATTAAAACAAAAATCAAAACAGAACTTTAATCTCTTCATTTTTTGATGTCTTAAAATTTCTTTCATTGTTTTACTAGGGTGACATACCTTCTGTGGAATATCTCTTACAACATGGAAGTGACCCGAATGTTCAGGACCATGCCGGATGGACACCATTGGTAGTTTCCTATTGGCTTATTTTTTGTTCTCCTTGCATTTACGTTTTACCGTTCATAGTTAGGTAGTTGTCAGGCATCTTCCTCTGCCACAGCCACACGAGTCTCAGAAAATAATTGTTTGCCATCTACCTTTTTTCTTGTGGCAGGCAAGAAACTGATTGACCTCATTGACTGATTCCCCGCAAAACTGGGAATGCAGTTTTATTATATGGCTGCTTTTAGGTCCTGCTTGGAGGTAACGGCAGCAACCAGCATCAAGCCTGTTCTGTAGCACTGCAACCCGATGTCTGCATACAGAAAGGTCGTGGGACTTTGAGACAAGGGAGCAGTTCTCATTGAGGCTCTTACCTGTCTCACTTGGATCCTGTCCAATTGCAAATATGGACAGAGGTAGTAGAAAGCTTACCTGAAACATTTTCCTTTTAACTTTTTGCATATTATTACTGAGGAGGAGCCCTGGTGGCAAAGTGGTTTATATGGGACTACCTACTACAGGGTCAGCAGTTCCAAACTACCAGCTGCTCCTCAGGAGAATGATGGGGATTTCCACTCCCTTTAAGAGTTACTGTCTTGGAAACTCGGGGCCAGTTTTACTCTGTCTGATAGGAACGCAGTGAGTTGAATTGCACTTAGTGGCAGTGCGTTTTGGGCTTTATTATTACTAGAAACGCAGAGCGAAGTAGTCTCTGGAAGAAAAAGGATGGCTCAGAGACGTAGAAATAAATGTTACAGGAGCTAATGACACTAGGATGCTAAGTAAGTGTGCGATTGGCATGCAGCCCCGGAAGTGTCAGCAGATGAGGTGGATGGTTGCCTTTCTCATGTATGCTAGACATTGAGTACAGAAATTAGGAGGCTCTCATTAGGCCGGTGCATAAAAGGTTTGAAGTTATGCAATGACATCCTTCCTTGCCCCATTCTTAAGCTGTAAAGTTTAGTCTAGATCAGAGCCACTTAGTTATTTGGACTCCACAGGCTAGTTAACTTTTCAAAAATAGGTTACTTTTAAGACATTTAAAAGATACGAAGGCAAATTGTAGTAAGGGCTAGTAGGTGATGCAGGGGAACTGAGGCCCAATTTAAAATAATTGTAGCTTATAACTTACTTTGTATTACTCCTAGAAATACTTACAGATGTTACTGCAGGACCACCTATTAAGAATTGAAATAGATGTACTCAGAAAGCTCATGTTTCAAAGAAGACAGCAGCGTGGCATTATTAGCAGGTCACAAGACATAAGGAAAGACTTCCATGAGAAACTGCTTTGAATACTCGATCAAGTTACCAACTATGTCTTTCTTTCAACAAACTTTGAACCCTGACCCTGTATTCAGGTGTCATTGACTTCAGCCAGACTGCCCTCTATAGGTCAGCAAATGGAGAGCCTTGTCTTGCACATGCTCTTTCTAGTTCAGCACCTTCAGTGCATGCGGTTATGTCTGTGTGCTGGTGACCAGCGCCTGGTTTAGTGAATTTAGCCTTGGACAGGGTCATATTTTGGGGAAGATCAGGTTAAGTACTTTGTCAATGCTTTTTTTTGTGTGTGTAATATGGAACATTTTAGGAATCTCTAGGCTTAAACCTGCATTTTATTGTAAAGGAAAAACAGTAGCGGTTACAGTGGGGTTTAAAGTTACATTTTATTCTACACATAGGAACACTCGATTCCCGTACTTAAATGGGTGGCCTCTTCTTTTTCTATGGATCACCATGTATCACGGCCACATTTACTAATTGTGGCTTATTACCTTGTCCCAACAAGTATTTAGGAAAAGAATGCATTTGTTGACTGAAGTTCACATCCCTTGTTTTATGGTAGCGTTATTCATGCTCATCTTCACGGCTCTGTGCTTTTCACCTCATTAGCATGAAGCCTGCAATCATGGGCACCTGAAGGTGGTGGAATTGCTGCTTCAGCACAAGGCGTTGGTGAACACCACTGGCTATCAGAATGACTCTCCACTCCACGATGCTGCCAGGAATGGGCACTTGGACATCGTCAAGCTCTTACTCTCCTATGGAGCCTCTAGGAATGCTGTGTAAGCGATTTTAACTTAATTTTCAATTTTTCCCCCAGTTGGCTTGTTTTCTTGAATCAGGATATATAGTACAGCAAAGACTTGAATACCCAGATGGCTTCATTGCTTCGCTGCTCTTCCACAGTTAAATTAGAGGTGACCATTGAGGAACCCCGTTGTCATAGTGGGGTTGGTTACGTGTCGAGCTGTTAACCACCAGGTCAGCAGTTTGAGCCTATCAGCTGCTCCTCGAGGATGATGAGGGTGTGTGCTTCCCTGGAGATTTAAAAGTCTTGGAGACCCAAAGGGGAATTTTCTGTCTTATAGGTAGTGGATGTGTGTCCTCCTCCCCTCCTGCTCACTCCCTGCCTGCCCATTATGCTCAGGGTTTATAATCCCCATCCATGCCCTTTTTCTTTATGATTTCACATAATTGGGAAGAGTTGGTATTTTAATTCAGAAGCAATTGTCAGTTAATTTTAGAAGCTTTGAATTTCTGGAAAGGTTCACTTTGGGTCCATAGAAGCATACAAATTCCATAGATGAATACATATAAATAAGAAAATAATCTGAAGTATAGAAAAAATTATATATGTCTCGGTACTTTAAAACTGTTGGTGTGTTCTATTTATTTTGTGCTTTCTCTGCCTATGTAGTAGAGTAGCAGCTGAAATAAGTAGGAATTCAGATGTTGGGTTAGTGTAGTAGAATTGTTTCTTCGATTTTTCACATCATTCAAATGAGGCTCTGGGTAAATTGTTTTGCAATGTCAGGGCACAGCAACACATTAGTGAATGCTGGTGGCTGCATTTTAAAATTGCTATTGTCAAGAGTGTCACAAGCCAATGCCATGTGTGGATTTTATATCTTTAATCTGTATCTAGGTTCATCTCTGCCTATATATTATTTCACCCCTTCTAGCTAATGAGGTAGTTGAGATGAAAATACAAGAATTGCCTCTTTGTGCCTCCATTTCTTCTATAGGTTTGTAAAGAGCATATGAAAGTTAGGCTTGCACTGGTGCAGAGGCAAAGAAGAATTAAAAGGGCAGATCTTCTAGGTTGTAATGGTTTATAGATAGCCATGTAATAATCATTAAAAAAACAAATTACTAGTGCAAGCAAGTACCACCCTCTGCTGCTGTTTTGGTAAATATGACTAATCTCATTTGTTTCCCATTGTCTGTTGGAAGGTAGTTGAGGAAAGTTTCCAAAAACCAATGACCTTCAAGTTTGGTTCCCTATAGCGAGCCTGTGAGACAGAGTAGAACTGCCCTCGCGGGATTCATAGGCCATGAATCTCCACAGAAGCAGATTGCTTCAGCCCTCTCCCTTGGAGTGGAACTATCACCACGGCTCCTTGGGGCAAATTCAGGGGCTTTATATTCTTTTGTTTTCTATTTTTCTGTATTTATTTATATTGGACCTAATAGGTATGACATTTCCTGTGGGTGTAGCAGGCCATTTGATAAAGCAAATGGTTGCTTGGGCCAGGTGAGACCGAATTGTCTCCATTCCCAGGGTTCTTAAATCAGCCATGACTTCGTTAATGAATGGAGCACTGGTCAGAGTGTTAGGGAATACAGCTTTTATTTGTGGCTCCATTATTGCCTTTATAGCCTCAGGCAGGTTAATTTCTGTGCCTTGGTGTCCTCACCTATAAAACACGGCTGATGCCTGCTGCTTTCCTATTTCTTCAGCGTATTGTGAGGATTAATGAGCCAGAGCATAAGGCCTGTCTCAGGTGTATACGACATGATTCTTCACTGCCATGAGGCTTATTAATATATAAGGTGTGGCGGTAGACAGTGACCAAGTCTGCTGTCCTGGAGAGATGTGTGTTTTACCTAAGATCAACCCTTAAAGTAGCAGATTTTAGTAGCATGAATAGCCAGAATAGAGGTCTTGGTGGTGTAGTGGGTTACCCATTCATTGGGCAGCTAATCACAAGGTCAGCAGTTCTAATCCACCAATCACTCCATGGGAGAAAGATGACGCTTTCTGCTTCCGGAAAGATTTACAGCATCATAGAGGCAGTTCTTCTTTGCCCAACAGGGGCACTATGAGTCAGAATCCACTCGATGGCAATGAGTTTGAGTTTTGAGTCGCCCAGAGTTGTCCAGTTGGCCTTCCTACCGTAGGGGGAGCACTCTTTATCATTGGTGTTTTGTGTTAAAGTCATCGCTGGCCACCTGTGGTTGGTTATTGGCTACTTGAAATGTGCCTACCATAAATTTCTTTTTATTTTCATTAATTTAAATAGCCACACGTGTCAAGTGGTTCCTGTAGCCCAGGGGTATCAAACTGGCGGCCTGCAGACCACATGTGGTCCCCGAGGTAATTTTTTGTGGCCCACGATGGTCTGAAATAAAATGAAAATAGAAAAAATTGTTATGAAGAAATTAGCGCTTAGGGGGAGATTGAGGCAACACCGTACACACAATGCCCTCGTTACATTTTATTTCAGAGCATCATGAGCCACAAAAAATTACCTCGGGGGCTGCGTGTGGCCTGTGGGCTGCCAGTTTGACACCCCTGCTGGAGTGGGTACCTGGCTGATAGAGTTAAGATCATAGAGTTAAAACCTTCCCAGGAAGGTTTATTTGGAAAAGGAACGGGAATGATAATTGCATGAGGATGTGAAGTCCGGTGCAGAGCTGCTCCCCGGGAAGAAGATGAGACCATCCGCCCCTTAGAGATGGACAGCCCGCCCACCCTGTGTCGGTCTGCCATGAGTGTGAGTGGACTCAGTGGCAGTTGGACTTGGTTTGGGGTTCACAGCTGCATGAAGGAGCTGTGGTGTGGCGATAGGGTAGGTGTTGGGTTGCTACCTGAGGTCAGTGGGCTGAATCCTCCAGCCATTCTGTGGAAAAAGGATGAGGCCGGCTGCTTCCACAGAGATTCCCAGTCTTGGAAACCCTGTAGGGCAGCTGGTTCTCTATCCCACAGGGTCACCGTGAGTCGGGATCAACGCTATAGCCCTGGAGCTGTTTTTTTGTTTTAAAGCAGTATGTTAGCTGTTTCTAAACATTGTAATTCTTCCCATTCCTGATAGTTGGGTATCATACTGAGAATTTTTCTGCACTGATTTCATTTTTTTAAATCCTATTTTGTACAGCTGTTCATTTGATAGGCTTTACTGGTATTCTTGTTTTAAAATTAATTTATTCCCTAGAGTTTAAACAAATAAAGTACAGGTCAGTATATATTCCTTATTCACTTAAAACCCATCCATGTAGTCCCTGTAATATTTTTAAGGTAAAAGCCCAATTCCAAACATGATTTATAAGGCCTTAGATGGGCTCCTTACTTCTCCAGCCTCATCTTTGAACAGTTCCTCATGTTCTTTTTCATGCAAAGTTTTTATACTAGATGCTTTGAGAATTTATTTCCTTTAGATTTCCTAAGCTTTCTTCTTAGCCTGTAATCATACTTTTCATCTCTCAGGGACATTCATTTGTGGTGACTAAGTTCACATTCTGTGGGTCTCATCCTAGAAAGTTATCTATTCTTGACTTTATTTTCTCAATCCTTACTTCTGTATTTAGGTGCATCCCACAAGCTAACATTACTGTCTTCTCATTCGATTGTAAGCTCCCTGGACTACGGACCCTGGCTGCTCTCCCAAGCCTGGACTAAGTGTTGCCGCGTAGTGTTTTCTCCCTTGATAAAGGATTACATGAGGTGAAAATAGGAATTTCTCCTTTCTCTCTCTACCTTCCTGTAACTCTGAGGAGAATCCCTTAAACCCCATTTCCATGCCAGTTCCTTCTCATGGGTGAGTGACCAGCCCTGGGAGCTGTTAGAGTAAATAGCGTGTGCCCTGCTGGCACTTTTCCGAAGCAGTCTTTGTTTTTCACCAAATGAGCAGCCAGACTTTGTTCCCTTCTGTGGGCATCCATTGTGGTTGTTGTAAGTAAATTCTTAGGCTTCGTGTTTTTGAGCTTTCTCCCACTGTCAGGGTTGCTTTCTCGATGTCGTATTGACAGAGGTGATCAGATGAAATTCATTCCTGTGCCTTCCTATAGTTTTTAGGCATGGGAAGGAGGCCCTGGGGCCAGAAGACGATATAGTTATTACTTTTTTCCCTCCAAGAAACTCTTGCACAGTTTTGGCCATCAATGTCCTGAATGGCGCAGGCCTGGGTCCTGATTTGGTGTGTGTGCTTGTTTTTCCCCTCTCCGCTGATTGTTCTCTCAGGGAGCAGGAGTCACGTCTTTTTCTGTACAACAGAATGACGGTCAGAGGGAGCACAAGTATCGCCATCGTTAGCGCTTGGGTCTTTTTCCTTATTGTACATATCTAAAAGACGTTCTTCAGTTCTGAAACAGCGGTTGAAGTCTTCTTTTTATATAGATCTCTTTCCTTCCTGGTCTTTCAGGAAGTCTTCTACCGCTGCTATAATTTTATCACCTTCCCTGTTCTCTTGGTTGCTGTTCTAATGGGAGTGAGCAGGCAGATCGTGGATCTTAGAAGAAGGATATAGAAAAAAAGAACAGGGGCTGGACTTTGAATGAGGAGACAGGGCACTAAGATACACTAAGGCTGGATTGCTTATTCATTCACTTCTGGATTACTTATTTATTCACTTCTAGGACCTCCTGTTAGTCATGTAAGACTAGAAGGAGAGCAGGGATGGTGAGGAGAGAAGACGCCAGCAAAGGTAGACAGGAACCATGACAGGCCAACTTTCAAATTAAAAGCTTTCATTTTCACACTGGCAGGAAGCTTTGTTTAGAGATCGGTCTAATGCAGTGGTTTGCAACCTTCCTAATGCTGCGACCCTTTAATACAGTTCCTCATGTTTTGGTGACCCCCAACCATAACATTATTTTCGTTGTTACTTCATAACTGTAATTCTGCTGCTGTTATAAATTGGGTGACCCCTGTGAAAGGGTTTTTTGATCCCCAAAGGAGTCGCGGCCCATAGATTGAGAACTGCTGGTCTAATAGTCCAAGGAAGAAATGGTGAGAATCTGAATTAAAGTAGTGATAGTAGCAGTGAGGGTGGGGGAGGTGGGCCTTAGTGATTTTGTCAATGTAATTTTTCAGATGCAATTTGATTATATAGGCCATTGTAAATTTCATGACATCTTAGATTATTTTTTGAAATTGGGTAAAGACTATACATTACAATGGATCAATGAAGTTGGTTAAGAGAAGCCTAGTAACATGGTTTCTCTATTTCTTTAAGCCTTTATTACACATGTCCTAGTACAGTTGGATTCAAACCTAATTAGAGGTACCTTGATGCTTGATGATCTGCTTCTGAAAAGTCGAGGTTGGCCTTGGAAATGCCAAGTATATAGTTCTGTGTACTTGGGTCGCCATGACCCAAAATTGAGTCAATTACAACTTCATAGCAGCGCTAATGTTGCAAATTTGTCAATTGGCTTTATAGATACATGTGTGGAAGTACATGTATGAAACTTCATTTAATGAGGTCATTTTACGTATTTGTTTCCTTGGAGAACTGCATGTTCTGTTAAGAAATATAAAATAGGACCTCTTGATTTTACAGCATCTCTCTTACCCTAATTTTAAGAATATAATCAGCATTTACTAACCTTTATTTCTATTACATTTTTCACAGCATTTTCCAAAACTTTCAGAACAATATTATAAAATAATGTGATCGTTGGCAGTCTTGTTTTCTTCTCAATTAAAAAAAATATTCACGGTAGGTTTGAGATTGATACTCTTCACTGCCCTACAGAAGCTTCCTTCCAGTATTGACTGTTGTTTTTTAAAACAATCATGAATTTCTTTTATTACATGATTTTCACTGTTAAGAGATGCTCTTATAATTTTTGCATGCTGATGTCATTAATTTCCTAATATTAAACCTTTCTTGCTTCTTTGCTTAAATAAGGCTTTGTGTACTTTGCTCTTTAAACAAGTATTCTAAGTCAGTTTGTTAGGATTTTAATTAGGAATTTTGTATTTATAATGATAAGCTAGAATGATTTGTTATTTTGTCTTTCATTTCCTTGCCCACAGATTTTGACAAAATTTTTTTAGTAGCTTCTTAAAAGTAGTCAGGATGCTTTCCACGCTACCTGGTTTTTGGAATGCAGTGTCCTATAAGCTCTCTCCCTAACCCCCACCCTTAACACAACTATGGTGTGCTAAGTTCTATAGTGTAAATTTTTTAGAGATCTCTCTAGTATTGTTATTTGTAGTTGTTACTCTGAAATACTAATTTATTAAGAGAATACAGATACTAAAGAAAAGATAAGGGGTCCTAGTTGCACTGTAGGGTCTGGTGGCATAGAGCAGTGGTTCTCAACCTTTCTAATGCCTCGACCCTTTAATACAGTTCCTCATGTTGTGGTGACCCCCCCAGTCATAACATTATTTTCATTGTTACTTCATAACTGTAACTTTGCTGCTGAATCGGGAGACCCCTGTGAAAGGGTCGTTCAACCCCCCTAAAGAGGTCGCAACCCACAGGTTGAGAATCGCTGGCATAGAGGATTTCAAACTGGGCTGATAACCAGAAAATCAGCAGTTCGAACCTACCAGACTGCTCGTATGAGAAAAACCAAAATCATTATAAACAGAGAAGATTAACATTGTCAGTGATTTTAATAGACAACACCACAATAAACGGAAAGATTAAAGTTGTCAAGCACTTACCTTTTATGTAGATCCATAATTAATGGTTATGGATCTAGAGATTGCCTGATGTATTATATTGGGCAAATTTGCCACTTTAAAGATTTCTTTAAAGTGTTGAAGAGCTAAAATATTATTTGAGGACTAAGATACACCTCTAACAAGCCACGGCATTTCAGTTGCTCCAGATGCATGTGAAAATTGGACAACGAATAAGGAAGACCATAAAAGAGTTGATGCATGTGTTAATCTAGAGAAACCAGGACACTCCTTTATGTGTAAGAGAAAGCTTTATCTCAAAGAGTAATTGTATGCTAAGAAAACATCTCAACCTAGTCCAGATCAAGTCCATAAGTCCTATATTAGCATATATGTCCCATACCAATCTACAAATTCCTCTTCGGACTCATGCAACATATGCAATGACACTTAATGCAGGAAGATCACAGGCCAGTGGGGGCAAAGTCTTGTGGATCCAGTGGAGCTGAAGGCATGTCAGCACTGGTGTGGGTCTCCACGTGGCTCCTGCAGCGCCAGGGCTCTGGCTCCATCAGTGTAGTTCCATGTGGCTTGTCAACAGGTATGTCTCATGGAGAGAGTCTGTCTGGCCTCCAGTGAACTATTTCCATCAAGCCTCCTAGTGAGGTCATGAAGCTCTGATCTGATTGACAGGCTAGACTCCACCCCTTTCTTAAGTTGACAGTAGATTATGTAACTGCCAGCAATGCATTTGAATTAAGGTATCCGCAAAAGATATTGAAAATACCATGGACTGCCAGACGAACAAACAAGTCTGTCTTGGAAGAAGTAACAGCCGAATGGTCCTTAGAAGTGATAATGACAAGACTTACCTCTTAAGTACTTCAGACAGTTTATGAGGGAGACTCCTCCCTGGAAAGGACATCATGCTTGGTAAAGTAGGAGATCAGGCAGACAAGAGGAAGACCTTCAAAGAGATGGCTTGACACGGTGGCTGCAACGATGGGTTCAAACATAACAATTGTGAGGATGGTGCAGGACCAGACATATTTCATTCTGTTCTGTATAGTGTATAACGTTGCCTAACAATAGCAATGTTTCTTTATATATATAGATAGAAACTGTATCTTAGCAATGATGTACCAATCTTTCTCAGTAACTTAGATAAATAACAGCAATGACCTATGAAGACTTAAACCTTCTCTAAATAAATTTTCAAAATCTTCAGTCATTTCCTCCAAAGTGATTTGTGATATCATAATTAATATCCTCTATTTTATCTTTTTGGGCTCTGATAGCCATTGATTGCATCAGAATGGCTACATAGAACTCACAGACAAAATTCATGATTAAAGGATTTATTAAGCAAATTATCAAGTTGTAATGCCAGTGAGAAATATACAGTTGAGTTGTTTTTGGGACAGGTTACAGAATTCTGTAGTCTGCCACAAAGGGGCGTCCCAGCCAGCTGTAAGCTTCAACCTGAAGTCAGGGCATGCCTATTGGTCAGCAAACCCAGCTCCCTGAATTGAGTGCCCAGAGGCATCCCTCTCCAGTAAGCCTCAGCCTGAAGGCGCTCAGCTCCGCTTCCATGAGTCAGCAAGCCCACGTTCCTCTCGTAAGTGCCCAGAAGCACCCCACTCTGCAAGCCAGCTTCCTGCACAGAAGCAGTCAGCTTTACTTGCTCCGCGGGTTGGGAAATCCATCACTGCTCTGTGCTCTGGTTCCTGCTTCCATCCCTCTGCTATGGGAGCTATGGGAGCTGTCATCTGGATCCAAGGAGTTCACTGTACAGAGAACTCGGGTCCAGAGGACAAGTGCCACTCCTCACTTGTGCTGGTGATGAGATCCCTCCTCCTGCTTCTCAGAGTTCTTTTTCTATGCAGCAGGATGGCACTCCAGGGAATCCTATTTAGAATTACGCACAGGTGAATCCTATCATTATCCTCCCCACCTCTCACCCCCACCTTCTTAGCAGCTGAACAATGGGAAAGGTCATTTTGTGGGAGTTAGTAACATTGGCTACAAGAGCCACAATAAACAGTTCACTATCCCTGCATGATTAAAAACTACAGGTAAAGAAATCGGTTAAGAAGACTTTCGAGTAGCAGTTCTCAACCTGTGGGTCATGACCCCTTTGGGGGTCGAATGACCCATTGACAGGGGTCGCCTGATTCATAACAGCAGCAAAGGCATTAGGAAGGTTGAGAACCACTGCTTTAGAGAATAAAACGGGTAAACTTTACCAGTATATTATATTGTGAATGAAGATGGGAAAAATTTCAGAATGAAAAAGATACTCTTGGACACTGATCATGTAAGATATTTCAATGCCTAGTAAAAATAAAAATTGTAAGATTCAGTATAAAGTATGCTATCTATATACAACACTTGGAATTCACTAAATTACTGAGCCTTTTTTTGGATAGGGCATTAAAAGAATTGAAATCTCAAAAATGGTGCGTGTAAAAAATATCGATGGACTCAGGTGCTATGTGCAGATTTAGCAGTTAAAACGTTGAAGTTTTTCTTATGCTGTGAAAATAGCTGTAATTATGGTAGTGTGGCATTACCCATACAGTTTTATTTTACAGCTACTCACTGCCCTCGTCTCAAATGCCCTTTGCTTTATGCTTAATTATTTCATCAATTTTCTGTCTCTTACTGAAGTGCTCAATTCTATTTAGCCCTGGTAATCTTATGATGTGTCCTTTTGTATTGGGCCTTAACCTTGAAAGTGCAGTGCTTAGGGTCTACAGTGTTGGTAAGAAGGCTTTCTTCTGCCAGACAAGTCCATTCTTATTCTACTCACAGGCCCTCCACATCCACCCACCACACGCCAAATGTCCAAGGCTAGTCCAAGGCTCAAGGTCATTTTGTGTGCCAGTGTGTTTTCTTTGCCTTCTTTGAAAGCTATCTCACATTTCACCTCGTTATTTGTGCTTTGTTTCACACTTTAGCAGTTTGATACTTACGGGTTACATGAATTTTTATACTCCGGTTATAGGGAAGGACAATATTTTCTAAATCGTCTCTATCTTTCCTAAATGCCTTGTTTTAATGTTAAGATATGAGGTTAAATCATGCCAGAAATTAAGCATATATTTAATTGTATTTTAAAAAAATCATTCTATAAGCTTCCCAGGCAATTTGTTTCGATAATAAATCACATTAAATTATTATTGATGTGTCTTGTCTTGATTCTATGATGTTCCAGTACATCTTTAGAAAAAAAAAAAGAAAGATAAAAATGCTTTCTGTGAAGCAAAGCAAACAGAATAAGTGATTTACCAGTGACTTCAATTAATTAGCAGGAATGAGGCTTCTACTCCCTTAAAGAGTAACAGTCTCAGAAACCCACAGGGGCAGTTCTGCTCTGTCCTGTAGGGTTGCTGTGAGTGGGAATTGATTTGATGGCAGTGAGTTGGTTTTTTTGTGGTGGTTGTTCAATTACTAATCACATTAATAGTCACCAATGTATGACAACGAACTTTTCCTCCATGTGTTACGTCTTTTCAAAAAGAGAAATAATTATGTGTCTTTTAAATTAATTTTCAGCCTATTAGTAAGTGTGTAAGAAAAGTATTAGCGCATTCGATCATGGGAAAACAAGTTTTAATGTAATGGCAAATAGGAGGAGGAGAAATCCTACATGTCCTTCCATCTTTTCTTGCTATGTCTTTTGCAAGGTGCCACATTTAAACTTCTATCTAATTGTAAATGCCAGTGGTCTGTGAAGGAGCAGAAAACAGTATGACAGGATTTAACAGGCTCCCTGTCCCATGATGCAGGACCGAGGTTTGACCAATTATCTTTCAGTAAGCATTTGTATTGCACCATTCTCTAGCTGGTTACCAATACTCGAAGGCTAAAGAGGTTAGTGACTTGAGTAGGGCCAGAAGTGTGTGTAATCCAAGCAGAGAAACCATATGGTTAAAGGCCATATGCATAATAAGGACTCTATGTAAGTTTGAGTCTCACTAGTCATTTTATGAAATCGTTTTTAGAGGAGAAAACATCTTTTTTTAGACTTTTATTTGTCATTTTTAGTATAAAGCACACTATAAGTATTATGGTTCTGTAAAGCAGTATTTTCACATAACGGTTTTCCATCATGTCATGAACCAAAACTATCACCATCAAGCCATTTCCAACTCTTAGGGCCCCCGTAGGGCAGAGTAGCACTCTCCCTTTGAGTTTCTGAGACTGTAAATCTTTACAGAAGTAGACAGCCTCATTTTTCTCCTGATGAGCTACTGGTGGATTTGAGCCACTGATCTTGTGGTTGGCAGCTCAATATAAGGATATAGTGAATATTTGGAGCCCTAGTTGTACTGTGAAGCCCTGATGGGATATTGGGTTGCAAGTTGGGCTCCCAACCAGAAGGTCAGCAATTTGAATGCACCAGCCACTTTGCAGGATAAAGATGAGCCTCCCAGGACTGCTTCATGTTGTCATAGTAGACTTTTAGTTGTATTGGTGTAAGATAACTATGCCTCGTCATCCAGTTGCTGTGAATTAAGTTACACTTGTTAAAACCTTATATTTTATTTCTTCAAGGATTAAAATAAAAGTTTATCATTGTTAAAAAATATTTGCGTGCCTTGTAATTTTCTTGGTGGCAGTGTGACTGATAGGTTTATTTGCTCAGTTTTATACTGGGTTGTCTAAAGCCTGTGATATGAGTACTTCCACTCAGGTTTCTCTTTTTGACTGTCATGTTTATGGCACGTGTATGCCAAGAGGTTGTGCAGTTGGTTCATGGGCATCATCATTTCGAGGATGAAATTGGTGCTTAGGAAGTGTAGTGGATGAGCTCAGCTACCTTTTGAAATTAAGTGAAGTGATTGCCTGCTCTAATTGTATGGGGATTTAGGACAATTCAGCTAGCAGCATAGTGAATTGTGTCACACTGCTGAAAATCGGGAAACGGAAAGACAGGAGGTCTCGTTTTCTTCTTCCCAGAGGAAGGTTGCCTAGAGGGAACGTGAGTCGGTCCAGTCGAGCTGTGGGACAGGATGGTTTGAGGACCCGGAGAAGAAAGAGGACTCATTCTTTAACTAGTCATGAACAGCAGTCACTAGGGAGTGCTGACTGCGGCTCATTTCTTATCCTTTCATTGGGACTTCTTTCCCCACAGTGCTACCAAAACCCCTTTCACCGAGGTCGTTAACAGGCTTGCCCCTAAGCCCCGTCAAGTGCTTACTGCCCGCTCATTGGAGGTGACGTCATACAGCGTCTCAGTTGACACCTCCGTCCTTCTCTGTCTACTGCTTTACCTGGTTTCTTCCCAGATCTTTTTGCTTCTGCACAAACCATATCATTTACAAAACTGATACTGTACCGTGCATACTATTTTATGAAGGGGTTTCAAAAAGTTCATCAAAAGATGGAATTAAAAAATAGTGGAATTGGCACAAAGTTTTTGAAGCCTGCTCGCATGTCCTGGTTACATACTGCTTTTTCACAAGAACACTAATTAATGCACTCGTATGGCCTTACCACCATTTTCAAAAACAGAGATTAGAAAAAGAAATAAGTTAATTAAAACAAAATTTACTTTCATAATGTCATACAGTTAAACTATTCTCAAACCATATGTAAGGCACTAGAAATAGATAAGATTCAAACAGCTTAAACTTTTAACTTATCATTACAAAGCTGATGAACATCAGTATTGAAGTGAACCAAGAAATGGTAATTTTCAGTCATTGGAACCTCAGTATTTGTTTCCTTAGCTGTGCCACTGAGAGATCGGGGTGCACAGAGATCTGTGAAACCTTCTAGCGTAGCGTTCTGTGACTTGTGAATTGGGACTTATTGAGACTTGTGCTTTCAGTGACTCTGAACCTTACTGGTTTGTGCTTTAATGGCAAGGGTTAATAGTGGTTTACATTGTGTGCTGTTAGGGGCCATCAAGGCCTTCAGACTTGGGCAGCCCTCTCTGTGTCCAACAGAAGGAAACGCTGCCTGGTCCTGGGCCAGCCTCACATTTGTTCTTCGTGCGCGAGTCCATCCGTGAGTCCATCGCTGCGGTGGACCACCGTGTCCAGAGTCTTGACGAGGGCCTTCCCCTTTGCTGCCCTTCCTTCACCAAGACGATGCGCTTCTCCGGGAGCCCGTTCTTTCCTGAGGGCACGTCCAGACTACGAAACGAAGTCTCACCATCCTTGTTTCTTCCAAGACAAATCTGTGCATTACTTTGGTCCTCCATGGTCCTTTCACTGTTTCTTCACCAACACCGTCACTCAAATGTACTGGTTTTTCTCCTATTTTCGTTATTCAACATCCGAGTTTACATGCCGAGGAGGCAACTGAAGATACGTGGTTGAGTCAGGCACACCTTAGGCCTCAAAGTAACATACTTACTTTTCCACAATTTAGAGCGGTTTTATGCAGTAGGTTTACCTAATGTACTGCTTCCTTCGATCTCTTTTCTTTTAAAGATCATTTTGTTGGGGGCTCTTACAGCTCTTAAACAGTCCAGCATCAATTGTATCATGCATATTTGTAACTATGTTGCCATCATTTTCTAAACACTTATTTTCTATTTGAGCCTTTGGTGTCAGCTCCTCTGCTCCCTACCCCCCACCCCTTGATCAATTATAAATTATTATTTTCATATCTTACACCAACTGCTGTCTCCTTTCACTTACATTTCTGTTGTTCTTCCCCCTGGGGTGGGGGTGGGGTGTTATGTGTCAATCATTGAAACCGGTTCCACCTTTGTCCCCTTCTTCCCCGCCCCTTCCTCATACCCTCCTGGTATTGCTACTCCTCCCATTTCTGTTCCTGAGGGGTTTATCTGACTTGGATTTTATGTGGCAGGAGCTCTTATCTGTACCAGTGTACATTCTTTGGTCAAGCCAGAATTGAAAGGCAGGACTTGGGTCATGGTAGTGGAGGAGAGGAAGCCTCAAAGAACCAGAGGAATACTGCGCCCTGGTTGACTCATCCCTTCTTTGTGAATCTTCTGTGAGGGGCTGTCGTAGTGTCTACAGATGGGTTCTGAGTCTATGCTGACCCCTCATTCTCAACAGTGTGATTTTTTGTTTTGGGTCTTCAGATGCCTTTTACCTGATCCTGTGGCTACCTCATGATCATACAGGCTGGTGTGCTTCTTCCACGTGGGCTTGTTCCTTCTCTGCTAGATGGCCTCTTGTTTAATTTCAAGCCTTTTAAGACTCCAGACACTGTATCTTTTGGTAGCCACCATCACCTTTCTTCACCACATTTGCTTATGCATCCACCCTTTGATCTCTTAATTGCTGTTTCTATTAGTGTTGATGGTGGGTCTGAGCGAGATGGAGTCCTTGACAACTTCTATCTTTTCTCCATTTATCATGATGGTACCTGTTTTCTTTACATTGAGTTGTAATCCGTACTGAAGGCTGCAGTCCTTTACCATCTTGAGCAAGGGCATCACATCCTCCTTTCAGCAAGCCAGGTTATGTCACCTGCATATCACAGGTTAATCAACCTTCCTCCAATCCTCATGGTACATTTGTCACATAACCCAACTTCTTTAATTATTTGCTCGTTGACGCACACCTTTTCTGATTTTTTTCCCTTTTCTGATTTTAAACCATGCATTATTCCCTTGTTTTGTTTGCACAGCTGCCTCTTTCTCCATATAGAAGTTCTACATGAGCACAACGAAGAGTTCTGAAATTCCCATTCTTAAGGTTATTCAGTCTGTTATGAACCACACAGTTTAATGCCTTTGCATAGTCAATAAAACACATTTTTACTTCTGAGCAGAGGTCCAACTGACATCAATTATAATAGCCCTCCCTTGTGCGTCTCTTCTAAATCTGGCATGAACCTGTGACAGATCCCTAACAATGCCCTACTGAACCATTGTGGATGATTTGCAGCAAAATTTTCCTTGCATGTGATGTCAGTGATATTGTTCTATAATTTGAAAATTGTGTTGTGTCTTCTTTCTGGGTACAAATACAGATCTTTTCTAGTTAGTTGGATAAGAAGCTGTTTTTCCAAATTCCCTGGCGTAGACCAGTGAGTGAGTGCTTCCAGTGCTTCATCAGCTTGTTGAAATATTCCGTTTGTATTCCATCAATTCTTGGACCTTTTGTTTTGGCTAAAGCTTTCAGTACAACTTGAACTTCTTCCCTCAGCACCATTGGTTCTTGCTCCTCCTGAAATGGTAGAATGTGGACTAGTTCTTCTCGTTCCAGTAATTCTGTGTGTTCTTTCCATCTTCTTTCCATGCTTCCAGGCTTTTAATCTTGCAGCCTGCGGCTTAAGTTTTTTCTTGAGTTCTTTCAGTTTAAGGCATGCTGAGCATGTTCTTTTTGGTTTTCTAACTCTACGTTTTGCAAATGTCATAATAATACCTTGTCTTCTGGAGCTGCCCTTTGACATTTTCTGTTCAGCTCTTTTACTTCATCATTTCCATTTGCCTTAGCCACTCTGCAATTAAGAGCATGTTTCAGAGTCTCTTCTGACATCCACGTTGATCTTTTCTTTGTTTCCTGCCTTTTGTTTTCTTCATGAATGATGTTCTTGATGGCTTTCCCACGGCCCACCAGCTCCTCTTTCATTAATGGTCAATGCAGTGGATCTGTTCTTGAGATATTCTTGAGATTCAGGTGGGATGGATTCAAGTGCGTATTTAATTTTCTTCAGCTCACCCTGGAATGTAGTTGAGTAATTGATGGTCTGGTCCTGCAGTCAGTCCCTGGCTTGGTTTTAACTGCTGATACTGAGTTTCTCCTTAGATATGAAGTCAGTGTGATTTCTGTGTATTTCACGTAGGAAGTCCTTGTGTGCAGTCGCCGTTTCTGTTGTTGATAACAGGTATTTACCAGGAACAAGTCGTTGGTCTTGCTAAATTCTATGTTTTATTTCTGTCACCTGTTTTGTTGGTCGTGTCAAATTCCTGCTTTGTTATTATCACCAGAGTCACGTTTTCCAATTACTATACCTTCCTCTATGTTTGCAACTTTTGCATTCCAATTGCTAATAATCATCAATGCACTTTGATTGCATGTTTAATCAATTGCACACTGAAGATGTTGCTAGATTGCTTCATCATTAGTTTTCAATTTCTACATCACTAGCACCAACTAGTGGTTGGTACATAAATTTGAATAATAGTTACAGTGACTGGATTTCCTTGTTTCTGGTTAGATATTCACCTCTGTTACAAACAACATTGTATTTTAGGATAGATCTTGAAATGTCCTTTTTGACGATGAATGCATAGCCATTCTTCTTGACTGTGTTACTTCCAGTGCAGTAAACCATATGTTTTCTGATTCAAAATGTCCAATGCTAGTCCATTTTAGCTCACTAATGCCTAGGGTATAGATCTTCATACATGCCTTTTCATTATTGAATAACTTCCAATTTTCTAGATTCATACTTAGTACATTTCAAGTTCTGATTTTTAGATTTTTTTCAGCTGTTTCTTCTCATTTTCATTAAGTGAAAGTCCCAAAGGCTTTAATCATTTGGGCTTCAGTCCATTCTTGTCACCATGATTAACACTTTGAGAACGCAGCTCTTCCTCAGTCATGGTTTTAGTGCTTTCTGACCAGAGGGGCTCATCGTCTGACAGCGTGTCTGACCATGTTCTGCTTCTTTTCGTTGGGCATTCGGTACGTGAGAGTGTTGAGTTGCTCTGCGTGCAGTGCTCCGCGGATCATTTCTCTGGACTGTGTTTTTTTTTCATGGTCTGTAAATATCAATTACCTAACTTACCGAATCAAGCCGTGGGTTAGATTGTTTATACGTAAAGCAACAGGGGCCCACTGCCATTGAGTCAAGGTTGGCTCCTAGAGGCCCCGTAGGGCAGGGTAGACCTGCCGCTGTGAGTTTCCCAGACTTGTTAACTTTACACGGGAGTAGAAATCCTCATCTTTCGTCCATGGAGTGACTGTTGGCTTCGAATTGCTGACCTTTGGGTTTCCAATAACCACTATGTCACCATTGAAATTCCTTTTAAGAATGCCCTATATTTACTACATTATCATAGTATCTGTTGTGTGGCATAGTCCTCCTTCTGATGAATCATAAGGCCTATCTTGTGAATTTATCTAATTTCAGTATTTGTTTATATAGACTTGTGAGCCTACAGTAAAAGGTTTTTATTTGTGGTGGAAGGAACCTTACTCATAGTGATTAATGATTTCCAAGCCATGTTTTAAAATGTGAATATGAATACTGAAACAAACAAGCAAACAAATAATATAGTCACTGTGTTTTCTGAGTAAGGGTATATTCGATTAAAAATAAACTCTGGTTTGGTCTCAAATTAAAATTTTAAATCTCTTCACCACCGAATTCAGCAACTGATGGTTCTTGATCCTTACGCTTTACGTGGATTCTGAGTTGTTTCTTTCAGTTACAATTGCATCTTAAGAAAGGGCACTTGAAAAATTGTTCCCCTACTGCATTCATTTAGTTAAGAATCAAGTCACACACTTTATTTACTTAAACCCATCTGTACTTATTTTACCAGTAACATATTTGGTCTGCGGCCTGTGGATTGTACACACAATGAGAATATGAAGTCGCTGTTGTTGCTACCAGAGAAGAATGAATCATCATCAGCTAGCCATTGCTCAGTTGTAAGTATGGATTTAGCTTTGGGACATTTATATCTCTTACTGAAATTGGTTATGAAAGGAGCATAATGGAAAAACTTCCAGTTAGCAAATTGCTTTCATTTGCCAAGCAATTATTGAGCACTTCCTGTTATTAGCGACTGTGGATTCAAAAAGACATGATAACAATGTCTGTCAGCAAACATGGAGCCCTTTCTGTATTTCTGATGGCCATGCCGTCACCCAGCGTGACAGGTGCAGCAATGAATACAAGTGATAGCTCTCTTATTTTTGAAGGAGCTTACATGCTAGTGAGAGTGAGAAAATAGATGGTAAATGTGTGAACTAATAGAAATATAAGAATCTCAGTGCGTGATTTGAAGAGGCTTTATGTCATGTAATTGGGTGGGAGTGCTAGGCCCCTGAATGGATACTGCTTAGGTGGGGTTGTTGGGGAAGGTCCTCAAAGGTCTGATCTTCGAATCAAAGAGGCAGCCACATGGTAGCTAGAGGACAGGTCTTCAGTTATAAGGAATAGCAAGTGTTTCAACCTTGAATGGATGAGGTTGGCGTGCTTTAAGATTCAAAAAAGTGATTATTGCTCCACACTGGCAAGGATCTGAAAGTATTGCTAAACCATTGGAAGGATTTAAACCAAGTGAATGATATGATTTGACTTAATGATTTATTATAAAAGTTCACTTTGCTTGCCATGTAAAGATGACTTGTGGGATGGAGGGCAAGAGAGGAAGCAAGGGAGGTCACAGCGGTCTGTCGTTGTGGTGGGAGAGAGACCCCTCCATCTGGAGTAGAGTAATAAAGGGGAGATGTGAAAGAGCGCTATGAAGTGCAGGGGACGAGTAGAGTAATCTGAATTACTAATGGAGTTTGTGCTATTGCCATTTGCTCAGCACTGAGGGAATTACTTGTTTTGTTACTTTTAAAACTTATTTGGCTTTTTTTTTTTTTTAAAAACAGGGAGGTAATTTCTCATTAAACTTCAGATATATAACCATGCCAATAGACATAAATAAATATATATTGTGTATATAAAAGGAAAACAGTTAAGGGCTCAATAGTAATACTTTTTAATTGCACTGGTGTCAGGTGTGTGTGTGTTTAAGGCAGTGTCCTCTTGTGTTTTGTTTTGGGTTGTATTGACATTTTCCTAATGTGAAGTCTTCCTTTCCATGCACATGGTATGTTCTTCCATCTGTGTAGGCCTCTTTTGGTTCCTTGCGGTAGTGTTTTGTAGTATCCTGGGTACAGGCAACATTCGGATATGCTGAGTAAGCAGTTGGATATGTGGGCTGGACTTGGGAGTGAAGCACAAGCTGGAGCTCCAAAGTGGAGGAGTGCCTGCTCCTTAGGAGCCCGAAGCTCAGAACACAGATAGAAAATCCCCTTATGATGCATTGTTACACATTTATAATCAGACTCATAATAGTGCAGTAGAAGCATAGAGCCGGGAGAAGCTCACTTCAGTGGGGATTTGGGAAGAGCTTCACAGAGAAAGTGACAGGGAAGGTGATGTAAGTATTTAAGGGTAAAAGCTTAGCAGGGCGTTGGCTGGAAATAAAGACCTTTTCTGACATACTTAAAGAATGTATTCTATATTAGCTAGTCCCCATGTAGGGTTGGTCTGCATTATGCTAATTCAGCACTTAGTGGCTCTATCAAGGACGCAAATCCTTTCTGTGTGCCTGCCTCGCCGTCCTAGGTGTCACAGCGTTGTGCTCACCAATCTCTCCCTGTCCTGATGAGGGGATGGCCACAATCCCAGAGGTAACTCAGCTAACGGGCCTACTTACTTATAACTTACAGAATTCGCTGTCTTCTGCCCTGGACTTTTGTCTTATAAATCTGCTCCCCAACTGAAGTTTTGATAATGAAATTGGAAGCCAACCTAGGAATGAGTCGCTCACTCTCCTTCTCTCACAGATGAGATAACCATGACCTTGCCCAAGAAATCCTGACTTTGCCTAGGATTAACCAACCATTAAAAAATTTGAATTGACTAGTTAGAAATCCAACTTTAAATCCTAGGTCTGTACTCATTCTGTCTCACTAGACATGGCCACTATAAATCATTACTTATTTTATTCATTTGAACTTGAACTCTCCTGGCAGAATATCACAAAACTGAACTGTCTTGCCAGTGTTCCTCATATTTAAAAGCTAGGAAAGGATTATTTTAAATGTTTCAAAAAAAATGATTTTTTTTTTTTATGGCATTCTTGGGGTCGAGGATGGCATTGCCCTTAAGAAGAGAACAAAGTGGTTATTTTTTAGTTTGTTTTACAGCTACCTTTGTGTTTTCACCAGATTTGGAAACTGATTTTTGCGTGTTACAGGACCATGGCCTTGCAGGTGTCCTTATTCACGCTCTTGATCGTGCACACCTACCTAAGGAAGACTAATGCCTGATATCAAGTCGCTCTTGATGTCAGTCAAGAAAGAGCAGTTTTTATGTGCTGTCCTTGCACTGGAAGGCCGAAATCTACCTCGCCCAGCTGCTGCAAACCCTCCTGTTCACTCACATTTTCCCAGACACGCAGGTCATCGTGCTATTTCTCGAATCTACCAAATGTATTCACAGCCCAGGGCCATCAGACCAGCTGCTTTCTTTATCAGGAAGAAATGTAGAAAGTCATGTGTCATGTGGCATGTTTCCTCACTTCCTTCATGCCTTGCTCCAGTGTCACCCTGTTCAAGAGGGCTGTGCACCAGAAGGCACAGTCGAAGTGTAGTAAATGGCCATCTCCAAGATTTCTTATCCCTCTCGCCTTGCTTTAATTTTACCAAAGCATGTATCATCTGGCACAATATGGTCTACTTTATTCATTTTTCCTCCTAGCTGGAATACAAACTCTGGGAGAGCAGGGGCTTACTTGATTCTCACTTTACTACAATCCTAGCACTGTAGCACCATGGTGTCCTGGTTAAGCATTGGGCTACAGTCCGTATGGTCACCAGTTCACAACCCCCAGCAGCTCTGTGGGAGAAAGACTGGGCTTTCTCCTCCCGTAAGGAGTTCCAGTCTTGGAAACCACGAGGGTTGCCGTGAGTCAGCATTGACTCGATGGCAGTGAGTAGCACCCAGAACAGTGTCTAGCTCATCATGGGTGCTCAGTAATTGTATATTGGTGGGTGAGGATTAATGTCCTTATGATATAAGTAATGACCAAGCTGCTCTGAGGAGCTGCACAAACGGTTCCAGAGAACGTTGTGCACAAAAGGGAGAAATAATCAGTAGACAGGGTTTTAATTTCTCTGTTCCTCGTCTGATGTTTTAAAATATATTTTAAGGACAGATTAGTGGTCCTTGGAAAGAAGGCGTGACTTTACATTGAAACACAGGCTCTAACTGTTGTTGTTGTTGTTGTTAGGGGCCCTCGAGTTGGTTCTGGCTTATAGGGGCCCCGTGCACGACGTAGCGAGACACTGCCCGGTCCCAGACCATTGTCATCGTGGGTGCTACGTTTGCACCCACCGTTGCAGCCCCTGCGTCAATCCAGCTCCCTGAGCGTCTCCCGCTTTTCCACGGCACGCTACCAAGCATGGTGCCCTTCCCCGGCGACTGTGCACAAGTCCAAATGACATGCTCCGGTAACAAGTGCGCAGTGAGGGGGAAGCCTTGCTCTCTTCACTTGTAAGGAGCATGCAGGCTGCACTTCTGTAACACAGGTCTGCTCGTCCAGGCCACGCTCTTCCCCCAGCTCGTCTTCAGAGGCCAGTTCTCTTTCGGCCTGCCAAAGAGACTTAAAAAGCTACTTGGTAGGTTCATTTTGGGATTTCTGTAAGCATCACTTATTTTTTGAGCAAGTTATCATCCTTTAAATTCTTTCCAGATTTTTCAAAATGGTTTATATTTGGTAACTCATTAATTAAGAATATGTATTATTTAGTATCAGGGACAGAACATCCATGCTTCTATCCAGAGTAGGGTGCTGAACCCTTGGCTATTTGAGTCTCATGACGCTTAGGCCTCTGTTTGTTCTAATCAAGTGCCATTCCCCACACCCTACCCCAAATCAGACACGTGCTTTGGCAGCTGCTTGCTTTCTGTTTCTATTTTTTGTTCAAATTAAAAAACTATGATAGAAAAATGCTTGACCCACTTTGGTGTTTTCCCGGCCTGGGTGGAAATAGTAGCATAGGCTATATTTAGTATTGATATCTTTTCATTCTGGTTTTTTTGTGCAGAGAACTAATTTATAGTTGAAGTGGAGTTATATAAACTGAGACTGGGTTCTACTTAGTCTTATTTTTATGGCACTTCTCAGTATAACTGACAAGGATTTTCAAAATATGGAACAAATGATCTGTAAGGTACACAGAACTACTGAGCTATTCCAGAGTTTACATCAGAGGTGGTTCGTGCTGTCTGTGGTTAACAGGAAAGGTAGTTCTACAGG
This sequence comes from Echinops telfairi, assembly GCF_000313985.2. NCBI lineage: Eukaryota > Metazoa > Chordata > Mammalia > Afrosoricida > Tenrecidae > Echinops > Echinops telfairi. The sequence goes on along the minus strand of NW_022103899.1, from coordinate 40,811,202 downwards.
AAAGTAGACACGAACATGTGCAGATCAGATGTAGCACACCCAGGGAAGCCTTGCTGCTGGGATTAGTGATTCGGGTAGCTGAGATTTTAAGTGTTGCAATTATTTTTAAATGAGATGCCTTTAAAGAATGTCTCATACACTTACCTACTATACAAGTGAATAAATTATACTAGTAGATTAGTATATAGATAAGAGGCCTTCAAAATTCCACTATTTTTCCATGAACTCGTTGAAACCCCCTAATAGTATAATAATAAGTAAATGAATTATTATGATTGGTATGTGTATAGATGTAGCCAAAGGTTTATGTGTAGTAAATGTAGGATACCAGACTGCATACATTTATAAAATTATCCCTAGAACGATATGTGAAATACTTGAATGCTAACTGTCTTACATCCAGTTGCCAAAACTGAAGGTCTTACCTTCAGTATTTCACTCATATTTTTAGAGCTTTTAAAAACCCAGATGTTAGGTGTCCATGTGCACTCACACATGGATGAGTGTTCTATGTTTTACTTTTGAGAATTAGCAGCATCACGTTTGACTTTTTGTCCTTTTTAGTTTATTAGACTGATTTGCCTGTCGTTCTTCTTTGCCGGGATCATGATTTTCTCCTCTGTTAGGTAGTTCTTGACTGATTCCCAATTCAATTTTATTTTTAAACTTCTGCTGGCCACTATTGTAATCACTACCCCTTTGAATCTGTCGCTTCTATTTCAGCCTGCGAAGCTACTCACCACTGCTGCCTTGCCTTTTTTGGGGTCCATTTTGTCTCCTCTGTGTTTAAATCTAGAGATTAAAGTGAAAACAATATTCTTTATAAGTCAACTCAATTCTTATTTAACTTTTTAATTGTGAATTTAGTGAGGCTTTTACAGGACACATAATCAGTTTTAAAATCCAGTAGCTCATATGCATTATGTTTCAAATCACCCAGTGCAACCTTTTATCACTTACCGAACTTGTCTCCTGTGTTTCTTGTTGTTTCCATCTCTCTGTAAACCTCGGAACCCTCTGCCCTTTGTCATTGAGTAATTAATACATTTTAAAATTGTAGGTGGATGATGGTTCTAACAGTGAGGTGAATTCAGCTCCAGACCTGAAATGTGACAGGGCCGGCCCGAGTCTTGGGACTTGCACGAGTCTCTACCTGGCCAGTAAGCCTGGTCTCTTAGGATTTGGGCTTTAGTTCCACATTTTCTCCCATTCTATCAAGAATCGTCTAATGTGATACTTTTCAAAGCAGTTGGTAGTGATAGCTGAACACCACGTAGTTCTTCTGGTCTCAGAGTTTTGTGTTGTCTATTAGTCCATTGCACTGTTTCCCTTTGCTTGATTTTCACCATCTTCCGTTCTTCTGGACTGGGAGATGAATAGTGCACCTGAGACGGCTGCTCAGAAGCTTTTAAACCGGTGTCTCCCCCATCCCAGTGGGGAATCAGAGCACTGCTTCCATAGCTGCACCGACAATATTTCTGGATCTGATCTAGTATTTTAAACCCTCATGTGTTTTCATTATTTCATGGGCTTACAGGTATCAGATGAAGAAAAGAATTTGGCCTTTGTCCCTGTTTCTGGGGAGGCACCCTTGAAACCTTTGCAATTTCTTCTGTGATTGGAATATTTTTGATGTTCATTGTTGTTGTTTTGTTAGGTGCCATGAAGTAGGCTCTGACCCAGAGTGACCCTCTGCACAGCAGAACGAAACTCTGCCCGGCCCTGTGCCTGAGCCCATGAATGCAGCCACTGTGTCAGTCCATGCCCCCGAGGGGCTTCATCTCTTTCGCTGCCCCTGCGCTTGACCAAGCGTGATATCTGTCCTTCTCCAGGGAGAACTCTCTCCTGACAGTATGTACAAAGTTTGGAAGACGAAGTCTTGCCATCCTCGCCTCGAAGCACTCTGACCTAACTTTCTCTAAGATAGATCCCTTTGTCCTTTTAGGAGTCCGTAGCACTTTGAGTGTTTTTCTCCGGCACCATCATTCAAGTGCTCCGCTTCTTTGGTCTTCCTTATTCAGTACTCAGTTGATGTTCAGGGAAGGCTGAAAAAGGCGAGTTGTGGTTAGAGCTGGCTGCCCGTGGGACCTCAGCCAGATTGCAGACCTGGGCAGGGAAGGGAGGGCTGGAGATGGAGGCGATGCAGTGACCCGTGGTGCTGTCACCCAGGCCTGTGTGATGAAACCTCACGGAAAGTGCTAGACTTTGAAGCTCAGGGGAGCCTCCTCTTTGACGAGAGAAAAAGGATTCCAAAGGGCAATGAGACCCTGGTCACATGGAAACTCCACATTGGGGACACTTCCAGACCTTGCCCTATGAATCTCTTTGTATACAACTGTTTTGTAAGTATTGTAATATCTGTAAATTGTAATTATAGCACTTTACGTATCTGACACCCAGGAAATGAATTGAGGGGTATAGTAGGAGCACTCCTGAATTTCCAGTCCAGTGGACAAAATGTGGATGGTCCTGGAGCTCCCAAACGTGTAGCTGGAAGTTTAGCCAGATTTTGCAGTGTGAAGACTGCCCTCTAACCTGTGAAATCTGCACGCCTTTTGGGGGGTGCGGGTCGGAGAAAAGGCACTGCATCGCACTTCGTGTCTGAACAGATGTGAAGAGATGTTTAGAGAGGGGTTGAACATCGTCCATATCTCTGGGGTCATCGCTGTTCTAGATGCTGGAGTGTTCTAAGATTGCTTTTTCCTCATCACTAAGGTAATCTGTGTGAACAAACTATGCAAGTTGAGAGTAACTGTTGGAATAACTGACCGATGGGAGATAGGAAACTGATCAATTGATTTTGAGTTCTTTGAAGCAAACTAACCAAAAGGTTAGTGGTGACTGACTGAAATTATAAAACCCTAAAGAGATCTAAATTTAGAACCAAAGACATAGAAAAGCAATCAATCAATGAAACTTACTGGGAATTAGTAGATGTAAGCGAAATAATAACACTCACGCTTTTAACGCTTTTAACAACGGAAAGTCAGTTAATGCTTTTCTGTGGTCTTTCAATGTTTGTAATGCTGTGGCTTCTCTTCCATTAACAGATGAAAACGGGCCAACGCAGGGACAGGCCTCTGGTGCTTATTGGCAGTGGCCTTTCTTCTGCGCAGCAGAAAATGCTCAGTGACCTCACGGCCATTCTTAAAGCTAAAAAATGTGCTGAGTTTGACAGTACAGGTGAGGATACTTGTTTATATTTAAGTAGGTTTGTTTTTCTTTTTCAAAATTATATAACCCCTTTGTAGAACGTCTATATTAATGTCTTCATGTTTTAGACGTTGGGATATGACTTTACAATATGAGGGTGCTTCATAATGTGTGGAAAAGTGGAATTAAAAGATCATAGAATTTCCCCACAAACCTTTGGAAGCCCCCTCATATGCATCTTGCAATAATTTCAATTATTTGTATAATTATAAATTATCTATAGGCTTAATTGTGGTTATGGAATTTAAAGTTTAAAGCTCTGCTTCCTGCTTTAGGTTAGAGCAGTTCATCATAGAGAGTGAATTTATGAGTCTGCTAATGACAAGTAAATGGTAGTGCAAATGCAGTGCTACAATTCCTTAGCTATAATTTGAAAATGAAAGTAAAAAATTGCATTTAATAAGGTGGCTTTCGTATGTACGATTTACGATCTGACTCTTTGTGTTGGTGGCCAGGTTAGCGAAGGATGCTAAATAACAGAAGTTTTGTGGTTAAGTATAAGATGAAGTTGAATTTGACTACATGCTAGTATAGAATTTAAAAGACAGCCTGACTGGTTTATGAAGATAAGCTAGCTGGTTAGAGAAAGTAGGCTAGTTAATGAGTTATTTTGGTTTACATCTGTTTTTCCTCCTGCTTTTTTGTATCCTAGTTACTCATGTCATTGTTCCTGGTGACGCAGTTCAAAGTACCCTGAAATGTTTGCTTGGGATTCTTAATGGGTGCTGGATCCTCAAATTTGACTGTAAGTATTTGGATTTGGGGGAATTACAAAATAGATTAAGTAGGCTAATTTCATTTCTCATAGTGTGCTACTGCTGATAATTATTTAAAGAACTTACGCTAAATATTAGTATTTTAACCTCTGGTCAGTCTCTACATTTTGCAAAGCTTTTCTTATTAGCGGTGCCACATAGATGTTCTTGGGCAGCAAATATATTCTGGTTTTAAAGGCTTTTTTTTCCCTACTCTGCCAACTATTTTAATTGAGAGTGAAAGGTTTTATGTAGTAGACTCTTAAGCCTGTTCAGTCTGTATTACTGTTACATGACAAACTTAAACATTCCCTGGACCCACTGCCGCCACCTGGATTTCAACTTAGAGTGGCTGACAGTAGAGCAGCCAGCAAGGTTTCCGGGACTGTGGACAGCGACTGTCACACCTGTCTTGGGGGGAGCAGCTGGTAGTTTCGGACTACCAACCTTTCAGCTAGCAGCCGAGTGCTTAACCACTGTGCTACCAGGGTTCCTTTACATGGCATATTTAACTTTTTAATAAACACATCTTTTAAATGTACTGCTGGGTAGGGTGTGAAATGGAAGTTATTTTTCTTTTAATGATTTTGTAAAAATTTACTTCTAAAAAAAATAAAAAAACAACAAAAAAAATTTACTTCTATAACAAACACACTTTTTGCTTTCTGAGCTAATCCAGTATACTTCAGGAAGCACTGGGGAATTGCGACCTGCCTTGTACTACCTGATTTGGGGTGTCTAAACCAGTGCTATCTAAGCCCCCATTGGAAAATTTTCCTGTTGCCCCCTACTCCACCAGTGCCACCACCTTCAGAACTGCCCATCTTCCCCTTCCCTGCTGTTGCCCTGTTTGCCGTTGACTTCTCCTGGGATCTAAACTAAGCCAAAGAAACACCCTACAGGGTCCTTCTTCCCCTTGGTAGCTGAAAGCTCTGCTTTTAGTTGGATGGCTAAGATGGCAACATTGAAGTGGCCTTTGTTCTTGACTAATTGTTGAGAAAAGAGTACTGGCTTTAAAAGGATAGCACAACGGGCCTTGCGATAGTATGGTGGAGTATCTAGGTCATGGTCACATACTGCCACATATGTGAGAAAATTACATAGAGTGACTGCACACAGACACACAACACAGGTGCATGGATAACCCATGAAATCTCAATAAGACCCATGAGGATCAGTGTCTTGGCTTTCATAGCCACAACACAAACACACTTCGCCGTTTGCTTGTTCATATTGTACTATGGCTGTGTGAAATGTGAGCCCTGGGAGAAACTGGGGAAGCTACATGGGACGTCGTAGGACCTTTCTTTTCATTCCCTGGATGTCCGTAATTTCTTCCAAATAGAAAGTTACAGATAAGAAAAGGAATAATGGGTATTTTAAACGAAACTTTCTTTTCAAGAAGCTAATGATGGATTATAATTAGTTTTTCTAAACTTTGTTTCATAGCTTTGTGCCGCGAAGGTTTTATAGTAGAAACGCTTGATTTATCAAGATGGTAATTATTAATTTAATCTGTAGTTTGAAGTTGATTTGGTTTGTAAAACCGTATCTTCGCAGCAATTGATATTCATGTCCTGTTTCAACGCAGTGTCTTTTCTATAGATGCTCAGCCCCACTGGTGCTGTGACCAGCCCTACCACAATACCTCTTGATATTAATATCTGGTTAGTACTTGATTTTTGGTTTTTTTTTTTTCCCCGTTTCTTAGAACAAATTTATTTTATTTTTTAATTAGTCATTGTTGAGAATAGGTACAGCAAAACTTAACACCAATTCAACAGTTTCTCCATATTCAGTTCAGCAACACTGATTGGACTCTCTAAGCTGTGCATTTACTTTCACTCTAATTTTCTGAGTTGTTATTCTCCCACTGGCATAAACTCACTGTCCCCCAAGGCTCCTGTCAGCCATTGACCCTGCCGTTGTCCCTTTGATCACACTCCAGTCAGGGGTTGTCTTACAAAAGCATATTGTGGACATTTTCACTAGTTCCTTGACGCTTGTCGTTTGGTTGTAAGAAGTCTCCTCAGTCTCTGTTAGCACTTCTTCCCTGTCATTGCATGACCAGAGCAGAAGTAGGACCAGCAGTGGGACTGATTGGCCATTTATGCAGGAAAAAAAGGCTTTTCACCGCATCTCAGCCTCTTTGCTTTTGTACCTTCGTTTCCTTTCAGATCTGTGGCAAATCGTTCTAAGCCTTGATGGTAAAAAAATTCGTTTTAAATAGTCCTGTGATTGTTGATGCTTTTGTACTGAACCTCCACTACTGGTTGTAGAAAGGAATAGATTTTCATAATAATAAGCCTCAGTAGTAGAAAAGCCATGTGAAATTTTGAATGTTAAGGCATTGAACACTGAACTTTTGAGTCTAGTTCCTGTGAATTTGCTGAACTTGTACTTGGTTACATACACAGGCTACGTGATTCATTTCCATAAAAATTTGCCTTAAGAAACGAAAGTTTTGTCACTTCAGTGGCTTGGCCATGTCATTTATGTAGACGCATTGATGGACTCAAGCCGACTTAATAGTGTGCTATGTGGTGATTCTTCACAGTGGTGAATAATACTCTCATTGGTTCTTTTAGTTTAAAGGATAGATGGAATCTCTTATTGAAGTTCACGTCCCCTATTTTCTAATATAGAATCCCAAGAGAAATAGGTTCCAGGTTTGGAACAATTCTTTTGAAAAGGTATTGGGGTTTATAAAAGGAAGGCAAATCCACTCAAATCACTTCTTCCCTAATATATATTTCTCCTCGTTTCTATAATTTGCTTAGTGCCAGGCATCTGTTTGATTTCCAGAAATGTTTCAGAGCTATTTAAGAACTCTAAAAACTCATTTTTTTTAAAAGCAAGGTAGACCCAAGCTTTCAAAATTAGTTATAAAGATATGTGGCTTATTAAAACTAGGCTCTGTGTTTGAAGATATCATTACTTGGCTAGTAGACAAAGCCTGAACTGGGTTATCTATGTAGAAACTTTAATTTTAACTTTTCATTAGCATTTCCAGAAATTAAATAGGTTCAATAAGAAATTATATCGGAAAATTTTCTGTAATTGTATACGGCAATTGTATCATTTAAGGAAATGAACAAAAAGAATTTTAATCCATTGACATCAGTTTCCTATTTAAAAATCTTTTGTCTTAGTTCGTTAAAGTCTTCCTTTTTCCTGTATTATATATGTAGAGTATCTTACATAGTAGATGTGTCTAGATTTGAGAAGAGCTTGTAATGAAATTATATCATATATTACCGTATATACTCGAGTATAAGCTGACCCGAATTATACTCGAGTATAAGCTGGGGTACCTAATTTTACCACAAAAATTGCATTTAAAATGTGCTGAAAAACTTGGCTTATACTTGGCTATATAGATATTATATCATATCAGCAATTTTTTCTCACCATATCTATCTTACAGCTATTTTATAAGTTGATATTTTATCTTACACATATTTTGCAGAAATGAAAACTAGGGACTAAAAGAGTTCTTTCTTGAAGGTCAGATTTGTGGCTGAGATTCTGTTTAAGCTCCTGTTCTTGGTACCAGTGACGCAGGCAACTAATAGCCCATCTGCATACAAGGGCAAACTTTGGTAACTAAAGGGGTGAGACTAGGTTGAAGGCATAAAGACCTATAATAAATATTAATATTTGCCTCCTGGAAAGAATATGGATATAGTAAAATTATTTTCTAAAGATGAAAACTCATGTTTAAAAAATAAAATGTCTTTTTTTTAAAGTTATTTTATTTGGGGCTCTTACAGTTCTTACCACAATCCATACATACATCCATTGTGTCAGGCACATATGTACATTCGCTGCTCTCATCATTCTACTCTAGCCCCTAATATCAGCTGCCCATTTCCCCCCTCCCTCCCCACTCCC
>NW_022103899.1:40795489-40801482 GCF_000313985.2 Echinops telfairi | reverse complement strand
CTGGTGGGTCAGGATGTGCTCCACTCTCTCTTCCTCCCCCTAAGTGCTCCCATTTGCTCTGATCAGACATGCCCCTCTCCCCTAGCTGCAGTTTCAGTGTCGTCCTCTCAAGTAAATTCTTCGGGGAGGCGGGGGCAGTTGTCCACATAGCTGGCATTGGGGCCGAGCCCTCAGGCCCCTCCACTGGCTCCCTAAAATGTCTCTTAGACCTGTATCTTTAACTTTACTTTTGGAATTTCTTCTAGTCTAAGCTCCTGGTTTGCATTGGGTTGCCATCTCTCCTGTAGTAATCTCTCCTCTTCCTCACGCCCATCTCAGTTTAGAGGAAATTGCTGTAGAGGTTTTAAAAGTCCCCTGAACCTAGGGGGATTTGTTGTGGAAGGACCTATCAGATGTTTTACTCTGGGTTTGTCTCAGTGAGATGGCAGAAGTGCAAGTGAGTGTTTTTGTTGTTTTAGTTGGGCAGGGATCAATCTACAGATTGTCTCAGAATAAAAATAAATCAATATGCTTTGATCTACCAGCCCCATTTCCTGAGAATGTACCCCAAGCCAGTAGTAACACAGAGGAAATAAATATTTTGCAGCACCGTTTCTAAGAGCCCTGGTGGCACAGTGGTGAATCACTTCCTGCCATTCCATGAGTGGGAGAAGCAGCGTGATCCTGCTGCAGATTCCAAACTCTCACTGCCATTGAATCAGCTCTGGTTCATACTGTAGCTCCGTCCCTGTAGGCTCAGAGACTTGTAACTCGTTAGCTGAGCTGAAAGTTCATCTTTTTGTCAAGGAGCAACTGGTAGTTTGTAATTACTGACGGTGTCGTTAGCAACCGAACTTGTACACCGTTATGCAACCAGAGACGGTGCTAAACAACAGAATAGCCCACAGCCTTGAACTAACCTTAAATATTGCAGCCTCGGAAATCCTCTGGGGGCAATTCTACTCTGGCCTGTGGGGTTGCCATTGGTCAGAATCGGCTTGATGACAGGGAATGGCAGGGAATAAGGGAAAATGCTAAATATGAAAAGAATAAGAACGTTTTGTGATTTTCTAAGATATGTGAAAAAAATACGCTTACACAGGGTACATGTTGAGACAAAAGGAAGAAAAAAGATATTGTAAAACTTTTTTAAAACAAAATTTTTATCTTCACTTTATTCAACAGTGTGTGAATATGTATAAAGGAAAACAATGTTAGATTAGTAAGTACTGAAGAGACCTGGTTTTCTATAACAGTTTCATTAACAGTGTGTTATGTGAGAGATGAAATTCAAGAGAGAGTAAGGAAATTCTGTCGCCTTCTGAGGATGTATAATTCTTTGCCCTTCAAACATTTTAAAAACTCTATTAGGAAGCTGTAGCTCACCTTCGTCGTATTCTCTAACCATTATGTGTAGCTGTCCATTCTGGAAAGCCTTTTTTCCTACTCCCTCCAATTTGTATGAATATTTTATTCTTTTTAAAACTAGGAAACATGACTATACTTAGTATACATGCCCAGACATCATTACTGTTTTATACAGCTCAAAAATGAAAATACACATTAAGTGATATGTATGCATTTTTTTAATAAGATAGGACGTAGGAGCCATTACTTACAATTTGGAATAAAGGAGCACCTTTCTGAATAGTGGAAACTCCTTTTACAAAATTTATTGTAGCCTCAATTCATAAGCAGCATTAGTATGCAGAGAGGGCTTTGCTAAGGTAGCCAGAGCTACCTTAATGACTTGGAGTTAATGACTTCGAGTTAAGAAGTACTTTGGGAATTGGGCTGCTTACCTATAAAAAAGTAATCAGATCAGGGCAGAAGGAAAGCTTTGTGAAATGGTAGACCTGACCAAGAATACAGCTGGGCTAAAGAATCTCTTGGTTTTAATAAGATAAGGGGTTCATCCCTACCTCCCTGCAAAATGAAAGCTTCGGTGAAAATTTAAAATGTAATCAAAACTCTGAAATGTAAGGAAGATGAAATAAAGCATACATTTTTATAGAGATAATAGCTTGACACATTTTTAAGTGCACATAATTCTTGCATATGCAGAATTACCCTGTGCTTACACAAATAACATTCATGTGAAGTCATTTCAGTTGGGAGACTGTGAGTAAAGATCGCTAACAAAAGAGGGTTATGTGTTTGCTTGTTATTCCGAGAGGTGAGCATGCGTCCATCTTCCAAACTATTTTCTGAACTATTTTAGTAGTAGATGTTAGAATAATAGGGGTTTTATTAGCATGTACTAGGGGGCTTCAAAAAGATGGTGGGAATAATAGGGGTTTTATTAGCATGTACTAGGGGGCTTCAAAAAGATGGTGGAAAAGTGCAGTTACTTTCATTCCATTTTTCCATGAACCTCTTTGTATCAAAAATATGAGATATTTTGATTAAACTTAAAGAAGCCTGTTTCTTGTTTTAAGATCATACTATAATGCTTTCTGTAGTTCTGCTTAGCATTTTTAGTGAACCCTTGCCATGCTGTCTGTTTATACTGGGTGGTGCTTTGCTGGTAGGTTTTTCCACTTTGATGATACTGCTGTCTTACTATTTGGATTGCCAACAGTTTAAAGTGTTCCACCATCATTTTTGGTTTTGTTGACAAATCAGCTCAGTTGGTTTATCTCAGAAGCAGCAGTGCCCTTGGGCATTGATAAGAATTGATAATGACGTTAAATCCCTAAAGTTTCAACCTGAAACTAGGATTCAAGCTAGAGAGAGGCAGTTTTGGCATTAGATTACAAAAGCCCCATCCTTCCCCTGATGACAAAGACAAGCCCACTGCTCTCTGCCATACTCCTCTCTACCGAGCTAGTCTGTGGTTTTTGCCGTTGGTGTACTTTTTGGCTATTTGCTTTTCTTTTGAAATAGGGACGCTGCTGTTTAAACATCTGTTAAGTGGTGTGCGGCTTTCTTTTACAAGGATACACTATATTAAAGCTGAAGAGACTGCTTGGCATTTCCTTGGGTGATTTATTTTCTACAACGAAGAAAGATTTCAGAATAAACCTCTAGAGGTTGGAGGCTATCTGCATTCTCATCCCAGTTGTGTCACTGGGAAAGCTGCTTAAATCTCTCAGGACGGAGTTTCCTTATCTGTGAAATGAAGAGGTTGATTTGAGAGCATCAGGAGTCTCAGGTTGCCAGCCCAGAGGCCCAAAGCAGGCACAGTTCATGTGAGTTAGCCTGGAATAAACATTTCATTTGTATGCCTTCAAGTGTGATGTGCACTTTTCTGTCTGTCTCTCTGGCTCCACAACTCCCTACCACTTAATTCCAAATGCCTCACACATGTATGGCACCTGACTGGCCCTTGTAGGCATTCCAAGTGCAACCCGTGGACTGGACGTCACTCCTGGCTTTCAGAATATTCTAGGTGGGTTCCCTGCACACAGCAACTCTAGCAAAGCGGTTTGTCAACTTGTTAGAGAACTGAAACAATTCCTTACTTTATCTTGTCCTTTTTTTTTAAAGCTTTTCATAGATGACATTAAGTGGTCTCAGGACCTGGCAAGGCGTAAGACAATGTCAGTACTCTTTATTTGCCTCAATATTGGAATCAGAGCCCGGAACTTTTTCTGCTTTCTTTATGAGAATGTATTGGTCTCTCTACCGCTGCACATTGTATGGATTGAGGCACAGTCCTAGTAAAGCCTGGGTTCCTGCCCACAGACGTGCCCCTGAGTGTCTGCCCCCGCCTTCCTCTCCATGCCAACGTACCTCACTCTGGTTGCCGTTAGGGCTGAATTCTCTCAGTTGACTGATAGCAGCACCTTGTTGGGTTTTATGGATGTGCTGTTGTATTGCCCATCCTGTGAGTGTTTACGTAATCCGCTAAATAGTGCCATAAAACCAGTGAGCACCATATGTATGTGCAGTTCATTTGGTTCTTTTTGTAAGTAGACATAAGCTGCTCACAGCTTCCAGGAGCCATATGAGTGGATAGTCAGTCAGTCTTTGATTTGCTGTGCTGGCCGAAGCAGTCCTGTCCAGGTTCTGTTAGAAATGCTCGACATATCATCCAGAAAGGAGCTTTAGAAAGGGCTGACACATTTAAGTGATGAGAAAGGTAAAAGTAATAAGTTGCTTGTAAAATAATGAGTTTATTTTGGGCTCAGTGCTTAATATGGAAACAGTAAGTCATCACTTTAGCATGTTCATGTTGACCATGTTCTTGGTAAATTTTGACCCAGAATGTTGATGCTCATTTTCAATAAAGAATAAAGATAATATTTTAGTACTAGTCAGATTAAATTTTACATAATTAAAACTTATGCTATTTTTAAATGTTTCTTATTTTATGCAAAACAATTTTTATGGAACTGTTACACTTATGATATATATTCGGAGCCAAATATGATTCTTCTAAAAACATTGGAGAACAGAGATACAGTGCAATTCCAAAACTTTAGGCAAAGCAAACATAAATGAAGAATCACATGATCGGTGATTGCAGATATCCCTGGGTCGATTGTAGAATTTAAACAGGCAGTAACATTCCCAAGGTAAAGAAAATAGGCTCCCGTGACCCACCCACTGCCTTTGAGCCCATTTCAACTCCTAGCAATCCTATAGGACAAAGCTTTGTTGGGTTTTCGGGGCTGTACGCTGACAGCCGCATCTTGGTCCTGCAGTGCTGTCTGTGGGTCCAAACCATGGACCTTGAGGTCAGCAAGCTAACACCTTGTTTTGGAGAGATGCTGTGTTCTGTTTTTGCCTTCTTTTTCTTCTTCTGGCTTTTAAAATATGGTTAAGTGTCATCTTGGAGACTATCTCAACCACCTGAAGCATTTGAGATGGCCACATCATGCCCTTTAGAGCCCAAGGTTTATCTTGTGTATTAAAGAATGTTTGTATTTTGGTGTAAAAACCACAGGATTTAGAAAAGTCAGTGGACGTAGGTTGTGCCACTTCTCTCCATTTTTGTTCCCAAAGCTAAGATGGGACTGACACACCAATCTTGTTGGGTGTGGGGAATGGCATAAATACATGTAACATATGATAGTAGCAATTACAGTAATTTTTATTATGGTCCTTCCTTAGGATACATGATTATTATAGTTTGATCATGTACAGGTAAAAAGAAAGTGGAGTGGGATGAATTGAATTAGAAAATTTTTTTTTTCCAGGTCTTTAATCAGAAAACATTGGTGTATGACTTTTTGGTACCGTTTTTATGCTTTTAAGGGAATATGTTTCTCTTAAATTCCTTGGTTAGATATTGGGATTGAGCGCTTTGTTTTAAATCATGGGAAATTATGGCCAATGTTTACACATTCATATTATAATGATTTATTGTGTTTACAACACAGCATTCATTGCTTTTGTAAAATAAAACTATGTTACTAAAGTAATTCTCCACTAATGAACATTTGCAAGTAAATATTTTAATCTGAATAAACTTACATACTACCTAGATAACACACTCAACAATCTTCTGTAGATACGTTCTATTCTGTTTTACGTAGGGGAGTAACAATGAAACAGCTTCTTAATGCTATTCTAAGTCACGTCTGTGACTCAACTCTCAGCCAAACAATAGGTCTAGAGAGTGAGAAGGACGAGGCTGTCTACACCAACAAAAGTTTGAAGTTTTAAATAAGTCTACCCAAAGGGGCAGGTCTCCTCCATCCTATAGGGTTGCTATGGTTTTTCTTGTTTCTTCCAGCTCTGGAGGCTAATGTACACAGAAATTGAATTTAAGATTTGGGGTAATTGAAGAATGTTTTAAAATGATAAAAATCCACATCAATTTAAAGAAGATTGTTAGATAAAAATTCTTGGAATAACGGGATTTTTTTTGCCATCCAGTGGTGGGTTTTACTCTCATGATAATTTTTATAGGTTAAGAGGCCTTCTTTTTTAAAATTTTATTTTATTGGGGCCTCTTACCACAATCCATACATATATCCATTCGTTTTCAAAACATTTTTACCTGAGCTTCTGGCATCAGCTCCTCGTTTTTCCCCTCTCTCTTCCCCCATGTATCCTTAGTAATT
>NW_022103899.1:40793136-40794780 GCF_000313985.2 Echinops telfairi | reverse complement strand
TTGAGAGTGTATTTGTGTGGAGGCCCAATGTTCATCTACTACTGTAATACTTTATAAATAAATATATGTATGCGTGTAAATGTATTTACATTTATACATGTCTGTATTTAGACCTCTCTAAATATCCTTTGCCTACCAATTCTTTCCTCTATTTCCTTTTACTTTCCTCTCATCCCACTATCATGTTCGGCCTTCATTCAGGTTTTGGTAATTCCTGATGGCTACATTGCCCTTGATCGGTTCCCGCCCCTCCCCCAAAGCATCCTATTCCCCCCTAGATCACTCATTCTTCCTTTGTCCCTAGGTGTGTTGGCACTCCCTTCTTTTTCAACCATTTCCCCCTCTCTTGGGTTCCCCAAGAACCGTTAGTCCCCTTGTTCTTTCCCTCGGATTGTTCATCCCACCTGTCTTGTCCAGATAGACATGCTTAGACAATAATACACACAGAAACAAAGCAGAGCAAAACAACAAAAAAAAGGACAAAAATTAAATTGACAACAGCTAATACAACAGAACAGAAAAATAAAGAAAAAAGAAAAACCAACAGCAAAACTTGAAAAGCTCCCAAGCAGTTACAGGTCTGTCCATTGATCTTTATGCTGGGCTGCCACACACTGACCCCAGAGTCCACCTTTGACATTCCTCTAGGACTTCATTGCTTTGCGCTCCCTCTGTGTTCATCCTGGGGTGACCGGGTTGGATCAGGCACATCTCCCACACCGTGTCCCCAGTGCCACCCCCTCAGCGCTCTATGTCAGTGGGGGTCGTCATGTCTTGTGATGGGGCTGGCCATGTATAAGAGGCTTCTCTTATTCTTAATTAGAAAAAACAAACAACTTAATTATATTTCAAATGCAATCCTGTGACAATTCTGGTCCATGTAGCAATGTACTTTTGATTGGGGCTCGTTCAGGTTAGAAAGGAGCATTTGGGCAGTTCCATGGATGATGAACCTAGGAGTAGTTCAGGTGCGTTGACATCCTTCCACTGTGGAGTTATCTAAGGATCATTGGGACAGAATTCCACCACTGCCATCTTTCAAGAGGTTTTCAAAATACTGTCAAATCATATTACCTGCATATAATTCTAATTCTCAGCCACAAGTACGTATATATGTATATATATTTATATTTATATATGGCTACAGATTTTCTTTAACACTTTATAGTGAAGTGGGTAAAGGTTCATTGAGGTTTTCAGTCAACAATTTATACATTTTTGTTTCATCTCATTCATTGTGATCTCTATAATGTAGCATTATCTGTTCTACTTCCTGAACTCTGTTTCCCTTGTCCTTGGCGATAGCCGCCCTTGTGACCTGGAGTGGCTGATTATTCTACTCTGCATGTACTTCACTGGTTTCATTGTTCCTCTTAAGAACTAGCTGTTGTTTTGGTTGAAACTTGAACCATGGAGGTGACTTCATTTCCAGACCTGAAGGGTGACTGGACGCCATCAGTCTCTCTCCAGTCAGTAGGCCTGCGTTTTGTTGTTGTTGTTGCTTGTGGTTAGAGTTTTGATTTGCATGTTTCCACCCATTCTATGTGATCTAATGTGATCCCTTTGGTGTAGTTGGTAGTGATAGCCAGGCACTATCTCTGGTCTCAGAGTCACGGAGACTGATGTTCACAGTTCATTAGTCCA
>NW_022103899.1:40784688-40791246 GCF_000313985.2 Echinops telfairi | reverse complement strand
TTCTTGCATAAGGGAGTACTTGAGTGGAGGCCCAATGTCCATGTGCTTCCTTAATACTTAACAAGTAAATGTATGTATGTAGATCTATTTCCCTATCATTATATATAAATGTATTTACATATATACATGCCTGTATTTAGACTTCTAAATGTCCTGAACTCTTATCGTACTGTGTGAGTAAAATTAATTCTTAAGTATTTACATTTTTACTGAGTCCCATAAAAAAGCTTGATGAGACGTTGGGTTGCCAATAGTCTCTGTTGTCCCGGATGCTCCTGTTTCATGGGGAGCAGAGTGGATGTGGAGGAGGAATGCAAATGTGAAGGATATGAGATTCCTGTGGTGCTATATTGCCTCCAGTGAGAAAACTTAGATTATTGCACAAGGAATCTCAAAGACCTGTAGCAAAGTGTGGGAAAGGTTTGTTTTTATGGGGAAGATAATTTATTACACTTTCAGCTTCCAGAAAGCTTCACGTTTTCCCCACAGTGGCCCTGTGCAGCAGGTACTGGGATGATCTCTTAGGCAAGGGAAATTAGGCTCCAAAGGTTACAACATTGCTTACAAACTAAGCAATGAAAGTAGTTAAATCAACTCCAGATCCCGAGTTGTATCTGTTACGCATGCATCATCAGAAGAAGAGCTCGCTGCTCATAGAGGTTAGTCATCGCTGCTGAGTCCTGCTGAGTCGGCTTTGAATCGGGAGCACGAGCCTACCACGCGGTAGAGCAGAACTGCCTGGGCACCTTCTGTCCTGCGGGTTTTCGAAACAATTCTCCAGGTCTTTTGCCCAGAGCCACTAGGTGGATGCGCACCACCACGCTCCTAGTTCTGTGCCACCAGGTTTCATCCACATGCCTTGAATGCCCTTCGATGTGCAGTGTTGCAAGACTGGACCTCTAGATTTAGCCAACTGCCCTCCCATTATGACCACTTCCGGCTGTGCCTGAGTACTTACATTGCCAAACAGTTGATACCAGCAAGAATGGGCTGCCCAGGTAGGTCTTACTAGTCCAAGAGCCACTTAATGGAGTGACTATCACCAGTGCCAGTGCTGGGCTTCTCTATTGCTTTTTCTTATAACTTGGATCTGCGAGCACTTATCCAAGCTATCAGGAAAAAAAAAAAACGCTCTCTCAGACTCTGCTGCTTGTTTATTTTAATGAGGCCTGTTGAGCCCCTGTAGTGAGGCCCACTGAGCTAGGTGCTATGGAGTAATTTCCTTAATGTCGAATAATTTCAAGTGTAACGGGAGATTACACCCACGACTGGTAGGGTGAGTAGTGCAGACGGCGCGAGTACCCAGGCTCGGCGTCCGTGGCTGGCCGGGCACTGTCACAGTCTTCGTTCTGATGAGGGCTATAAATGGAAACGTGCATCTCTGTTCTTATCTTTGAAATAATGTGTTCATGTAGGTGTTTTTGTTTTCCTGAAAGGGGTTTAAATTTAATGCTTATGGCCAGTGCTAATTAATCCTCTGCAGAGGGAGTTTCTCAGGTCTACTCTACAGTTGTGTTTTATTTTATTTTTGCCTTAGCATGATTTTGTTTCTGTTTCCAAACAGTATGACGAAGAAAATGCATTCTGTTTTAAAACACTTATGGTGAGTTGTGTAATTTCCATGGTAGCAGGGTATTGCTCACTTGATATTTATTTTGCTCTCATCTTCTTGTGCTCAGGGGTGAAAGCATGTCTACACAGTAAGACATGTGAGCAGGAAGAGAAGTACGAAATCTCTGAAGGTCCTCAGAGAAGCAGACTCAACAGAGAACAGCTGGTATTTCTCTTTTGCTACTACTTTCCTTGTTCTTATGATGACTTAATATTATTATCACCATCAGGGAAGACCGCTCCTGCCCTTTCAACAAGTACAGGTGACTGATTAAAATTTTAATTGTGCTTATTTCAAGCACTTGATTCAGAAAGATGATCACAATGAGCAGTAAAATCCAGAAGGTAATAATTTCATACCGTTAATGGGTTTTTGGCATCTCGAGCGCTCCCATAAACCTTTCAGAAGCTGAGGTAAGGCTCAGATACAGGAAGTCGCTCACAAGAAAGCTTCCAGCTGCTGTTGGAATTTAGTTGCCATATGTCTTTATTGCCACCAATTGCAGTTTTAATAGCTGATATCCCAGTCTCAAGTTGATGTATGAGTACATCAGGAATGACAAGGAAACATTTTGTGGAAGGGGCTTGGAGAACTAATTTGCTGTTTTCAGGCATGTGGGAACATGCAGATTGGGTTCTCAATCATGGCTTCATAGTTTCTTGTACTCCACCAAGTAGATCTCTGCACTGTAGAGGCCACCCTCACCCCATGGCTGCTTGGAAACCTTTAGTTCAGTGGTTCTCAACCTTCCTAATGCCGCGGCCCTTTAATACAGTTCCTCATGTTGTGGTGACCCCCGCAACCATAAAATTATTTTCATTTCTACTTCATAACTCATTTTGCTACTGTTTTGAATCGGGCAACCCCTGTGAAAGGGTCGGTCCACCACTACAGGGGTTGCAACGCACAGGTTGAGAACCTCTGCTTTAGTTGGTAATATAGTACATAAGGGTCTGCGTGTGTGTTGTTGTTGGTGTTTGCAGGTCCATGGAAAAGCTTCTACTTTGTAATTTAATTTAGCTAGGTGCTCTGCAGTGTCCAGGTGGCACAACCGTGCTTGCTGAAAGGCAAGAGAACTTAAAGCACATGCTCCTGATGATCAAGGAGTGCAGCCTTCAATGTGGATGACCACTCAAATGATAAGAAGACCCCAGTCCTCATAACTGGCCCTATGTATAACACCATGATAAATGGCAAAAAGGTTGAAGTTGTCGAGAATTTTGTCTTACTTGGACCCACAAGCAATGCTCGTGGAAGCAGCAGTTAGGAGATCAAAAGACGTGCTGTGTTGGTTAAATCTACTACAAAGTCCTCTTTAGAGTATTGAAAAGCAAAAGAGGTTTCTTTGAGAACCAAGGGGTGCCTGACCTAAGTCCATGTTATTTTCCTTATATGCATGTGGAAGTTGGACATTGAATAAGGAAGAACAAAGAAGAATTGATGCCTTTGAATTGTAGTGCTTGAGAAAAATATGGGAAATACCATGGGCTGCTGAAGGACAAACCAGTCTGTCTTAAAAGCAGTTTGGTCATGTCAGAGTGCTCCTTAAGAAGCAAAGATAGCAAGATTTCCTCTTCCACACTTTGGGCATTTCAGCAGAGACCAGTCCCTGGAGTCACGTGAAAAAGAGGAAGGCCCTCACCAAGGTGGATTGACACATGGCTGCACAGGGACCCAGTGGCGGGGGCCGTGCCGGGCCGTGCAGGGTTTCTTTCTTTTGTGCAGAGGATCGCTATGGGTAGGAACCAACTTGATAGCACCTAACAGCAACAGGTGCCCTTGAAATGTACTTCAGAGAGATTCTAGGAATTCTCCGGGCTTCGTGCCCTAACACTTGAGAATAAACATCCTCATAAAGAAGCCTAGGAACAGTCTTTGCCTATTTGATTTTCTTTGTACAAAACTTGCCTGAAATCTGGGGAGAGTGGAAAGGATCCCAAGGTATTGATTGACTTTAAAGGGGAAAGGAATGAACTAGAAAAGGCTTATTTGCACGAATAATTTTCTTGTCATGATTTCTTAACTGTTCGCTATACATGCCATCATTCATGTGTAGTACTGGGAAAAATTTTTATCTGTTTTCAATGATTTTTAATTTCCTTCTGGTTATTTCAGTTGCCAAAGCTGTTTGATGGGTGCTACTTCTACCTCGGGGGAACTTTCAAGCACCATCCAAAGGACAACCTCGTGAAGCTAGTCACAGCAGCCGGAGGCCAGATCCTCAGTAGAAAGCCGAAGCCAGACAGTGACGTGACTCAGACCATCAACACCGTGGCCTACCACGCCAGGCCCGACTCTGACCAGCGTTTCTGCACACAGTATATCATCTACGAGGACATTTCTAATTATCGCCTAGAGAAGGTTCGGCAGGGTAAAGTCTGGATGGCTCCTTCCAGCTGGTTTATAGACTGTGTGATGTCCTTTAAGTTGCTCCCTCTGGACATCTGAGTGCTGTACCAGATGGACATTTTATTCTGAGCCTCCGCAGTGGGTGGAGACCCAACCAGGTAGCTGCCTTGACCATTCACTTCTTTACACACAGGAGGTTTTGTATCAGTCACATGCATGGTGTCTGTTTTCCCAGCAGCAGCATGTTGGAGGGGCGGGGGAAGCATAAGACGTTTATGACTCTCCCTTGGGAGAGGACAACTGGCCAAAACAAAACCTCAGACAACAAACATAAGACCCCTTCCCATATACTGCTGGTTATTTTCATAAAAGAATGGTATTTTTCTGCTTGAATTAGGAAATAAAACCTTCTGCTAGATTATGAATGTATTCTGTGTTCTCACTACAATACTGGGGTCGATTGTTCGGGCTGGCTTCCCTTTTGATAACTGGCACATGCTTTGATTCATCATGTCTCTGAAACTATCAAAGGTTGATGAGGGTATTAGAACTATTGGGAAAATATGCAAATGGTATCATCATTGTCTCATCCTTTCAGTGCTCTTTGAATGAAAAATACGACTGCCACCTGTAAAATACTTAAAACCTTATAGTGAACAGATATTGTCAAATTACTTCTTCTGGCTTGATCGTAATCAGAGTAGAGTATCCGGTTTAAATATAGTAGCATAGTGTTAAATATTTCCTGTTCATAATTGTCTTCACCTTACCTTATTTAACTTGTTTCTCATAATAGTTAACCTGGATGTCTGTTGCTAATTTTTTGTCCATTATTTTAATCTTGCCCATAAATCAAGAAATCATGGTTTGAACGCTAACATTGTTCTTTGGTGGTAAAGATCAGCACTGGTCGCATGGTATCTGTTTCTATTATATGCACTTGCTTATTATTAACTGCTGATTTATAAAATTTTTATCTAAAACATATACACTTAGAGCATTTCTTTGCACTAACCCATTTTAGTATTAATATTTTCTAGACAACATCTCCACTAGCAAATTGCCAATCAAATGCCTTTTTTAGTCAACATTGCTAGGTATTACTACATTACATTTTTGAAGATCCTAATTTTCTCCTTGTAATTAAAAAAAACCCAAAATTCCAGTTGTATGAAGGTAGTGGTTGGGAATTACTTGATTTAAAACATCCCCACGGCCCGTAGAGGATTGGAGGTGGTAGGGATGGGAAGGACTTGCCTGTCCCCAGACAGACTAGGCGGCAGAGTAGCGAATCAGGGTGCCACCCTAAGAAGGACAGACCCCATTAGGCTTTTCTGTAAGCACTCTCATCTGTGGATGGAGAGAGCATTTCCAGTCCTTTTTTTTTTTTTTTTTAAGTAATAGAAGTCTGAATTAATCTTTTATAGATGTTCAATGGAGTTATAGTAATACGTGTGGGGGAGGTAACTCACACCTGCCAGTTCCTGGTGGGCCCAAGTGGACATGTCAATTGATGCCTACTCTAGGTTAGATTATCCCTAATTTTAAAATACTATGAAGCGAATACATATTTTAGGATCCCCTCATGTGAAAGCCTGATTCTGCTGATCATGTAAAAATGAAATAGAAATGTTATATGCTTAATTTCTTCTGCCATGTTATTTTTCTATGTTAAACTAAAATATTTGAATGAAACACATACAGCAGATGCTAGTTTTCCAGGGTAAAAGAGATTTGAGACACTGACTACAACCAGCAGGATGTGGACTTCATCCTACACTTCATTCTAGGGAGAGTGATGAACAACACTGCCATTACCCCTCACAACCCGAAGGGCTTAGATAATGTCTCGGTTCAGTAACGTGAGCCTCCCTGGGACTCTGGGTGTCATCTGGCTGTCTGATTAATAACTGACCATTAGTCACTCTCTTGCCTCTGATGTTTATCTCTAAAAACACCACTGGGGATTCCTCCTCTTGAGTCTCATCAGGCGGTACTTTTGTTTATTTACACCTCTCCACTTTTGTGTTTTGTTTTTGTCCCCATTAAGAAGTTTCTGTTTTCTTCTGTAAATGTTTATCTTAACAGCCGTTGGCTTCAGTGAGCTCTTGAACTTGTGATTGTGCTTCAATATTGATGAACTTGTTTTCACTTCTCAACTGGAAGATTGGTGTCCTTTTTCTTTACCATAATCATTAAAGTTCCTAGTTTTTAATGTATATCTGTAGCTTCTCAAGAAGTGGTTTATTTTGCGCTATTGAGGAATGAATGAGTCTATAAGAGGATGAGGAAATTTTTCAGATCACAGAAACTTATCTCAATACGCATACTGTTGAATAAAGTAATTTAGATTAGGAATATTTCTAAAGCCCATTAGAACTATATTCCCGAAAGTTAATTATTCTGACAACTAGGTAAATGTGCTGTTCCCAAGGCGTCGGTCAGAGCACCAGTGTTCAGTTATTTCCCACAGTCCCTCCACAGCTCTGTGAAGTCAGGATTCCACGTAGCCATTTCCTAGTTCTTCTGCCTACTTTTGCAGTAGTAATTTTTCCCCCTCTTGCCCCCGACCCCCAAGAGTTGTTACTTTTTTTTTT
>NW_022103899.1:40776183-40783367 GCF_000313985.2 Echinops telfairi | reverse complement strand
ACAGTTATAAAGTAGCAATGAAAATAATTTTATGGTTGGGGGGGGTCACCACACACGAGGAATTGTATGAAAGGGTCACGGCATTGGGAAGGTTGAGAACCACTGACCTAATAATACATTAAAATAGAGGGGATGATGCAGCCTTCAAAACTGAAAGCCACTACTGTTTGAAAGTAGATTGAACTACGAGTTATGAACTTAAGAGTTGGCCATTTTAAGTCGACATTTTTCAAAGATGTGTATGTCAAGTCGCCTGATAAATAGGAGATGGAACAGTTCAGTTATAGGAGTTCTGATTTTCTTCAGTCAAATAATAATCATGGTTCGCCTTGTTACACAGCATTTACTTTTTATGAGGGACTGCTGGCCATTAGGCTATGGAATGTACTGCTGGATACCTGTAACACTCTTAGAAATGGCATTGTGGGAGGAGTAGGTGGAACCCCACTGTTTTGACTGAACTGTCTGAAAATTGGTTACTCGACAGCATCCTGGGATGCTGTTAACCCCACTTGCTGCTCAGTTTCTGCCCAGGTCAGGAAGTTCAGTGAGAAGAGAAGAGATTGGACAGGCATGAATTCTGCATGAGGTTTGAAGTCCGTCAGACTTGTATCTCTGAATTAATTTGCCTGATCTTTACCTTTGGTTACAAAGGTGGGAGATAGGTACATCTCACACGATGTCAAGTGGTAAGAAAGCAAGAACACCCGAGAGGCACTTCTAGGATTACCTTCTCCCAATATTACTGTGAACAGGGTTTTTCAGAGACATCTCTAGAAGCAAATGGTGGATTTTGAAGCACAGCTTATCAATCTTAACTTGTCTCCAACACCAGCTCCACTGATAACCTGCGTTTCTTATGTCTTTAGTTGATTATTAGCATTAACAGCCAGGACCCAGCTTGTCTTGCTAATTTATCATCTCTGATTACTCTTGATCCCATCTGCACTGGTTAAATTTTTCGCCATCTATGTTGCCTCTTCTGCCCATTCAACTAAAATTTTATTTCACTTTTCCCAACCTGAATGCATTTACAAGGGGGTACACACACACACAAACCAGGAATTTTTTTAAAGCTATGTATTTAAATTTAGTACAAAACCTTATCACCTTCAAAGTTCTCTCATTACACTTAATACGTTTGTCAAATCTGTGATTCCATTCTTGGAAACATTTTTCAAACGCATCTGTTTGGTTGGCTGATAGCACCTCCCTCGTGTTTTTTTTTTTTCCGCCCGAGTATGAATGTTGAGTAACACGGCGAACCATGATTATTATTTGACTGAAGAAAATCAGAACTCTTAGCTGAACTTTTCAGTCTCCTATTAGACGGCTTGACATATACATCTTTGAAAAATGTTGACTTAAAATGGCCAACTCTAAGTTCATAACTTTGTCATCAAATTGCGGTCCTTTCTTGTCACTCTTCATTCACGAAGCAAAAAGAAGTTGCATGGATGAGGGTAGGTGAGTAAAGTGCATGGGGTAAGAGAGGCATGCCGTTTTTGCCAAATTGGGTGCACTGAGATGGCTGCGTGAGCAGGTGCATTTCCATGTGGCAAAACCACAGTCTCCCGTCTTGCCACAAATCAGGCCTTTTTTTGCCACGCACTGTTATGCTATCTTTTAAAAACTAAATAGAAAGCTTGATTAACAGTCTGACGTGGTGGAACAAACTCCAAATGCACTACGAGTCAATATTTTCATCCAGGGAAATAACGGATATCCAGAACAAAGTTTGTTATCAATCAACATTTCACCTTTTTTGAAATGAGAAAACCACTTGTACTCTTGACTTTTTCCCATAGCATTGCCCTAGTAAGCTGCTGCAGTTTCTGCGGCAGTTTTCTTGAGCAGGAAACAAAATTTCATAGCTGCACAGTGTTTTCTTAACTTGACCATCACAAAAAACAAGGTTCAAATGAAACGGCTTTTACAAAAAATTCACTGTGGCCAGAAAGAACCTTTCCAGGGGATACCACTGGGTGCACTAACTCAGAGTGAGTTGCTCAATACTCACCTAGCAGGAACAATGCGTGCTATGAAAGCTCCACCCAGTGGAGTTTTTTTTTTCCATTTTGGGGAGGGTACCCCTTGTGTAAAAGAATCAAGACTGCTCAGCCCTCCACACAAATCCATTCTAGAACACACTAGCCACAGTTGCACCGCTTGTTTGTCAGTTTGTTGAACTGTGGTGGCTTGTGTGTTGCTGTGACGTCAGAAGCTGTATCACTGGTATGCCAAATGCCAGCAGACACCATGGTAAATGGGGAAAAGGTTGAAGTGAAGCACTTTGTCTTGAATATACAATCAGGGCTCATGGAAGCAGCAGTCAAGAAATCAAAAGATGTGTGGCATTTGCTAAATCTGCTGCACAGGAGTATTGAAAAGGTATTACTGTGAGGACTAAGGTGTGCCTGACCCAAACCATGTTATTTTCCTTAGCCTCATGCACGTGAAAGCTGGCCATTGAGTGAAGAAGATCCCCCACCTCCCACCCCCCAAAATATTGATGCATTTGAAATGTGCTGGAGCAGAATGTTGAAGGTGCCATGGTCTGCTTAAAGACAAACATCTGTCTTGGAAAAAGTACCTCCACAATGCGCCTTAGAGGTAAGGATGGCGAGATTTGTGGACATATTGTCAAGAAAGACCACTCCCTGGAGAAGGACATCTTGTCTGGCAAAGTGGAGGTGCAGTGAGAGGAAGACCCTCAATGAGGTAGATTGATAACAGTGGCTGCAATAATGGGTTCAGGCATAGGAACAATTATCAAGATGGTGCAGGACCATTAGTGTTTCATTCTGTTGTGCATGGGGTCTCTGTGGGTCCTAGGTAACTTGATGGCACCTGCCAACAATAGCCACAGTTCTGTCAACACTGTGTCCCTCATCCCCCTGCCCTGCGACCAACAGACCCTGTTGGCACTCACTGTTGGGTAATCATTGGACTGCTAACCTCAAAGTCAATGGTTCCAACCCACCAGCCACTCATCAGGAGAAAGATAAGGATGTCTACTTCTCTAAAGATTTGCAGTCTATAAGACACCACATAGGAGTCACTATGAGAACTTATTGAATGACAATGGGTTTGGTTTGGGGGCTTGGCTTTGTGACCTGACTTCCCATACCTTTAGTTCATAATTTGTCATGCACTTATCTTTTCATTCATGCTCCACCAAACCAAACACTTTGTCATCATGTATTATCCCAACTCATAGTGGCCCTATAGGTCAAACTTTGTCAAAATTTGCACCCTGTTTACCTGCTGATTAAAGTCATGCTACCTAAATATTGTGCTATGAATGCAATATAAAGTTGTCTTAATTTACTAATGTGGCTACTATGCATTTTAAAATATGCTTCCAAATATATTACATGGTAAGTCTTGCTATAATAACAGAAATACCACAAATGGGTGGTTTTAGCATTAATTTTCTCATAGTTTAGGAGGCCAGAGTCCCAATTCACGATGCCAATTCTAGGGAAAGGCCTTCTCTATATTGGATCTGGAGGAAAGCCCTTGTTTCTCAAGCTTCTGCTCCCATGTGGTCTCCATGTGGCTTGACATCTTTCCTATCTCGGTCTGCTAGCTTATGTGTAATCGCTTTTATAGCTCAACAGCCATGAGCTCAACACACACCATACACTAATCCTGCCCAGTGAACATAGCAAAGACAATCCAGTCTCAAAGGAGATTACAACCACAGACATGGAGGTTGGGATTTACAACACATTTTGTGGATATAATTCAGAACACATAGATAATGTAGAAATTTTGAAAAATATAAAAAGCAAAGAATTCCATATCTAGACATCATAAACGAACCATCCTGTTTGGCCTTGATGGTCTTAAAAAGAAGATGTTCAAATGACTGTTGCAAGACCACATGTGCTTCCGGTCCTTGGTCCCCAACACTCCTGACTCCTGACTCCCATTCAGTTTAGACATTTACTTGGGCCTCGCAGAAGTGAAAAAGTCCACACCCCAGGAATAATAATTATATTTTTATCTGGTCACATAATATCTATGGTTTCCACAACTAAGGGGTTAAAGCATGTCTATATCCCTGATATACTTTCACTTTCTATATTTCCCCATGTACTTAAATATTCTTGTGTATAATTTCAAGGCACTCTGGTGGTGCAGTGCGTAAGTGCTTGGCTTCTAATCAAAACATTAGTCGTTTGGACCCACCAGCTACTTTGCAGGTGACATGTAGCCGGTGATTTCCATAAAGGTCTCAGCCTCCCCCTCATATACATATATATATGTTTTGTAAATAGGGTCTGGTCACTTAAGAGTTTAATCTGTAGTCAACAATTCATGTGCTATGGTTTGCAACCAGCCTATACTTACCTTTTCTCAAAGTTCTGTACCATTGGCTAAGTTACTGAAATGATCAGTAGATTTACCTTATGTTACAAAAAAAGGGGGGCAAATAGTTGTGTAGTATCCTAACATCAAGTTGTATTATAACATTTAATATAATTCTTATTGAATATCCAGATTGTTGGTATTGTAGATAAAGCTCATAAGCATCTTTATTACGAATTTTGGTCCTAAGTTGGTGACATTTTCTTTAAATTGTCAAGGTTAGTCATCATTAATGTCTCGACTGAATGCAATACATACCCTACATATTTAAATTAATGCCTGTAGTTAAATTTGAAAAATTACAAAATGAGGCTTAACTGATTGCTATGATTTTATGAGTTGATGAGACTTTGCAAGTAAGGTTCAAAATACTGTAGCTCTTCTTAATGGTTAGATACAAATGGGGGAAAATTAAGTGTAGTCATAGGTCTTGTGGTAGAGGTCTTAGAGATTATCATATTTATGACAAGATCTTATAAGATGAAGAAGCCCAGAGAACTCAAATAACTTGCTCCAGATGATGCTGTTGGCTACAAAGTTCTCACCATACTTATTCATCTATATGCTGAGAAAATTATCCGCCAGCTGGATTCTATGAAGAAGACTGTGGCATCAGGATTGGAGGAAGGCTTATTAACAACTTGCAGTATACACCTGATCCAGACTTTCTTGCTGAAAGTGAGGAGGACTTGAAGCACTTGCTGATGAACATCAGTGAGTGTAGTCTTCTGTATGGATTGTAACTCAATGTCAAGAAAATGAAAGCCTCACAACTGGACCAATAGGTAGCATCATGACATGGTGGAAACATTCAAGTTGCCAGGATTCCTTTTTGCTTAGACCTACATTCAATGCTCATGGAAGCAGCAGTCAAGAGCTCAAATGGACCATTGCATTGGCTAAATCTGCTACGAAAGTTGGACATTGATTAAGGAAGACTCAAGAAGAATCTATATATTTGAAGTACGGTGCTTGTGAAGAAAGTAACATGAACTGCCAAAAGAATAAACACATCAGTGTTGGAAGAAGTACAGCCAGAACGCTCCTTAGAAGCAAGGGTGGCAAAACTTTGTCGTAGATACTTTGGACATGTTACCAGGAGAGAACAGTACTTGGAGAAGGACATCATGCTTGGTAAAGTAGAGGGGCAGCACAAAAGAGGAAGGCCCACCAGAGGCTGGACTGACGGAGTGTCTGCCACAATGGGTCAAACAGAACAATTGTGAGGACAGTGCAGGACCAGGCCATGTTTCATTCTGTTGTACACAGGGTCACGCTGAATGGAACCAACTAGACAGCACCTACCAACAGCAACAAGGAGCGAAGATTAAATGATGTGTTCTCTCTGTCTGCCGTAGCGCCACCCAGCAGATCCATTATTTCTAAGATTAAGTAGTCATAGGTCTCGGTGAAAGAATTTTGTATACTTAAAGGGTATGCTATTATCTAAGCTTCTGACATGGATTCCACTTACATGATCATAATGGGTTGGTCCAGAACATCTAGGAGGAGCCCTGGCACCATAGTGGATAACACACATTGGGCTGCTAACTATAAGGTCAGGAGTTCCAAACCACCAGCCACTCCTCAGGAAAAAGATGAGACTTTCTACTCCTGGCAAGATTTAAAGTCTTGGAAACCCACAGGGGCAGTTTTACCATCTCCTATAGAGTAGCTTGCATCACAGTCAACTTAATGATAGTTAGAATTTGGAGGACATCCAAAGAAAGCCCCTGAATGTGTGTGTGCACACACACACGCTTAGTAGTTGAATGGTGAGTATGATATATATGTGAATATAATATACATATACATGTATATTATATGTATATGTATGCATACATATATAATATGTATATTATATTCACCACTCAACTACTAGGTGCCAAAGTGTTTGTGGTTCAAACCGGCCAAGAAGCCCTCGGGCAGACATTCCGTGAAGGGCAGTTCTGCACACGTGTAGTCACCGTGAGCTGGAGTCACAACAGAGCAGCTAGAAAGATGGATGACTTCTAACATACATGTGCTGCAACCCCACTCCTACCTCAGCGGGTCTTCATAGTAAATCATTCCTCTGCACTTTCCACCAAAAAGGATCTTAGAATCTTTCTTATGACTCATCGCCTGTTTCAGGCCTTCACTGGTGAAAGTATCAGCTCCAGTATAATTGCCACCACGATATGACGTCACACTAAAAGCTGAAGTAATCTCCGTGTGTTACTTTCTCCTGCAAGACACCAGAAGTGAAGACATACTCAATAATTAGAGTTCATACAGAAGTGATTCTCACCTGGCAGGCCCTGCCTTCTAGTCGGGCGTAGAAGTAAATAACAATAATAAATGACTCAGGAGCGGACTGAGAGAGAAGAGGCAGAGACATACAGTTTGAACAAGCTTTCCAGGTGGTTTTTAATGTCTGCCGAGCACCGCTTATTGTTGGCAGTTGTGACAAGAGCCACACCAATCAGCGATTCGGTTTCTGGATCGGGGGCCTATTGGGATACAAAACGTATGTGTATCCGTGCACGTGTGCCGCAATTTTTCGTGATTTTGACTCACTGCAACTACAACTACGTATTGTAACTCCTTCCCCGTTTCACACATGCCCTATGTGGAACATGCTATAACACGATGATGTATGTGCTTTAAAATCATCACCATCGCCACTGTAGCAGCCATTTTCCTTCTCTATGAATATTGAAGCTCTGACACAGTAGTACATTGGAGAGATTTCTCTGGACTGTGAGAATGACAATGAACATGTACTGCCAAGTTTATTTCGACTCATAAGCCAGAGTAGAACTGCC
>NW_022103899.1:40746664-40775785 GCF_000313985.2 Echinops telfairi | reverse complement strand
TGAGGTCAGCAAAGTCTTATCCTTAGGAGCAGATCAATTAATATGCACCATAATATACACTAAGCATTTTCAAATTCTCCTTGAGTGGTAGTTCTTCAGGTCTTTTGCAGAATGGAATGAAGTTTTATCAATATTTTATTAGATGGTCCCCTTGCTGCATTTTTAATGACATAGTTGAGTCAGAAATGGGAAATGCACCTTGCTTGCTAAAGCCATGAATGGAAAATGAGGTTTTGCCATCACTGTGTAATTTGCTTAAGTTAGCAAGTTTAATCTCAAGATCATTAAACAGTACTTAAATCGTATCAGATTTATTTCATCTACCTGTAAAAAATTATCCTTTTAATATTCATGCTCATTTTCTGTGCATTCAGATGTCATTAAAAAGGTTTTTTTTAATGTCAAAAAGGTTGTTAAAATGGAGTCGTGCCTTTTCTTTTTTTCTTAATTGTATTTTGCAGCAAGGTAATTTGTGTACATAGTTAAAAAACCTAAATGGTGCTAAAATGTTTACACCCCCCTCCCCAAAAACAAATGTCCCTCAATCTTTACTCAGAAACAGCCAATTTGTACAGTCCCAGTAGTTGATTTGGGTATTTGCTCCTGGTATTTACCTCTGAAGATGGAAAGAATACACAATCCCTATACCTAAGCAAACTGGTCAAAGAACAGTTCACCATTTGCTAAAGGAAGAAATTCAAGTGGCACTGAATGCATTAGCCAAAAAAATGGCTCTAGGAATTGATGGAATTCCAAGTGAAATGTTTCTCCGAGCTGATGAAGCACTGGAAGCACTCAGTTGTCTAGGCCAGGAAATTTGGAAGACAGCTCCTTGGTCAACTGAGTAGAAAAGATACGTATTTGTGCCCATTCCAAAGAAGGTGACTCACCAGCATGTTCAAATTATAGAACAAAATCATTGATATTGCATGCAAGTGAAATTTTGCTGAAGATCATCCAACAATGACTGCAGAAGTTTAGGCCAGATTCAGAGGAAGACATGAAACAAGAAATATCATTGCTTATGAGATGGATCTTGGCTAAAAGCAGAAAATACCAGAAAGGCATTTACTTGTGTTTCATTGATGATGCAAAGGCATTCAACTGTGTGAACCATAATAAATTATGAATAACCTTAAGAAGAATGGGAATTTTGAAACCCTTCGTTTTGCTCATCTGGAGCTTTTCGGAACTTGTGCATGGATCAAGAGGCAGTTGTGTAAACAGAACCAGGGCACACTGCATGGTTTAAAATCATGAAAAGCACATGTAAGGGTTGTATCCTCTCACCATACTTATTCAATCTGTATGCTGAACAAATCATCAGAGAAGCTGGATTAGATGAAGAAGAGTGTGGCATCAGGATTGGAGGAAGGCTTATTAAGAACATGAAATATGCAGATGACACAACCTTGCTTGCTGAAACTGAGGAGGCCTTGAAGTACTTGCTGATGAAGATCAAGGATTCCATTCTTCAATATGGATTATGACTCAATGTGAAGAAGACCAAAATCATCACAACTGGACCAATAGGGAACATCATGATAAATGGAGTCAAAGTGGAAGTCGTCAAGGATTTTATCTTGGTTGGATCCACAGTCGATGCTCACGGAGGCAGCAGTCAAGAGCTCAAATGAACCATTGCATTGGATAAATCTACACAAGACCTCTTTAGAGTGTTGGAAAGACGTTGCTTGGAGGACTAAGGTGCACCTGACCCAAGCCATGGTATTTTCCATTGCTTCATATGCATGTCAAAGTTGAACATTGAATAAGGAAGACCAAAAAAGAATAGATACAATTGAATTATAGGGCTGGGGAAGAATACTGAAAGTACCGTGAACTGATAAAAGGACAACCTGATCTGTCTTGGAAACCGTAAGGCCAGAGTGCTCGTGGGAGGCAAGGGTGGCAAGACTGCATTGTCTGTACTGTGCACACATTGTCAGGAGAGACCAGTCCCTGGAGAAGGACAGCATGCTTGGTAAAGTGGAATCATTGTAATGATGGTGCAGGATCATGCAGTATTTCATGCTATTGTGATAGGGTCACTATAGGTCCCAGGAGACTCAACAACATACAACACCATTTACCTCTAGATAAGGATGGTGGCTGAACTGCATTCTCTTGGTTCATTTGTTACAGACATATATTGATTTCTATAACGTCATCTCCCAGATCACTTCTCTTTCTCTCTACCCAACTCCTGAGCAGGTGATTCCAATATCTTTTCAAGATTTTCTCTAATGACAACTGTGGAAACAGCATTGACTAATCTTCCAGGTTACTTATAACGATTGCATTTACATTTTTTTCATCGCTTTGTTTTCTTTAATGGAAAAAAGAATTGGTTTTCAAATCTGTGCCTAACGTCTCGAATCTGTATTGAAATGTTTAATGTAGTTTTAAGCTTCTCAACCTATGTCGAATCTTCCACTCTCTTCCAGCATTTCTCTTCATTAAAATACTGCTGACTTTTTCACTCTTCCTTTCATTTTTTTAAAAAAAATTTTCCTTCAAGACAAATCTGTTCAGATAATAAATCGGTTTCAAAATTTTCCTGGAAAAAGTCCCTCCTGCCCTGCTCTGCCCTGGCTGCTGCTGAGATCCCAGCTCTCACCCACGGCTCCCTTCTTACCTTCGTCTCTCTTCTCTAGGGATTTCCTATTTTCTGTGTACATACACTTTTGGATAGTGTGTAACCTCTAGCTTTCTGAGAAATACTATGTAAATATTTTGACTTCACACAGCTGACAAAATGTTTTTTATTCTATTGCCTCCAATTATTCGTCTTGGAAAGAATTTTAAATTGGTAATTTTTTTTCAAAGTTGAATTTTGAGTAATCAATCAACTTTTTCCTTCTTTCCTTTATCCCTACAATGTATTTGACCTCCTTCCCGTCTTCAAAGTCATCGCAGACACCATCAGTGGTAGCCTAGGGTTACTTTGGGTTTTCCAGTGAGTTGTTTCAGCCTGATTTTCAGTCAGATTAAAGCAAAGGCAATGGAGCAATGCCTTTACATTTGTTCTCTTCTGAAAATCATAAATTCTTACTTTTTAATATATCGTTTAATAAAATGTCATTTTGGACTGCTTTTGCCATTGGGAAATAATTGGAGATAGAGTACTCACCTTGGGGATCCCAATAAGGCTGTGGTTTACTATGGATCCTGCACTGGGTTCATCATTATCTGACCTCCAGTTTGGGGGATTTGTCAGCCACCAGAACCTGAGAACCAGCAGGCTGAAGTCTTGTTTGCCTATCTTGGGTTCACCAGCCTCTCCAGCTCATGAAAAACCAACCTTCAGCTGACCTGCTGATCTTGGATTTGTCAACCCCTGAAGCTACATGAGTAAGGAAATGTCTTCAGGTTGACATGGTATCATTCTTACTTTGATAGGTGCCTATTCTGGACACAGAATTCTCTTCCCTGTATACAATGTTTCTGCTAAAATCCATAAACTCACAGAATTTTTTCACCATCATGTTTCCTCCACAGAGCATTGCTTCAGATTAAGGGATTCACTTGATAGCAAATGAAGTCTAGCAATGGGTATATGCTCATGGAATTCACTAGGAATTTTGAACATTTGGCATGCCAGAATGATGGTATGGCTTTCTAACATGATTCTGGGGTCAGCTAGGTGGCAATACTTCTCATGCTTGGGGAGATACTCTCCAGGAGGCTATATGTGCTCTAATACAGCACCTAATATACAGTGGCATTACTCCAGTAGCCAGGATTCACAGGTCTAGGAACCAAGGGATAGAAATGGGAGTAGCACTGCTTATGATTACCAGTAGTGACCCACTTGCAAAATTTGGTTTTACTATTTTTGGAGCCCTGTGCTTTGCGGGTCTTGGGGTGTTAGTTCCAAACAGAGACTCACTCCCACCTGGAGAAATAACACTGATTCCATTTCAATGGAAGTTAAAATGCCAACCAGCCACTCTGGACTCCTCTTGCCTTTGATTCAACGGACAAAGACGGGGTTGCCACAATTTCTTGTGTGATTCATCCTGACCCAAGAGAAATTGAATTGATATTACGTAGTGAAGGAAAAGAATTGCATGTCTGAAATTAAGGATATCCCCTGAGGCATCTCGTAATACTACTCTCTTGTGATTAAAGTCAATGGAAAGATACTTCAGCCCAATTGTGACTTGACTTTGAATGTACAGATTGTTTATGAATAAAGTTAGGCCCCGCCAAAGGCAAAGAAGCACAACCGGCTGAGGTGCTTGCTGAGGATAAAGGGAATACAGGCTGTGTGGTGGAAGAAGGTAGTCCCAAATACCAGCTATGACCATGTGACCAATTGCATAACTAAGGAATGTAATTGTTATGAGTATTTCTTGTATATGTACATCACAAAATATAACAGGTGCATTTTCAATTATATATGTTAGTTGAATCATGTTAGATGCAAGTATGACCCTGTAATTGTCTATATAGAGACTGTAATGATTTAAGATGTGTGCAGATGCTAAATTAGCTAGGGGTGGACCATGATGGTTAAGGTTGCATGTCAACTTGTCTGGGCATGATTTTCAGGAGTATGGAAACTAATGTAGTTTGGCAGTGATGTGATAATGTGGTCCATTTGGGAATCTGATATGATGTAGTCATCTCTAAAATGTGATCTTCTGGGAATAGACAGTCCACTGAGAGTTTCCTTGGGAACGTTCATCATCATCTGACCTCCAGTTCTTGGCATTTGTTTGTCTCCACAGTTTGTAAACCAGCAGCTTGCCATTTGACCTGCTGATCTTGGATTTACCAACCCCTGCAGATATATATAGATATATATCTTTCTCCCAAAGAGCTGCCGGAGGGCTCTAATTACTGAGCTGTCAGCAGTCCCATCCATAACTAATAAGCCACCAGCGCGCCTTCAAATTATCCATAGAAATATCATATTTATGTAGTCACCTCTGGTGAATATATTAAATGTTATATAATAATGTTTAAAGAAAAAAATCATGGAATATATAATAGGATCATTTAAAAAAAATCAAGTGCGGGTTTAATGAGAGAACATCCTCGATGAGATCAGCCCCTACTAAAATTGTCAGGCTGTGCTTCAGTGTTAGGAAATAGTAGATTAAAATCTTGATCCTGAGCCATTTCCTTCTCTTGTTTTGAAGTTTTTCCAAAATTTTGTTCCTTTATAAATCATTTCCATTTGGAGGTGAGCATCAGCATGACTAAAAATAGCATGCTACTTTGGTTGTCTTCTTGTTTAAAATGTTGTATCAAAGATAAGCTGAAAGGCAACAGAACTGGAGCTCAAAAGCTTTCTCCCTGATCATTAGATTGCCCTTTCGTGCCATTTTTTTTACTTGGGTGGTGTTATCTCACTAATCCGCCACTCGATTTTTTTTTTCCTTTTCCAATAGGGTCTTTCTACAAGAAATATCTGTAATCGTGCCTGGTAGTTTGGATAGCAGACAGATGACATTGTCTTTGGTTTGCCTTTTCTTCCACTCTATGGGAATTCCATTCACCCCTAAGCCACCCCATTCCACCTTGCTTTTATTTCCAACCCTGGCTGAATGGCATTCAGTCTCACAGGCTTTGACTTTAGAGGCTCCTCAGCGTTACTGGGAGCCTTTTCATCTCCTGGAGAAAACGTTCTACAGCATTCTCAGAACTGGTTAGTTTTATAAAGCCATCAGAAGTCCACTCACTTCAATTAATGGGGTACCTTCTGTTTTTGTCATTTGCCCTATAAATTGCAAGTTTTTTCTTTCCTTTATTTCTCCCCAGACGATGGCTTTTCCTCAACATGTGCTCAGTGTGCAGCAAAATGACTTGAAGACATTCATGGGGAAACCCCATTACCTTTTCATTTCGTTCTTCCACAATTTTTTTAAAGTCCCCTTATGGTGTTCAAAACGTTACCCATTTCTGGTGAAAGTACTTTGATTTTTTTTTTTAAAGAAAATTACTGTGGTTCGGTGAATGTTTATAGAGCAGGTTAGCAACTTTACATTCAATAATTCATATGCCCTTTATTTCCACACACCCATGGCAGTCCCCTCAATGTGTCTTCTCTTGCTCTACTTCCTTCCAGGGTCTCTTGCTTCCAGTCCTCTGTTATCCAAACCCTCTGAACTTAGGCAAATGCTGTCCTTTTGCTCTTCAGTGGTTGATT
Source organism: Echinops telfairi (assembly GCF_000313985.2). NCBI lineage: Eukaryota > Metazoa > Chordata > Mammalia > Afrosoricida > Tenrecidae > Echinops > Echinops telfairi. The sequence continues at coordinate 40,769,625 of NW_022103899.1, read as the reverse complement.
ATTCTAACATGCACAGTGGCTGCGACAGTAGGCTCAAATGTGAAAACAATTGTGAGGATGGCACAGGACCGAGCAGTGTTCCCGTCTGTTGTGCCTGACGTTGCGATGAGTTGGAACCAACAAGATGGCACCTAACAAACAAGGCAAAAGTTCTAACACAAGCATGAGTTCAGCTCCAGACTTGAAAGGGGACTAAGAGCCATCGACTTGGGAGGCACACAAGTCTCGATCCAACCAGTATGATTTCAAGTGCTGTTTCACATTTTTTCCTCACCTCACACTATCTAGGACCTTCTACTAGGATTCTTTTCAAAGCAGTTGGGAGTGGTGGCTGGGCACCATCTAGTTCTTCTGGTCTCAAGTGCCTGGGCACTGATGTTTGTGTCTATTGGACGAATTGTTTCAATGCCTCTTTTGATTCTTGTGGATCATCTTTCATTTAGATGGGGGAAAGATCAATAATTTCATCTTAGATACCTGCTCATGAGCTTTTAAGAACTCAGTCAGTACTTACCAAAGTAGGGTGTTAAACCATTGTCTTTGTGAACTATGTTTTGCTAATTGACCTTAGTGCCGCTGGAGACAATGGACCTGATCCTCCAGGTCCAGCCACTCATCCCTCAATGTGTTTTGCTTTGCCGAATAAGTTTTCATAACTTTTTCCACTGAATGCTCCAGAAACATTCGTGGATGTATTTTCAGCAAACGTCAATACCAAGATCTGTCATATATATAATTTGTGGATATATCCCCACTCTCCCAAGCATCTATCCAAACACCCACTTCGAGATCACCACTATTGCCTGGTTAAGTATGTAAATCATATTTACCTCTGCTGCCTTTAACTGTTGCAAACCTCCCAGTGTTTGATCATTTATTGATAATCTCTGATTTGATCATCTTGGGCCAACATTGCTCTTATTGCATATTGCTTCCCCTTCACCCAAGTTAACAACTTCAACACCCTAGGCCGTGTCTACCCTTCCCTTCTTTGCCTTCCCACCCCTGGGGATTATCAGAGAATTTTGGTTGTGCTATTTTTGTTTTTTAAGTGGGAAGACTTTTCTTGACTTTCTATACTAGCCATCTTAGACAATGTGTTGCTTTGTGATTGACGTATTCTCACTTCGCATAATGTCCTCCAGGTTCACCTGTGTTAGGGGGTCCAAGCTGATACAGGGACTCTCATGCTTCACTTTTTCGTCATTGTTACCAGCTCTGATCATCCCATCTACCACCTAAGGTGAAGGAAGCCCCCATGCTGTCAGTCCCACCCAAAAGTTCCTATATCTCACTGACCAAAAAGTCATATGGTCACCCCATCATAAGTTGTTTACTCTAATAAAAATAACACACGTAGAACTATTTCCAAAGCAAGGGCTAGCAAGTGTGTGTGTGTGTGTATCCATTTATACATGTGGATTATACAAGTATGTGGGTATAATATACTAGGACCAACACTGTAATTGATGGATTAAATAAAAGAATTTTCGAGAGTCTTGATGGGTGGGTGCAAGATAGACTATACCTCAAAGAAAAATATACGGCATGAAGTTTCATTGCTAAATGGTATATTTTTTTTCTGTTGAGAACTGAACTGTATTAAAAAGGTAAATATAATTTAAAGAGAATACACTGGCCTCTGGTCTGATGAAATAATTTTCATTCTTTTAAGACAAGGTCATTTAGGATAAAATTCTTATTTATTTGATGAAATATACCAGTTATGAAATAATGTGGGGGAGGGTCAGAAGCACAATTATTTGGTAAAAAAGGAACCTTCAGAAATGTGGAGGAAGGCTTAAATCCCAGGCTGCCTTTGAAGTTTACCAAACATCCATATCTGAGCCTTGGGTGTTGCAGGTTTAAGTCATCATTGCCCTTGAATGAAGCTAGGCACATTTGTGTCTTGCAGTTAAACGCTAAGCCAGATTCACTGTGGCATTGATGGAATTTTTTGGCTCCAGCTGCTGGGTTGGTGCCATCCTAACGATTAGAGCTGATGCAATCATACAGAGGCCCCTTGCTACTTATGTAGATGTATACTCTATGGTCTGAAGAATTCAGCTCTACCTAATTTCAGATCTCTGCCAGGCATGACTGGGCCAGTACAGAGTTTCTCAGCTTCTCAGAGCTTTGCTACATATTTCTGTCACATAAAAGTCAAAGATTTATTAAATTAAATAGCTGCCTCCTGATAATGAGACTTGTGATTGGCATTCTGACATCAGCGTATACTCCCACACTCACTACTTGAAATGATGCCAGCCACTTCTGTCACTTCCGGAATAAACTTGAGTACTTCTGAAACTGGTTATAAAGAACCTTTCCTACCCCCCGAAACACTGATGCTTATTTTATGTGTTAAGAAAGAGCACGGGAAGCACGAACAATTTGTTGTTGTGGGTTGCTTCACCTTGTTTATCATTGCCAACATCGGTGACTTTGAAATCAGAATTTAGCCAGCAGTCGTTTTGATTTATGAGCCAGTATAGCATGCATTTTGCGCTCCTGTAGCAGGGTTGGCTCTGCCAGGGGAGGTGGGAGGAAAGAATTTATTTTTCTGACTAAATGAAGCAGGCATGAATCAGAAGGCACATGGGAAGGAGATATATGCGTTTCTGAGATTGCCGTATTTTGTAAAGGCTCTTTTTCTGACAATAACCATACTTTATATCCCTGCCCATTACAATATTCTGTAATTTCTAATACAACTTAAAATAAATTTACACTTTCCTCTTTAAGTCAGCGGCTGTAAGTTTTGTTATCAATCCCTCAAGCAAAAGTCTATTGGGCGGTCTGAAGCAGCTTGGTACAGAAGTCAGCCTGAGTACTTCCCATCAGGAGCTTCAGGCTCTGGCTTGTGTGTCACTTGGGCCATTTACAACTTTGGGCCACTAAAAAAACACACATTGTTGTAAAAAAAAAATTTGTACAGGGCATTTACAAAAATGCCTGGGATGGAGAGGGCCAGTGTTTGGCACATACACATATAAGGTGTGTGATATTTTTGTGAAAATACGTAATTATCGATTTGGGCAAAGCATTTTGAAGTCTCATTTTCTTTACCTGTACTAAAAAAATTATTAACCTTCGGCTGTCCCATGGGGTTGCTTTACTCAGAGGAAACCAACAAACAAAAAACAAACTCACTGCCTTTGAGTTACTCTGACTCATTGACTGTAGGACAGATTAGCACTAGCCTTGACTTTCCAGGACTGTAGAAAGCCTCAGCTTTCTCCCAACGAGTGGCTGGTGGTTTCGAACTGCTGACTTTGCAGTTGACAGCCCCCACATGACTAACATGGTGTATAGGTAAATTGTTAGGTCTTCCCTGTTGTTGTTGTTAGGTGCTGTTGAACAACAGATTGAAAAGCCCCCTGATTCTGTGCTGTATTTGTGATTGTTGTCATGCTTACGCACATAGTTGCAGCCACTGTCGTTCCATCTTGGTGAGTGGCTTCTTCAGTTCTGCCGACCCTTTACTTTACCAGGCTTTTCTGGGGACTGGTCTTACCTGACAGACAGCCGATGCGCCGTCCTCGTTTCTCAGGACAATTCTGGCTATCCTTCTCCAGGGCATATTTATTATTGTCCCGGGCATAATTTCAGAGGCATAAATAATTTCAGAGAATTTCGCACCACTTAACTCTATAAATTCATGAAAAATAATTGGTAGATAACCAAGAAAAGTTACTAGATGCCAACGTTATGGGAAACAAGAATACTTTTTTTGGATAACAAACAAGTATAGTGTTTTGGAGCTGAGTAGCATCTCCAGGAATGTTCTCAATCCAAAATGCATATTCTCAATAATTATGACATTATTAGCAAACTGTTTCCAATCTACATAAATTTGGAAAAACATAAAAATGCCAAGTATGAGCAGGTAAATAAAATATAATTATATCTTTATATACATTATATGTATATATAGCTATTTATTGTGAATTAGGGGAAAGTCAAGAGAATAGGTTGTCAAAGTTTGCATTAAAAATTAATTCACATTTTATTTCAATTCATTCATTCTAATCACCTCAATGTACTATCTTTTATCCTACTTCCTCCCTGTGTTTCCAGGTTTCATTCCTCCTCCTTTCCTGACCCTCTGAACTTGTCCTTCAGGGAATGCTGCCCTTTTGGTCTTACATGGTTGCATGTTCTAACGTGGGATGAGTCCAGCTCTAGACCTGAAGGGTTGCTAGGGGCTCTACTCTTGGGGAGGGGTCCCGCCAATCTCTCTCCAACCAATCAGCTTGGTCTTTTTTATGATTTTGAATTCTCTCCCTTGTTTTTCTCCCATACTATCCAGGTTCTTCTAACACAATCCTTTTAAGAACACCATCTAGTTTTTCTGGTCCCAATGTTGTAGAGAATGATGTTTGTGTGGTCCATTAGTCTATCGGACTAACTTCCCAAATATCTTTCAATTTCCAACACGCTTCTTTCCTCCATTGGGAGAGAGACCAATGGTTGCTCATGAGCTTTTCAGACCCCAGTTCTACTCACCAAAACAGGGTGTAGAACATTGTCTTTGTTATGCCAATTGACCTTGATGCCCCTTTACACTATGAGCCTGATACCCTGGCCAGCCAGGTGACTTATTTTTTCAATATAATTAGTTATGTCTAAGTAAAGTTTCCATAACCATAACCCTGTATGCCATACATTATTTGCAGGGGATGTAAATACAGATATACAAATATCCTCTGTCAAACTGATATATATTTGTGGGCATATTCCCACTCTCCCTCCCATACCTGTTAGGCTTGCATATAGCTATTCCCACATCTATTCCTAGGTTACCACGATTGCAGAATTAGATATATAACACTATTTGCCTTTATGGGCTTTTTTCCTCACAAATCTCACCTTTTCCTGCCACCATGATGTTTTCCTAACCTTCTTCTTCTTGCACATTGTTTTCCCCTTCACCCAAGTTAGCACTTGTCTATCCTGTAGTCAGTGACTCCCCTGCCCTCCTTTCCCTTCCCATTCCTGGGAACCATCAAGTCCTATTTGTTCAAGTGGGAAAAACTTTTATTGACTTCTAAAACAGTGGTCTAATACAATGTTTGTCCCTTTGTGATTGAGTAATTTCAGCCAGCATTATGTCCTCCATATTCCACCATGTTATGGGGTGTTTAAAAAACTCATCCTTTTCATTATCCTTATATTCCATTGTGTACATGTAGGAAAGTTTATTTACCCATGATTCCACTGGTGGGTATTCCATACATTGTTTCCATCTTTTTGCTACTGCGAGTAGTGCTGTCACCAACATTGACCTGTATATGTCTGTTTCTGTCACCGCTTATTTCGTTAGGGCCTGTCCCAACTGGAAGGATTGCTGAGCCACATGGTATTTTTATTCCCAACTCTTTGAGGAAGCACCGTGCTGCTTTCCAAAAGGGTCGCACCATTTTGCAGTTCCACTGAAAGCACATGAAGATTCCGATCTTTTTGTATCATCACAAGCATGTGTTGTTTTCTGTGTTGATGTTGTTTATGTCTTGTACTTTGCTATTAATATTGAGGTGAGGGAACATCTCACTGTGATTTTGATTTGCGTCTCTGTAAGGACTAATGATCGTAGGCATTTCTTCATATGTTTCTTGGCCATTTGGATGTCTTGTGGGAAGTGTGTGCTTATGTCCTCTGCTTACTTTAAAATTGAATTATTTGTCTTTTGGATTTTGTTGAGGTGTTGAAGTTTTCTATAAATTTTAGAGATTAATCTCATGTTGGATATGTTGGTGCCAAGCACTTTTACCAATCTGTGGCTTTTTCTTTTTTCATTGGGTAAAACCTCTATGCACCTGTATCTGCTTTTTAATTTTAAAAAATTGTTATTAAATACTCTTATTGGGGGCTCTTACAGCTGGTATCACCTTGTATACATTCATCCATTGTGTCAAGCACATTTGTACATATGTGCCATCATCATTTTCAAAGCATTTTCTTTCTACTTGATCCCTTGGTATCAGCTCCTCTTTTCCCCCCTTCCCTCCCTCCCTCCTTCATGAACTCTTAATAATTTATAATTTTTTTGTCTTATGCCTACTGCTGTCTCCCTTCACCCACTTTTCTATTCGCCATCTCCCTGGGAGGGGGTTATATGTACATCTTTGTGATAGGTGCCCCCTTACTCCCCACCACCTTTCCCTTCCCCTCCTAGTACCAATACTCTCATGATGGGTCCTTGGGGGTTTATCTGTCTTGGATTCCTTGTGTTGCCAGCTATTATCTGTAGTGTACATGTTCTGGTCTAGCTGGATTTGTAAGGTAGAATTGGGATCATGATAGTGTGGGGGCGGGGGAAGCATCAAAGGACTAGAGGAAAGTTGTGTGTTTTGTTGGTGCTATACTGCACCCTGACTGCCTCGTCTCTTCCTGTGACCAGAAGTGCATATCTTAATGCTATCTTTAATAAATGCCTTGGGCTCTGTTAAAATCATGGGTAACTTTTGTAGTATTTCAAGGGACAACTGGCATGGGTTGCGAGGTGCTGTCTAGTCTTGTATCGTCCTCACAATTATTTTTATGTTCGATCCCACTTTGTGTCAGTCCATCCTGTTGAGGGTCTTCCTCTCTCTAGCTGCTGATTTCCTTTACCAAGCATGATGTCTTTCTCAGGGACTGGCCCCTCCTACCAACCTGTGTAAAGTATGTGAGATTAACTTTTGCCGTCCTTGCTGCTAGGGAGCATACTGGATGTACTTTCTGCATGGCAGATTTATTGGTTCTTTTATCAGGCCATGGCATTTTCAATATTCTCCACCAGCACCAGAATTCAAATGCATGAATTCCTTTGTCAGTTTTCCTTATTAATGTCCAACTCTTACACGCATATGAGTTGATTGAGGATACCATGACTTTGGTAAGGTGGACCTGAGTCCTCCAAGTATGAGCCTTGCTTTCCAACACGTTCAAGAGGCCTCATGGAGCAGATGGACCCAACGCAATGTTTCCTTCCATCTCTTGACTGCTGCTTCCATGAACATTGGTCGTGGATCCAAGCAAGATACAATCCTTTACAATTTCAATCTTTTCTCTGTTCATGATGATGTTCCCTATTTGTCTAGTTGTGAGGATTTTGGTTTTCTTTACATTGAGTTTTAGTCTGTACTGAAGGCTGCAATCCTTGATCTTCATGAGCAAGTGCTTCAAATCCTCCTCACTTTCCGCAAACAAGGTTGCATGGACTGCACACTGAAGATTGCCGTCAAACCTTTCTCCAATCCCGATGCCAAGTTTTTCTTCATATAGTCCGGCTTCTGAGATTTGTTTGTCAGCACACAGATGAATCAGTTTAGGGAGAGGATCTAACCCTGAAGCACACCTTTCCTGATTTTAAACCATGCAAGTATTCCTTGTTTTGTTTGCACAGCTGCCTCCTGATTCCTGTACAAGTTCTTCATGAGCACAATGAAGTGTTCTGGAATTCCCATTCTTCTCAAGGCTATCCATAGTTTATCATGATCTGCACAGTCACATGACTTTGCATAGTTAGTGACCAGAAGATGAGTCCCTCAGGTCGGAAAACACTCAGAATGTGACTGAGCAAGAGATGTCCTCTCAAAGAAGAGTCAACCGTCACCACACGGATGGAATAAAGCCTTTGGAACCTTCATTTGCTGGTGGGGCAAGACTCAACAAGAGAAGAAACTGCTACAGACATCTATAAATAGTTGGAATTTGGAATCTAGTAAAACGGGATGTTGTCACAACGAACAGGAATACATAAAGATCAGTGTGCTAGGCTTTGATGAGCTAATACGGACTAGTAGTGGCCCTTCAAGATCAGATAACCGTATGGTTTACTATGCCGGGAATGACAGGTGAAGAGTCATCTCGTCACATTCATCATCAGAAGGACATTTCACAATCTAACTCGAAATAGAAAGTTTCCTGTGATAGGATAAGATCTACCTGCATCAATATCTGGGAGAAAAGCAGGGCTTTGTACTCCTGCAAAGAGTTACAGTCTTGCAAACTCACAGGGGCAGTTCTACCCTGTCCTGTAGGGTCACTATGAGTTGGCAGGACTTGATGGCAGTGAATTTGTTACTCAAAAGTAAATATCTAAATAGGATTGTATTTAAATTCGGTCAATGGAACTGTTACCTAGATTTATACACCCACCGCTAGAGCTAGTAATGAAGAATTTTACCAAGGTCTTCAATCTTGATCAAACATGCCATCAATATGGCTTGATAATTATTGGTGATTGGAATGCCAAGGTTGGAAACAAATGGGTAAGGAATAGTAGTTGGAAAATATGGCCTTGATGATGGAAATAAAGCTGGAATTTCCTGAGATAGTTTTGCAAGACCAACGAGTTCTTCATTGCCGATACCTTTTGCAGCAATACCAAAGGAGACGCTGTATTGTACTTCTGAAGAAGGAACGCGCAGAAATCAAGTTGGCTCCGTCTGTGGGAGGAGATGGTGGCGAAGGTCAGTAGCCTGAGTTTAAAACCCGTTTGTAGATTTGAACATATTTCAAATTGTCTAATATTTTCCTTCATGTGATTTCAAAATAGTAAGCTATTTCTCAGAAGAATTATTTATATATGTTAAATAAAAAGATGTTCTTAGATGAAACATTCCTAAGCCTTAAAATTTTTAATATCACAGAACATAAAGAATATTTCTTGAGCTATTCTGCATAATTACATATTCTCAGTGGAATAGTAGAATCAAAAATTGCAATCAAGATTAAGCTTTACATTGGATTCTCAGTCATGCATAGGTTCCCATATCACCTTCAAGAATTAGAATGGAAGACTTTGAATGGCATAGACTATTCCATTCATGAGGTAATCACAGGAGAGGGATGCAAAGAAAATGTCTAAGGTTTTGTTCTTTCTTTACAGTGTAGTACAATTGTGCAATACACATTTTGTTCTGCATTTTTAAGCTTGCAAAACACTAGTTAACAGTGTAAAAAATATGTTTTGAAAAGTAGTGAAAAATCAAAGGTCAAATGAATATAGCAAACAGAATAGGAGATTACCAAAAGTGGCTTTCTTGTATTTCTTATTTTTGTTTATGTGTTTTTATGGAAGGAAAGTATTCCATCTGTAAATGTCATTCTACTTAAAATGCTCAAAATAACAAAAAATAATGTCTCTCGCTGAGCACTTTATGTTACTTATAAAAAAGCCTTTATCCTTTACAACCCACTTACTTTTGACATTACAAATGTATATCTCTTTAAAAGCATTCATGTCTTCAATAAATATTTACATGATGACCAAGGCAGTTAGGAATTAAAGATGTAAAAACATGTTCTTAATTCCTAAGAGAAAATACATATCCTGATGATTTAGCAAGCTTAAACAGATTTACATTATTTTAAAAAGGCAAATATATATATAATTTTGATAAATTATTTTGTTGTGGGCTCTTACAGCTCTTATAACAATCCATACATCAATTGTACCAAGCACATTTGTACATATGTTGCCACCATCATTTCCAAAACATTTTCTTTCTATTTGAGTCCTTGGTATCAACTCCTTTTTTCCCCCCACTTCCATCCCCACCCTCCCACTCTCATGAACCCTTGATAATTTATATATTATTTTTATTTTCATATTTTATACCATCTGCTGTCTCCCTTCACCCATGTTTCTGTTGTGCATCCCCATGGGGGAAGGAGGGGAGGTTGTACATAGATCATTGCAATCAGTTCCCCCTTTATCTTCCTTCTCCTTCACCTTCCCCCTACCCTCATGGTATTGTTACTCTTATTATTGATTCTGAGAGGTTTATCTGTCCTGGATTCCCTGTGTTGCGAGCTCTATTAGTACCAGTGTCCATGCTCTGGTCTAGCCAGATTTTTAAGGTGGAACTGGGGTCAGGATAGTGGTGGTGGTGGTGGGGAAGCATTAAAGAACTAGAGGAATGTTGTGTGTTTCATTGGTGCTATACTGCACCCTGGCTGGCTTGTCCCTTCCTCGTGACCCCTCTGTGAGGGGATGTCCAATTATCTACAGATGGGCTTTGGGTTTCCATTCAACCCCCACCTTGTTTGCATCAAAATGGTTGTTTGTTTTGGGTTTTCTGATGCCTGATACCTGATCTTATGGACACCTTATGATCACACAGATTGGTGTGCTTCTTCCATGTGGGCTTTGTTGCTTTCCTGCTAGACTGTCTCTTGTTTAACTTCAAGCCTTTAAGACCCCAGATGCTATATCTTGTAATAGCCAGGCACCATCAGCTTTTTTTTAACCACATTAGTTTATGTACCTATTTTGTCTTCAGGGATTATGTCAGGAAGGTGAGCATCACAAAATGCCAGGTTATTAGAACAAATTGTTGTTGCATTGAGGGAGGACTTGAGGAGAAGCTCAGTGTCCATCTGCTACCTTAATACTTATAAATATATATACATAGACCTATATCCCTATTGTTATATATTAATATATTTACATATGTACATGCCTATGTTTATACCTCTATAAATGTCTTTTGCCTCCAAGTTCTTTCCTCTATTTCCTTTTACTTTCCTCCTGTCCCACTATCATATTTGACCTTCATTCTGCTCTCTAGACTTCATTTCGGCTACATTGCACTTGATTGAACCCCATCAGACATTCTATGACATCCTCACCATCAATTTTAGATCCCTTGTTGTTCCCTTGTCCCTGGGTTTGTTGGCTACCCCCTCTCTTTTCTTCACCTCCTCCTCTCCCCTGTTTTCCCAGAACCACCAGTCACACTGTTTTCTCCTCGGGGTTGTTTATTCTGCCTATCTTATATAGATAGACATTAAAAAAAAAGAAAAGAAAAAGAACAAATAAAACAAAACAAAAACTAGCCTATTAATAGTTCTAGGTCTGTCTGCTAACACTTATGAATGTTTTCCAATTGGGTCTGATGCAGTGCCAAGCTATGTCTCCCGAGTCCGAAGTCTATTTTCAGAATCCCTGCAGGACTTTGTTGCTTTGCCCTTGCTGCTCTTTTGCACTCCCTTGTGTTACGCCTTGGTGGGGGGTGGGAGGAGGGGGCATGTCAGACCAGGCACAATTTCCACACTGTTTCTGTTGCTGTGCCCCAAAACTCTGTGGATCAGTAAGGGGACATTATGTTTCATGGTGAGGCCCATCCTATGGTCCTCTTTGTGCATTGGCTGCTGTGAGTGGGAATGTTGTCCACAAGGCTTGGTGGGCCAGGTTGCTATCTTCTGTCTCTGTCTCTCTCTTTCCCTCTCAGTAAGGCAAAAACATTTTTAATCTACGTCAGATGGGCAGGTGTGTATGTGCCAGTTGTATTTTGTTGTTGCCAGTTGCTCTGCAGCTAGTTCCAACTCATGGTGACCTTATGCAGAACAGAAGGAAGCATTGCCCAGTCCTCTGTGATTTTCATGATCACTGGTCTAGGGAGTCCACCACTGATCTGTCTGTTTGTCATGCTATGACAGCTTGAGTATTGCTAGATTGCTAGAAGCTATGCTACCAGGATTTCTAATGCCAATTGAGTAATCATCTATGGTGGACAGGTTTCAATGGAGTTTCCAGGATAAGAAAGACTTGGAAGACAGGTGGTCTACTTCATAAAAGTCATACTCACTCATTGCTGTAGCCATTTCCCACTCATAAAAACCCTGTAGGACCTAGTAGAACTGCCCCTTGTATTTCAGATCCTGTTGACCGTGTGTGAGCAGCGTAATGTGTAACCCATGACACCACAATGAAAATCCCATGAAACACAACAAATTATTTCCTGAAATAGCTGTATACTACTAAAGAACAAAATACATGGGTTTAAAAATGTTTTAAAAAAAAGTTTCATGATTCTGTGGCTTGGCTAGGCTCAACTCGATAGCCTGTTCTACAGGATGTCAGCTGGGGCTGCAGACACCTGTGAACTTGATTGGGAGAGGTTGCCCAATATGGCTCTCTCATAGAGCTGGCAGATAGTTTTGACCGTGTGACTTGGTGCCCCGTGTATACATGGCCTTTGGATTTAGACTAGATTTCTCTTAGAATGAAAGCTGGATTCCAGAAAGAGTATCTCACACATCGGGAGATGAAACTGCACCTATCCTGAGGCTGACCTTGGAAGTCACGCAGTACCACATCCAGGGGGTGGATTTTCCAATAAGCAAGATAAGCATGGGCCACCTGGTGCTGCTTACTCCTCTGCAGTGAGCAGTTTCACCTGGTGGATGTGGTAAGCAAACAAAAGCCAGAAAAACCATGTGAAACTTCACTACAGACTAGCAAGTACAAGCTTGCGTTCCCCTTACTGGGCGGGGCTCCATCCCTGTCAAGGAGTGTACATTTGAGAAGAGGTTTGCTTTTTCGGGAGAGAGACAGATGTCAACCACACCTGAAAAAGAGAGAAAAAAGAAGCAATCTCTTTGCTACAGGTTAAGAAATAAGCACATGTAAGCTTTCCTTGCTTACTCAGTAAGATGACACGGATCATCTCTACTCCATTCTGTTGACTGAAGGGTATCGTGGCTCCAAGCCTGGGTTCAGGGGAGGGCTACAGAGTCACAGTAAAAGGAGGACTGAGGAAATTACTGCCGTCTTCACTACATTATAAGGGAAGAAAGGCTCAGTGTCTGTTTTGTGTGCAATTCAAGAACTGTTTCATATTCTCGCCATCCCATAAATGCTTACGGGCTTTCTCGAAAAGGCCTTTCTCATTTCCTACTAATTCAAATACACTGCCAATTTTGACATTTTGATCAGGCATATAGATTTAGAAAAATCTGTTGATGCAAAATGACTAACGAATACCATCAACACATAAAAGTAGAAAAACAATTTACTGTTCATTCATGGGAGCTGACCACAAATTTGTATGTTCAATTTATATAGATTACTTCTGCTCGTTGGCTATTTGACTCAGTGGGCATTTTAATGATGATCATATAAATGATTCACAGCCGAGATTTCTAGCTGTTGCCTCCTATTATCCAGCTTCCCCTTTTTCTTAGTGCAGACTTGAAGATTTTTAGCTTCAATGTCCACATTTCCCTGTGCCCTCGTGCAGTTCATTTTGTGACTGTCAGAGTGCTGAAGTTCCTCTTGTCTTCTTTTGCTTTGCCATTCAAAGTGGGTGAAAATGCAGCACAAGGCTCACAAATCAGATGCTGTGGAGTGGGAACCTGAAAAGAGGCTGGCTCCCTGAGGACTGTGCACTTCCCGGACCAGTGCAGGCCTCTTAGCCCAGTCTGGATTTCTTTTATGTGAGAGAGGTAAGCTTCGGGCTTGCGTATCGTCCAAAACAAAAGGAAACTCAAACCGATTGCCTTTAAGTGGATGCCAACAGATGGCAGTCCCTGAATACAACTCCGTCACATAGGATCTTTTTTACTAGGATTTTTATGGAAGCAGATCACCAGGCCTTCTGTTCTGGTGCCGAGACGCGGGTGTGAGCTGCTAATCTGAAGGTTAGAAGCCAAGCACACACTGTTGGGGTCACTCAGTACCCTCTGTCAGGTCTAAGCCACTTGTATTTAAGCTTTTGCTATGGCAGGGAGCCAAACTTATTTGGAAATAGTTCCTCTGCTCAGCAAGTCTGGGGCTTAAACTTAATGAAAATACAATAAATACTGATAGATATTATTTCTGTGGACAATATGTTAAACATGTTTCTTGGCCTTTGTTTATGAATGGGGGACCTAGAATTTTATCCTTATTGAGTTCAATAAAATTGTAGGGTAACATTATGTATTTATGTGCACCTCTGAAAGGAATCTTTAAAACTGGCTACAGATAATACTCTGGGCTTTGTTTGCCATTTCATAATGAGCCAGACAGTACTAAAGAAAGACGATCCTTTTTTTGTGCTGCCTTGGTTATTAAAGCTCTATTGGGCATCCCTGAGCAGGAAGAAACTAAGAAATGACTCACTAATGAACACGCTATTTATCAAGTTGACATAAAATTGTGTAACCACCACACTTGAATATTCTAGATACACGATACTTATCAGATGCATGATTTGCAAATATTTTCTCCCACTTTGGGGTGTCTTTTCACTGTACTGGGAGTCCTGGTGGCCTCGTAGGTTACACGCTGGGCTACTACCCGCATGGTCAGCAGGTAAAATCACCAGGGCCTCTTTGAAGAAAGGGGGAGGGGCTTTCTACTCCTGGAAAAAGTGGGCAGTCGTGGAAACCCAGGGGGCAGTTGGGTTCTATCCTATCGTGTCCCGGTGAGTCAGAATCGTCCCGGTGGCAGGGAATAAGTGAGCTTAATGTTCCCAACAGGGTTAAAGACACAACACTTTATAATTTTTGAATCATCTATTGTTTTCATTTGTTGCCTATGCTTTTGTGTAGTATCTTAGAATCCCTTGCCCAATCGAAGGCCCTAAAGATTTATTTCTAAGAGTTTTCTAGTTATAGTGCTTATTGCATTTGTATCTATTATCCATTTTGGTATGTGGTGTGAGGTAGGACTCCCAACTTCATTTTTTTGGCACGTGGGTTATCCAGTTGTCCTCAAACCATTTCTTGGAAAGCCTATTCTTTCCCCCGCTGGTTGGTCTTAGGATGCTTAATATTTTAAAGGCAGTTGGCCGTAAATGTAAGAATATTTTTCTGGATCATGAATTCTACATCTTGATCTATCTGTCTATCCTGATGCCAATACCACCATGATTACTGTCATTTTGTAGTAAGTTTTGAAATATAGAAATAGTGAGTTATCTTTTGCTCCTTTTTCTGACAGCTTTTTGAGTGTTATGGGCCTTGCAAGTCCATGGGAGCTGTGGTAGTGTAGTGGTTAAGCATTGGGCTGCTAACCACAAAGTCGGCAGTTCCAGACCACAGTTGTTCTGTGAATAGGTAGATGAGGCTTTCTGTTCCCATATAGAATTACAGTCTTAGAAACCCACAGAGGCAGTTTTACCCTATTCGGAAGGATTGTTATGAGTCAAAAAATCTCGAATGTGAGTTTTATTTTAATTTTGTAAGTTCATATGTTATTTAGAATTAGCTGAAATTTGCCTTTCTGCAAATCTAGCTGTTAAGCTTTTGAAAGGGCTTTAATTGAGTTTGGAGGACACTTTGAAGATTGTTGTCCTTTTAACAATATTAAGTGTTCTAAACTGTGAACATGGAATGTCTTTCCTTCTATTTTGGCTTTTAATCTATTTCAAGAAAGTTTTCTATTTTTCAGTGTACAAGCCTTATGCTTTTTTGTTAACTTTATTAATTGATATTTTATTTTTTATGCTATTTTAAGTGGAATCATTTTCTTTTTGGCTTGTTCCTTATTAGTGTATAGAAATACAACTGTGTTTTTTAATTATTAAAAGATCATTTTATTGGGGGCACTTACAACTCTTGTTATAATCCATATATCGATTGCATCAGGCATATTTACACATATGTTGCCTTCATTCTTTTCTAGACATTTACTTTCTATTGAACCCTGGGTATCAGCTCCTCTTTTTTCCCCTCCTCCCTTTCCCCTCCACCCTTATGACCCCTTGATAGATTATAAATATTATTATTTTCATTTCTCATACCAACCGCTGTCTCCCTTCCCCCATGTTTTCTGTTGTTCTTCCCCCTGGCGAGGGGTGTATGGTTATGTGCCCATCATTGTGGTCCGTTCCCTCTTTCTCCCTTCCCCTCTCCGCCCCTCCCCCTACCCTCCTGGTATAGCTATTCCCATTCCTGTTCCTGGATTCTGTGTGTCGTGAGCCCCTGTCTGTTATCTATACCTGTGTCCATGCTCTGGTCTAGTCTGAATTGAGAAGCAGCACTGGGGTCATGATAGTGGGGGTGTACAGCTGTGTTTTATATATTGATCATATGTCCTGTAACCTTGCTAAATTTATCTATTAATTTTAATCATGTATTCTGGATTATTCTGGATTTTCTCGATATAAGATTCTATCATGTGCAAATAGAAATAGTTGTAATACTTCATTTCCAATCTGAATGCCTTAAATCAATCAGCTAATTATTATTTATTATCTTGCCTAAGGTCCTTGGGTAGAGATTCTGGTGTGTTGTTGGGCAAACGTGTAGAGGATGAACATTTTATTCCTGTCCTTGATCTTAAGGGGAAGCATCCAGTCTTTCAACTTAAAGTATGATGCTACCTATAGTTTATGAAAGAAAAATTTTATCAGGAAGTTTTCTGTTATACCTACTTCATTGAGTGCTTTGTCATTAAATGGTGTCATTATCCAATTAATGTGCATTGCATAAATGGTTTACATAATTTCCATCGCATAAATTGAGTTGTATATGTTGACTTATGCTTTCATTTCTAGACTAAATCTCACGTGGCCATGTTTTCTAATCTTTTTTTATTATGTTTCTTAATTCAGTTTTCCAGTGTTTTTTGAAGATTTTTGTGTATAGATGTTCATAAGGAGTCCTGATGGCATAGTGGGTTGTGTGTTGGTCTGCTAATTGCAGGGTTAGCAGTTTGAATCCATGAGCCACTCAGTGGGGGAAAGAGAAGGCTTTCTACTGCCATCAGAGCTATAGCTTTGGAAATCCAACGGGCAGTTTCTACCTTGCCCTAGAAGGTTAAAATCAATTCTATGGTAGTGAGGTTTTGTTTGTTTGTTTTAATTAAGGGTTTTTAAATTAAAAAATTTTAAATGTATCTTCATAAGGGATAGAGGTTTGTACTTTTGTTGACTTGAGATATTCTTGCTATCTTTCTTAGTTCAGCTCATGTAGGCAGAAAATTCCCAATTTCTGATCTAGCAATGTATTTTCCCCTTTTGTTCATTTCAGTAGATATTGATGTTGGATTGAGGTGTCTCTCTCAATTTCCATGGACTTTTGAGACCTTTTGTACGCCCTTATTGCCACTGCATTAAGGTGTATGCAGCAACATAACAAATAACCAAGAAAGACCTGGTGAACTACTTTCCAAAATCACAGCCTATGAATTACAGTGGTCCAATCGTGTTCTGCACCGGACCATGGGCGTGTGTCAGGGCTTACTCAATGGCAGCAGACAGCAACGCTAACAGAACTGAAGTGACAAGAGTAGATTGACACTGCTCGTTTGACTCCCTTACAGACTACACCAGAGCTGTCCTAGGACCGACATCATCCCAGGGTCATGAATCCATGGGCCACATGTAGCTACTGTCTATTCTACACGTCCTTTATTTTTGTCTCGTGTCCCGACTGTTAAGAAGTTATTTTTCATGTTCAGTTGGGAACCCAGCAGCTAACACTGTTTGGCACTGGCTTTTCCTATGTCTTAAGGTCCAAAAATACATTTATTTTTATATGATGGTTTGGACTAATACCTTGTTCCTTTGTTTCTTTCTTTTGCTTCATGTTTCTCTTTTCCCAGTTAAACACTTTGGTTTTCTTCAGTAATTTCTTCTATAATAGCATTTCAAGCCCCCTTACCATTCTGTGAAGTCCTGTGAATCGTCTCCTGTTATCCACATTCCGCTCCTGAAGGTGGGGTCCTGAATAGCACGTTATTCACGCAGGCATTGTCTGAGAGGCAGAAGAGAGAACTCATTCTGGATATTACATTTTTAATAAAGAGTGGGTGAGATTTGTTTGATTGCTGCATGTCACCCTTGATTCATATTGAGCTTTACTGTCAACTCAAACTCATATGTGCTTTAAGCCACTTTTTCATTCCCTATTGTGTATCGCCTGGCACAAGAAACATTACAAATTGCATATTAAGGCCATAATGAGATTGAAAAATCTGTACAGTACCTGCATGATGAATGGATTTTCTTCTGCAGTTCCTTTTATAATAACATTTCATATTTTCATTAAACTCTGGCCCATAGATAGAATCAATGCAATGACTTTGGGAAATAGAAAATAATGAAATATATTAGAATACACTGACCCTGTTCTCCAATTGCATGTTCTATAATGATCCACAATTACTATGCTGAACATGTTTTTCTTTTGACCACTAAAAGTACAAACATAAAATCTCTTTTCTTTTTCAACCATCCATTGGTTTGCAGTTAATCATTGCAGTTGTGCAAAATGACGTCGAGACAAACTTACATAGCTGTGACAACAAGGTTTCACAGCTGAGACCACACGTAGGCTATTCATTTCGAACAGCAGGACCAGAGTTTGCAAATGAGTTAACTGTTAGTAAAAATTATGGTAAGCTCAAGACTCTCTCTCATGTTTTTCGTTGTGAGGGTTTGAGCTGTACTTAGTGAGTTTGGTAGAAAATGAATATAATTTACAGTCTTGTCCTTGGAATGCAACTGTTATTAATATACATATTGATAATACTCGTGGGATTTCATATTTTCATTCTGATGATTAAATTCTTGGAAGCTTACATTTTAATTATTTTTCTTTTTAATTCTACCAGCTGGGTACATTTACAATCAGGAAGGCAGGATAAGGGACACATGAAAAACAATGTGGATCTCTCTTCCATCTTACACATGTAGGGCTGTTTAAAACTGCTTTAGGTCCCAGGTATGTGTTTATTTGTTTCAGCAAAATCTGCATAGTTATGGAAATACAAACATGTGAACACAGCACATCACACATATGACAGCAGAAAAACAAGTCGAGGACCACGAATGTTGGCAATGGGAAGTACCTACCTGGAATACAATTACACATATAATGTAATTTTTTACATTGACAAATAAACCTTATGCGAATGTAAAGTTGTATTATGTGAGATACCTCAAACATAATATTTAGGCAAGCAGCTACCTCGTACTTGTCTACTCCCACTCCCTAAGAATCTAATTCATTGGCTCCTAGTAGATTCAAGGTTTGGTTACCTAGTCAATTTAATACCCTTTTAATCTGTGGAGTGTTCCTGTGGACATTGATTCTCAGGCAAATTCCAAGTCCCAATTGTAAGAAGCTTGGGCTGGAGTGGACTACTGGTAGGGCATGCTCATGTCTTTATTAAAGGGTCTCTAATTGATACTGTAAAGACCCAACTTTAGGAAGCCAATCGCCTTTTGTCAGGTTGAACTTTAAAAATTTCTGTAGTTCTTGTTGATATAACCCTCACTGATACTTAACATATCTGACCTTAGCATATCCTTCCATATGTATCTTCTGTTTTCCATGACTTGGTGGCGGTACTGCCATGGTAGTGAACCAGTCAAAGGGCAATCTAGAGAGGAGGGCCGTCTGTACTTCTAATCTTAGTCACCAAATGAGCCCTGATGGTTAAGTGCTCAGCTGCTAACCAGAAGTTTGGCATCCAAATCTACCCAGCAGCTGTGTGGGAGCTTTGCAAAGAGGATGGCTTAGATCACTGTGTGGCAGCCGCTTTGTTTCATGTTAGTGTGAATCCAAACAGCCTCCGTGGCATCTAACCACCGTTCCAGTCACACTTCTACGTACAGAGTACATACTAGTGTGGCACATGGGACGATTAGGCTGCTGGGCTTAAATTTCCTTAATGCACAGGCTGCAACCTCTCAGCATGGGGCTGTGTCCTCTGTTTCAACATTGCAATCCTTCCCAAGAACATTAGTTATTAACATTTAACAATTGGGACATCTTATGTAAAAATCCCCACATCTTTGGACAAATCAGATGCTATGAAGCCATTGTGCCCAAAGTCTTTGGACAAGCGATTGGCTGGGTCTGCTCAGCGCTACCTGCCTTAGAGTGGGGCCTGTGCTTCCCTACGTCCCAGAGAGCTCCCAGGACTGGATGCGTTCTGCTCATAGAAACAGCAGCTCACTTGTTTATTTACCTGGCTGGTTCCTACAACATTTACATTCTAAATTATGCTCTCTATAGCTGCCAGAGTTATTTTTAGGAACACTGTTCCACTCTGCACTTTTACTGTTTTCTAAGAACCAAAAACTGATAAACTGATTCTGACTCTTGGCAACCCTCTGTGTTCGTTGTCTTTTCAATGAATCTGTGATAGTATCCTGTCCTACCATGTACACGGAGAGTCCCTACCTCCATTGTACACCCTTTTCCTTGTCATTCCTCAATGGCGGTATCCTCATCTGCAGCCACATCTTGGCCCCTAAGACTTCCTTGGTCTGAGACACTGGTAGGCTCAGCAATAACCTTTCAAAGGTATTGATGACTTAATTCTTGGAACCTGTGAATATATCACCTTGTAGATTTAAAAAAGAAAGAGAAAGGAAAATCAAAGCTCATTGCCATTGAGCCAATGCCTGCAAAGAGCAACCTACAAGGCAGCAGAATCACCTCTGTGGATTTCCAAGACTGCCCATTTTACAGGAGCGGAAGTCCTCAACTTTCTCCTCAGAGACTCGATGGATTGAAATGACTTGTTTGCAGTTCACAGCCAATGAGCAGCCCGCAATGACACTAAGGCTGTCACATATGGCAGCAATATTTTTGAAAATGAGATTAGGAATCTTGAAATTGGGTTATCCATGTAAACCCAATGCAGCCATAATATTTCTGGTAAGGGTGAGACTGATCTGACTGGGAGGGGGTAATGTAAAAATAGGAACAGGGATTAAAGTGATCTGGCTGCAAACCCCAAAGCCAAGAGCCAACCCCTAGAAATGGAAAGAGGCAAAGCGCTGGAAATGTCAGGTACTGATCCTGTCAATAGCTAGATTTTAGGCTTCTAAGACTGTTTTTGAGCTTCAGAAAGAAAGACTAAATTTTATGTTGTGCTAAGCCTCTAAGTTTGTGGTAGTTTGTTACTGCAGTAATAGAATGTGAATACGTCTCCTGTCTCTATGTAAACGTACAAATGTTACTGTCTCTCAAATTTTGCTGGATCCTTGAAGCATTTCAGTCTTGAGCTGGCCTTATGACTTAGTTTCTCGACTAGATCGTAAACTCACCGAGGACACGTTCCTTATGATTTGGTATTACATTTCCCCCCCAGGATTTAGCAAGTGCTAGAATGCAGTACATCGTCACGAGAGATTTGTTGAATGAAAGAACAAAGAGACAGAAGGGGAGACCAGAGACAATAGTGCCCAAGATGCCCACAAGGAGCAGTTGCAGGAGAGCAAGTTTAATCAGATGCTTGCATAATGATAATTTGCATTTCTTTAAAATTAGAATGTCGTTGAGTCCATGTTCCTTGAAAAGTCCCCGGATAGAACAGTTAAGCACTTGGCTACAAACTGGAAATTTAGGGATTAAAATCTGTGTTGAAATGATTTCCGTTCTGTGGCTTTTTGCATTGGTTCTTTGCAAAAACAGCTTGAGCTATATTTCCCCTAAACCTTGAGCTCTGCATTGCTTTCTACTCCAGAGGGATGGCTACTTTTGTACAGGCTGATTGGCACGTCCTGGATAAATCGTAAGCAACTTATGGTTTGATACTTTTGTCTGGCCCTGAGCCACAGTCTACCCTGTGATTGGTATGCGCCTTGCAAGGATTAGTCTGTTTACTTGCATGGGAGCCACATCTGACCTCCTCTGGTAACACAAAGGAGAAGGAGAACCCAACTCCATGCCGGCTAAGGTTCATTGCCACAAGGTAAAGTTGAGCCTTCGTGTTTCCTTCGCCTGGTTCTGGTACCGATTGCTCCTCCAGGCTCCTCTGCTTTTCTGCTGGGTTTGATAATCAATTGATGGCCTAATGGAACTCATAGACAATACTCATGATTATGAGGGCTTATTACGGAATTAACAGATTGCTACAAGTCAGAATCAAAAAGCATTAATGGCACATTGTTTTTGTCCACAGCTGTCTCTTCAGCCAGCAGCCCACCACTTTCTGGTCCTAGTCTCTCAGCCACAAGGTTTCTTGGCTTCTGCCTTATGTCCTGGACTGGAAGCTCCCCGTTCTGCCTCAGTCTCAGTGTTACCACTCTGCTCAGCCTCGTGGTCTAGGTGCTGTGGCCTCTGCTGCCTGGACAGGGATCTGATACATGCTCTACTGCTGTTTCTTCTTCCTCTATAGTCAGGATTCTCTCCGGTTTGCTTCTGAGGTGATTCGGTTATACTCAGAGGAGCAGCAAAACTGACCAAACGTTTGCACCTTTTTGGTAGAGACTGGGTGGGAGTTGCAAAGATTATGGATAGGAGAGCCATAGCAGGCAATTTTTCTTCATCATAGAGGGTAAGTAGAAAAAGGATTGATACAAAAATCTTAGAAGACTTTAAGGCACAACAGTGCCTAAACGTGAAGTGATTGTTTCTTAACCTAAGTCCTTCTGAAGGCGGGGTTTGTGTCTCACTAGCCCTGCCCTGAAGAACGTTGCACTCTTTGATTTACGCCACATACAAATGGCAGTTTCAGCGTCCTTGTGGGACTCACATCTTTTTCCTTTACAATAGTATTTGCGTTTGGGAAACACAAAGAAGTCTAAAGGGGCATCGTCAGAGCTCTAGGGTGGATATAATAAGGGCTTTCTACCCTGGAAGAATGAGTAGGCGCACTGTTGTGATGAAAGAAGGAAAAAACATTGTTGCCACTTTCCTGCACTCTTTCCTATTAATTCAGTTTTAAATTTTCTTAAAGTTTCTTCATATAAGCCCCTGTAATTGTCCTGTGTCCCTCAAGAAAATCTGTCAAGATTACCCCTTTGGGATTCTAATAAAACAACCACAACAGTTTCTTTTTTTTACTTTTAAAATGTATTTTGATTTATTTTTTATCATTTTATTGTGGGCTCTTACAGCTCTTATCACAATCCATACATCCATTGTGTCAGCCACATTTGTACATATGTTGTCATCATTGTTTTCAAAAGATTTTCTTTTTACTTGAGCTTTTGGTATCACCTCATAATTTTTCCCTCCCTCCCCCACCCTCCCTCCCTCATGAGCCCTTGATATTTTATAAACTTTTTTTTTTTCATGTCTTACACTGACTAATGGTTCCCTCCACCCACTTTTCTGTTGTCTGTACCCCAGGGAGGGGGTTATATGTAGATCATTGTGATCAGTTTTCCCTTTCTCCTCTCACCCTCTCCTTACTCTCCGGGTATCACTACTCTCATGGTTGGTCCTGAGGGGTTTATCTGTCCTGTATTCCCTGTGTTTCCAGCTCTTATCTGTACCAGTGTACATCCTCTGGT
>NW_022103899.1:40742622-40745045 GCF_000313985.2 Echinops telfairi | reverse complement strand
GTGACTTCATTGCTTTGCTTCCTTTGCTGCTCTGTTGCACACTCTTAGCATTTTGCCCCAGAGTGGTGGGGTCAGATCGGGCACAGTTCCTGCACTGTGTCTCCAGTGTTGTCCCGTAGCGCTATGGGTCAGTGAGGGACGTCGCGTCTCGTGGTGGGGCAGGCCCTATGGTCCTTTCTATGCATTGGCTGCTCTGAGCAGGAATATTGTCCTCAGGACTTGTGGGTCAGGATGTGTTCCACTCTCTCTCCTTCCCTCTTCATTTGCTCCTGTGTGCTCTAGTCACTCGCCCCTCTCCCTGAGCTGTAGCTTCAGTGCTGTCCTCTGAAGTGCATTCTTCTGGGGGGAGGCGGGGTGTGTTCTCATAGTTGGGACTGGGGCCAGCCCCGCAAACCTCTTTATTGGTTCTCTGCTTCATGCTGGTATGTTGCGTTCACTTCTTGGCGCACCTGGTTGAAGTCTGGTCCCTCTTGCCCTTGCCTGTGGAGATATAAACAATATCCTCCTCTTGGGTGGTTTAGTACCTTGTTACCCCACTACCCATGTCTTCTCTCTCTCTCTCTCCTTCTCTATACTTTTTGGCTGCCATATGTATCCCTGGATTGGGTCTGCCCTCTGCCATACTCCCTGGACCTTACCCCAGGAATGTATGTACTGTAGCTTTTTCCCTATGGCCCTTTTGCATTTTTAAGCTTACCTCAGCAGATACATGTTGTAGTTTTCCTTTTGTGCTTGGCTTACTTCACTTAGCATAATTCCCTCCAGTTCTTCCCATGTGGCGATGTGCTTCATGTGTTCATCACTGCTTTTTAGGGATGCGTAGTATGTACTCCATTGTTTGTATATCCCACAGTTTTTTAATCCATTCATCTGTTGATGGAAATTTGGGTTGTTTCCAACTGCTTGCTATTTTGAACTGTGTCGCGATGAACATTGGAGCACAGATGTCTGGCCATGGTTTGTTTCTTGCCTCTTCTTGGTATATGCCCAGTAGGGGGATTGCTGGGTCGTATGGTAGCTCCATTTCCATCTGTTTTAGAAATCACCAAATCAATTTCCATAGTGGCTGTACATACCAACAGGTCCACCAACAGTGGATAAGAGTTCCTATCTCACCATAGCCCCTCCAACACTTGATACTTTCTGATTTTTTGAATTGCACTGTCTTTGAGGGTGTTAGGTGGTATCTCATGGTTGTTTTAATTTGCATTTCTCTTAAGGCTAATGATCAGGAACATTTTCTCATATGTTTATTGGCCATTCAGATTCTGCCCCTGTGAAACTTCTGTTCAGGTCATTTGTCCACCTCCTCAGTGGGCAATTAGTACTGTAGGCAGAGTACTGTAGATTTCAGTAATAAGGCCTTTGTCTGATATGTCATTGCTAAAGATGTTTTCCAAGTCCATGAGCTTCCTTATCACTATTTTTGGTGAATTCTTTTGATGTACACAGGTGTTTTATCTTCAGTATATCCCACTTGTCAATTCGTGCCTCCTCTGTGTTTGTGTCATTCCCTATTTCTGATAGCCTATGTATTCCCTGAGATAAGGTTCTCAGGTTGGTCCCAGTTCCCTCATTGATGGCCTTAATAGTTTTGGGGTTTATCTCAAGTCTGTGATACACCTTGAGTTTATTCTTGTGCCTGGAGTGAGGTAAGGGCCTTGTTTCATTTTTCTGCAGGTAGATACCCATTTTTTTCAAGCACCACTTTTGAAGAGAGCATCCACTTCCCATTTGATATTTTTTTGGCCCTAATCAAAGATCAGTTGTCTGTATGCTGATGATTTTATTTCTGGGTTTTCAGTTGTTTTCCATTGGTTTGAGTATCTGTCATTGTACCAATACCATGCGGTTTTGACCACTGTGTCTGTATAATAGGTGCTAAAGTCAGGTACAGCAACCCTCCCACTCTGTCCTTTTTGAGGAGTTCTCTGCTAATCCTGGGCTTCTTCCCTCTCCGTAGGAAGTTGGTAGTCAGTTTTTCCAATTCTTTAAAGAAAGATGAGGATATGTGTATCAGGATAGCATAAAACTTAAATAGTGCCTTGGGCAGAACTTATATTTTTACTATATTGAGTCTTCTGATCCACGAGCATGGGATATACTTCCATTTGTTGAAGTCACCCTTGGTTTCTTGTAATAGTGTTCTGTAGTTGTCCTCGTACAAATCTTTTGGTTTTTTTTTACTCAGGTATACCCCTAGATATTTCAATTTGTGCTTGGCAATTGTGAAGGGTACTACCTTTTTGTTCCCTTTTCCGTGGTCTTATATGATGTGCATATCAGCAGTCTGATAGACTTCTGTTTGTTGATCTTGTTTCTGCCATATTCCTCTATCACTTCCAGTATTCCCCTTGTAGAGCTTTTGGGATTTTCCATATATAAAATCATATCATCTGCAAATAACGATAGTTTCACCTCTT
>NW_022103899.1:40728590-40742402 GCF_000313985.2 Echinops telfairi | reverse complement strand
TTATAATTTTTCATGTCAATGTGGTAAATAATACTAATGGTCTTTCATATGTTGATCTATCCCTATATCCCTGATACAAATCCCACTTGGCCATGGTGAATTATTTGTTTTATATACTTTTGTATTCTATTGGCCAGTATTTTGTTAAGGATTTTTGCGTCAATGTTCATTAGGGATATTGGTCTGTAGTTCTCGATTCTTGTGGGATCCTTGCCCGGTTTAGGTGTCAGAGTTATACTAGCTTCATAGAAAGAGTTTGGGAGTTTTCCATCTTTTTCTATGTTCTGGAAGTGTTTGTGTAGGATTGGTGTCAGTTCTTCCCTGAATTCTTGGTAGAATTGTCCTGTGAAGCCATCTGGTCCAGAGGATTTTTTGTTGTTGTTGGTAATCCCTTGATAACCTTGTCTATTTCTTCTATTGCTATGACTCTGTTGAGATTCTTGGCGTCCATCTGGGATAGTCTAGGGAGGGATTGTTTTTCCTAGTATTTGTCCATGTCTTCCAAGTTGTTGAATTCATTGGAGTGCAGGCCTTTATAGTACTGTGTAATTATCATTTGGATTTCATTAGGGCTCATTGTAATGTCCCCTGTTTCATCCCTCAGCCTTCCTATTGAAATGTGTTCCTTCCTTTGGTTAGGCTTTTCAGCGGTCTGTCGATTTTGTTAATGCTTTCAAAAAAACCAACTTTAAGCTGCATAAATTTTTTTTCAGTTTTCTTGTTTTCCCTCTCATGAATCTCAGCCCTGATATTTAGTTTTTCTTTTCTTTTGCTATTAGTAGGATTGTCCTGTTGACTCTGCTCTAATTGCTGCAGATTTTGCATCAGCATTTCAATCATAAGTCACTCTTTTTCATGTGTGCCCATATTGCTATCAAACGTCCTCTAATAAATGCCTTTGCTGTGTCCAAAAGGTTTTGGCACGTCGTATTTTCATAATAGTTGTTTTCTACAAACTTCTTATTTTTATCTCTGATCTGGGCCAGTACCCACTCCTTTTGCAATCAAGAGTTATTCATCCTCCAATAGTTTGCCCTTGTTTTATTAATTGTCTTTTTGTTGATTTCCAGCCACATGGCATACTGGTCTGAGAGAAGTCTGTATGATCTCTATGTGCTTGAATTTACACAGATTTGATTTGTGTCCCAGTATGTGGTCTATCTTAGAGTATGTGCCATGTGGGCGTGAAAAGAATGTGAATTAATTTAGATTTGGGTGGAGAGCTGTGAAAATATCTATCAGGTCAAGTCTTCTAATTGTAATGTTGAGATCTGTAGTCTCCTTGTTGATCTTTCCCTGTGATCTTTCATTCTCAGGGTCCACCAAGCTCTTCTGAGTTAGCCTCTTTATCTTGAATTTAACTAGCCCAGAAGATCACTTTGGAATCCACTTTTAAAAATTGGACCTAATTAAAAAAATCATTTTATTGGAAGGCTCTTACAACTTTTATCACAATCCATACATATATCCGTTTTGTCAAACACATCTGTCCATATGTTGTCATCATCTTTTTCAAAACATTTTCTTTGTACTTGAGCCCCTGGCATCAGCTCTTCATTTTCCCCCAAACCCTGCGCCGCAACTCTTCCTCCCCCATCCCGCCTAGATAATTTATAACTGTTCTTTTATTTTTATATCCCCCTGGGATGGGGGCCAACATCAATCATTGTGATCAATTCCCCCTTCCTGCCCCCCTCTCCCAACCCTCACCCTCCTAGTATTGCTGCTCCCAATTGGACCTTTTTTTGTTAGTGGCACCTTACCTAAAATGAACTCACTATTGAGAGAACTTGTCTGTAGCTATCCATGGAAAATTAGTAGCAATACTATGCAAATGAAGTGACTATAGGGCTTATAGGCTGGGACTTTTAGTACAATATTGGGCTATGCATTGGGCTGCAAACCACAAGATCAGCAGTTTGAAACCACCAGCTGATCTTTGGGAGACAAGCTTTTTATTCTCATAAGGATTTACAGTCTTAGAAACACACTAGGGAAGTTCTACTCTGTCCTATTGGGTCGCTATGAGTCAGAATTGACACTATGGCAGTGAGAAAGAGTGTGTCTATGAAAATGAAGGTCTGTGGGCTACCAGGAGGGTATGTGTAGTATTAATTTATGGGGGGTGAGGGCCATCCCCCACCGCTACTACTACCCATGGGTTCAGTAAGCACAATTATATGGTTGAGGTATATAAGTATTATGTTAAAGTCATCGAGAGCATGAGAGATACAATAATGCAGTCAGACACATTACGTGGTAGCATTGCTTACATCAGCCCAGCTTGGTGGTCCACGTGGAGAGAGGGGGAAGGGAAGGAGGACTGGACAGGGAGCAAGGGAGAGAGGACGGGAGAGGAGAGGGGCAAGAGAGGGAAGCAATCAGTGCGAGAGCCCAGTGAGAGCGAGGAGAGAGAGCTCTCTATTGCTAATCCAGGCCTATATACCTTTTGGGGGGCAAGCAAGCCCACTAATTAGAGATAAAGATATGCGTCACAGGAAGGGGTTGCACAATAGGTTATACAGCAATGAGAGGGGGGTGATCTAGGGACATACACGCAATAGGAAGAGGAGGGATTGGGGGTATACATGTGACAAGATGGCGGATCCTAGAATTAGGATGGCAGCTCTTAATTTTGGATGTCACAGAGCTGGTTTGACTTGTTCCTGGCTCAGTTGATAGAGACCATTATCAGTAGGATGTGAACTCCTCCTACTGGAGCCTATCCATTGTCCCCAGTAGCAGGGAGTGGGGAGACACTATGCCCCCTATGGTGTGAGGAGACAGCTGACCTCTCCCACAGGTATGGGTTAGGTTAATTTGTGGTTCTGATGGAAGGACCATGCATTGAAATGGACAAGGAGTTAGATATATATGCGACCAGATCACAAAGGTTTTCCAGATGGAAAGAAGCTGAAAAAGAATCAGCAAGAAGGAGCATAGGAAGAAAGAAGAGAGAAAAGTCAGAGAGAGAAGGCAAGGAACCTCCTAAAATCACCATAATATGGGTCAAAGGCTGTAACATTGAAGACAGCAATAAGCCTGGAAGGGGCCGCATGGCAGAGCTGGCAGTGACAGACCTGGAAGGGGCCCTGTGACAGAGTAGATGGTAGCAGATTGGCAGGGCCAACAGAAGTCTGTCTTCAGAGGCCTGAGAGGAGGCCTACATGACTGAAAGGGAGTATTGATGGCTGAGAGAAGGACCTCTTGCTATAACTGCCAGCTTCGAGGAGCTGCAAGGGCTGTCCAGCACTGAAGAAGGAGATCTTACCTACAGGCTTCCTGATCCTGATCTCAATTTGTGATCTGTTGATGCTGAGCTCAAGTTGTACCCTCGTAGATCCTTAATAAACCACTCAACTCTAAGTTTGGTCTGAATTTGTGTGGCTGTTGCCATGGGCTATGTAACTCAAAAGAGATATAGAGACTGCAGTGGGTGGGACTGCTGGTATCAGAATTGGTCAAATGTTTGGGGAATGGAGGAATGTCTGACCTTCTCATGGGAATCAGTTTGAGGCTGATCTTATTCTTGAACTCCTTTAGACTTGGACAGGCTCTGCTGCTACCATTACTACCCTATTTCAGAATCCATCTGGAGAACTTCAGAATAAAGGTCTCATGGTCTGTTAAGAACAGTCACAGGCATTTAAACCTAGTCTTAGTCCAGGTAGGCTAGAGAAACAAAATTCATAGACACTCATATGTGTGTGAGAAAGAACTTTATATATAAGAGCAATTGAGTATTGAGAAACTATCCCAGCCCAGTTCAGATCAAGTCCATAAGTCTGATATTACCCCATATGTCGACACTAGTTCATAAATTCTTCTTCAGACTCATACGGCCATCCAAGGATGCCGAATGCAGGAAGATCACAGGCCAGTGGGTGGAAAGTCTTTTGGATCCTCTCAGAACTGGTGTGGGTCTCTACGTGGCTCCTCCAGCTCCCAGGGCTCTGACTGCATCAGGGTAGCTCCATGTGGCTTCTCAGCAAGCATACGTCACAGGGAGTGAGTATGTGTCCCGCCTCCAGCAAGCAATTTATCTCCTTAGTGCCTCCAAATGAGGTCGTCAAACTGACCTGATTGACAGGCTAAACTCCACTCCTTCACTCTTATGTCTCAAATTGACAACAGATTATATAACTACCACACTCAGGGAGTACAGTACTATCCGGCAACACATGAGGTCACCACAAGTTAGAAGCTACTCAATGTTAACGGGTAGGCAATAGGTAGGTTGCTTGTGTTGTCCTGAAGGACTTGCTGGAGAGGAGATTAAAATCTCCATTGGATTAAGATGGAAAGAACGGGATATCTTTGTTTCCCTTTTTGGGTATGATATGGACTCAAGAGGCAGTCACATTGCTTAATGGGCCATCATGAAAGGCAGCTTTGCTCACTGAGTATCAAATTTTAGTTGTTTTCCCTTGTGGGATCTTTGGTCTAGAATAATATTTTGGTTGAGAAATTGTAGTTTCCTTTAGAAATGAGGTCAAGATTATTTGTGTGTGTGTTTGTGACACACATTGGAGCAGGGTACAGCTGCTTAAGTGGACACTGTGATGTGTCAGGGCAATTTAGACCTTGGGATCCAGGCAGTGTCTCCAGGGAAGGTCACATTTGCATAATGTCTTCAAAAGGTTGTGTTTCTGTTTAACTGACAGAGATGGACACTGACAGGATGCCAGGCGGCTGCATGGAGGACAGAGCCACTGAAAATAGAGCACATGTTCTTTCTAAAGGACATCAGCCTCCAATAATGGCACAGGGACAGGGCATCCAAAGGAAGGAGAATGGGAATAGGCAACCAAAAAAAATTGCCAAGAAATTGGGATGGTAGAGGGTAAGATTTGAGCAGAGAAAGGAGGGAATCAAATGTTTTCATTATGTCAGCCTTTGAAAAACAGAGCCTGGAACTTGGTTGAGAATTTTACTAAAGGTTAATGAGAGAGAAGATCTACTGGATTTAGATTCAGCTAATAGTTCTGTTATTTTTTAACTTGGCCATGTTGTCCACAACTTAAAATGTCATTTTGTTATATATGTGTAACCAAACTCATATGTGCCCTTCGTTTTTGCCCCAGGGTGAGTTCACAAGAATAGTATCTGTTCATACTTCTTACCCATCCTGTATTTTGTCCAGGTCTTCAAAAGAATCCGCTCACATGGGAATGCATGCACACGTGATGTGTTCCTGTTGCTAGGTGCCCCTGAGTTGGTCCCAACTCAGTGACCTTGTGTACAACAGAACAAAGCACTGCCCGACCTTACACCATCTCCACCTTGTTGTTATACTTGAGTGCATTTCTATCCACTGGGCCAATCCAGTTCGTGAACGGTCTTGTTCTATTTTGCTGAAGTCTGTACTATTGTATGTACTAAGAATGATGACCTTTTCCAGGGACAGATCCCTCCTGATAACATGCTCAAAGTACATGGGATGAAGTTGCTTCAGCCTCACTTCCGAGGAACATGCTGGTTGTACTTCCCAGACAGATTTGTTTGCTCTTCTAGCAAATAAGTACATAGCCTAAACCAAACCCACTTCCATGGAGTTGATTCTGACTCATCTCGCACCAAAGGAAGGAGTAGAAGTGCTCCTTTGAGTTTCCGAAACTTTAAATCTGTATGGGGGCAGGCAGCCTGATGGGAGCACCATAGAATTGAATTACCTTGCAAGGAAGTTCTATGGTGCTCTCATCACAGCCGCATTTAGCAGCACAATGCAGAGCTCACAACACCACCTAGCCTCCTTCTTCTTCTGGCAGTCCATAGAAATGTCAGTATTCTTCACCACAAATCCAATACAGCAGTTCTTCTGTGGCCATCCTTATGCTTTGTCCAACTTTCACATGCAGATGAGGTGACTGAAGATAAGATGGATGGATGGCTTCAGGCACACCTTAGTCCTCAAGTGACATTCTTTCTCCTGAGCACTTTAAAAGGGTCTTTTGAGCAGTGTGCCCAATTCAACAGTCATTTGATGTCCTACCTCCTGCTTCCAGGAGAGTTGATTGTGGATCTGAGTATTATGAAATCCTTCACCGCTTCATTGTTTTAATCCACATAATTTGTTGTCTCATGGTCTAGTTGTGAAGATGTTTGCTTTCTTTCCATTGAGTGGCTACCCCTACTGAAGGCTGTAGTCAGAGACGCTGTTTGGTATTTCATAGAAGTGATGTGGATATACTTATGTGTGTGTGTGGAGGGGTGATGAGTGATTATATCACACAAATGAAAGCTCATCTGAGGACCTAATGTCGGGGGTTTAAGTGGAGAGAAAATGTTTTGAGAATGATGTACAAATGTGCTTTACACAATTGCTGTGTGTATGGATTGCGATAACAGTTGTATGAGCCCCTAATAATATGTTTAAAAAAAAAAAAGCTCATCTGCTTAAAATATCTAGAAGACATAATCTCTAGTAGATGTCCACCTACTCCAGCGTTCTCCTCTTAGCTTAGTTGTGCCACAAGAGGCATGTGTGAGGGTTTAGGTCTGTTCTCACTATTTTCTCTATGCTCTCACTACACTCTGACTATTCTCACTATTGTAAAGATTAACGCCAAATTTCCTTGTCTTTTCTTTATTGGGCAGTGCAATTTAGTCTTTGCTCGGCAACAACTCAAAAACAGAAAAACTCAGGCTCACGGCCATCGAGACAATGCCGACTCATAGTGGCCCTCTAGGACAGGCTAGAACTGCCTCCGTGAGTTTCTGAGACTATAACTCTTGACAGGAGGAGAGAAGCCCTGTCTTTCTGCAGAGTTGCTAGTGGTTTCAAACTGCGAACCTTGTGGTAGCAGCCCAATGCATAACCTCTACACCACCAGTAACTCCTCAAAAAGAGATAGAGAGAGAGAGACAGAGAGAAACCAAAATACCAAGTTCACTGCTATCGAGTCGATGCTGGCTCACAGTGACCCCATAGGACAGGGTAGAACTGCCCCAGTGAGTTTTGAGCCAGTAACTGTTTACAGAAGTAGAAACCCATCTTTTTCCCACCAGTAACTAATACTAACTTTACACCTTTATCACCATCTGCGCAGTAACATTGACGGGTTCTATTACCTTTTGGGTCCTTTGTTTCAGTGGGGTTAAGAATAGACAGGTACCAGTAACTACTACTGTTAGATCTCTCTGGAGCTAGATTTATACCTCGGTTCTTGGCTCCGCGCGAGAAAGAATTCACGCCGAAGCCTGGTTTGTGATCGAAGTGAGTTTTATGAAGGTTAGAAGAAGTTTCAGGTTTACACAGCACCCAAGGGGCTCCTCCCGGACACGCGGCCTAGCTGGAAGCGGCTCTGCGTCCCGCAAAGCATACGAAAGCTCTCTGCGCCTGAGTTCTCTCCCTTCCGTCTAGGTCCTTCTCCTCCGTTCTAAGTTCTTCTCCGGTCTTGGTTCTTGTCCTCTTCTTCCCTCCCCTCCGGGCTCCTGCCTTTTCAAGGATTCCACAGGGAGGCGTGGTGGAAGACCCCTGGTCGACCCCATTGGCTGAATTGAATTCACCTGGCTAGGTGATCCAATTCAAGTTCACGCCCACCCCTGCCTACCCGTGGGAACCCTGAACATGTGCGGTGTGCCACACCTTTGTTCCCCTAGCTTGGCCCTCTGGGCACGCGTTAATGGACATCCCCCAGTCCTATGCTGGCCTACCTAACACTACAACCTTTGTATTCTTAGCCCACATGAAACAAAGGGCCCTCCAATTAACAGGATGCACCAATATTAGTGGCAGTTGGGGATTACCATTTTTTAAACACTTTTTAAAAAAATGTGATTTGGGTGATAGTTTATAGAGCAAATTAGTTTTCCACTAAAACGTTGATATACATTTTTTATTCTGTGACATTGGTTGACCTCAATGTAACAGCACACTTCCTGATTTCTCCCTATTTCTATTTGTCCTTCCCTGCCACTTGAGCCTTGTTTTGGGAGAAATACTGCTCTTTTGATATCTTACTGTGGATGATATTGAGGAGCATGTTCTGTTCTGGTTTTAATATTTTCTCTGTAGGCCTACTTATTGTTTGCCTGAAAGTTGGTCCCTGGGGATGGGTTAAATTCCACACTTGAATGGTTTTTGAGGGTATAATCTTGTGACTTCCCCCAGTCTCTATCCAAACAGTGAGTCTGGTCATTTTATGATTTAGAATTTAGTTCTACCTCCCCCCCATCCCTCCAACTCTATATATTACCTTCTGTTACGACTCTTCTCAGGGTGGTTGGTGGTGGTAGTCAGCACCAGTTAATTCTTAAGGTCTCCGGGTAGCGTGGGCTGGGGTTCTATGTGGTTCATATTACACTTGGTGTAATTGTTTCCTTGAGAGCTTGATTTTCTTTAATTGTCATTGCTCCAGATGGCCAGATTTAAAATCCCAGTCATTATTCACTCAAGTAGGATATAGAACATACGGTCCCAAATTCATTTGGCCTGTGTTTCTTTTGCAGAAAGAATATTACTCATTGCCCCCTGGAAATTAAAAATTTTGTATTACCTGTATTATCTGTCAATCCCAGATAAAATGTAGGTGTCTGCTTTTGTAACTCACCCCTGACCCCTGAGCTTTCCAGTCCCCCACCCCCACCCCGCCCCCAGGGGATGGGATTGCCCACTTTGGGGAACACTGAATTGTAGACCATTGTCTTTGTGGACTCTGTTAAGTCCAGCGACCTAAATGTCTCCTGAGATGAGGTCCCGAAGTTACCAAACTCAGCAGCTCATTTTAAATAATATCTTTGGTAGGGCTGAGATACTTTCTGAATTTTGCACTCTGAATTCGTTACTATATTTTTGGATATATTTTCAGAACATACATATATGTAGGTAGAAACATCCTCTGTCAAATCTATGTATACTTCTTACTATACCTCCCATTTTGCCTTCTAACATCTGTTCAGCTTGCATGTCTACCTCCATATCTACTCTGATGTATTATTTATTATTATTATTTCCAGATTATGCATGCCACAGTATTTACCTTTATTATCCTTTACTCTTGTACACCTCTTAGTGCCTTTCTTTGTCTCAGTCCCGTTGTGCTGACCTCCCCCTTATTGTGTATCTTGCCTCCCCAGAGTCAACAAGTACGTGACTCATTGTCTGGGGTGGGATTCCCCAGAAGAAAACCTGGAGGTGACTATTTTAAACACAGTGATTCCGTAAGGTAGGGTTCTCTGGAAAAGCTGGAAAGCCAAGAGAGAAGCTGAATGGGGAAGAAGAAGAAGAAGAAGCCAAGCAAATGTGAAATCTTTGATGAGTCCTAGACTTAGCCTGATCCTGTGGAGTAGAAATTACAACCCTTAATTTGTGACTTGAGGCAAGACCTTCATAGGCTGCTTGCACCTTTAATCATTATGTTCTTGTCCCTCTCTATGATCAGACAAGAGCCTCTAGTCATCTGTGGGGATTCTCTTAAAAGTATAGATGTGAGCCCTGCATTAATTGGCAATAAAGAACCATATCTGACCTTCTTCAGTTTCCTTATTGCCTTGCGGCAGAGGTCAGACACACCTCCACCATCCATCCTTCTTAACCTAGCTGACACCAACTGGTTCCTCTCACTCCACTCTACTTTTATATTGGGTTCGATAGTTCATTATAATGGCCGTACAGAATGCACAGATAATACTCACACTTAAAAAAAATACTCATACTTAAAGGGGTTGCAAGGTTACCATAAGTTAAACTTAGCAACAATAAGGATACAGGCATTGTCTCCTCAGCCAACAGCCAAATATCTCTTGTTCTCAGCCCCTCATCCATGTGTAGCTCCATCTCTCTCCAGTCTCCAGCCTCTCAGCCCCGCTGTTGCTCTGTCTCACAGTGCCATTGGGTCAGTTGAGTAGAAGGTTCTCCATCCTCTCAGAGCTGCTCCTCCGAGTCTCCCATGTCACAGTCGCTGATGCATCGGCTCTTGGAAGCCTCCGCCGTTTAGACCAATCTTGAATGTGCTCTTCCAAGGTCCTCGAGCTTTCTCTGCACTGCCCCTTCCCGATAGCCAGGGGAGTGGAAAATAACAGCTGACCAATCCTCTCTGTTCGTGTTTCACATGCCCCATTTACATAGGTCATCCAATCTTTGAGTGGGAGTTGCAGAGACTTGGGTAGAAAAGCCCTATGAAGAGACGTCACTTGGCCACAGCCCCACGAGGTAAGTGTGCCCTGAAGCTGGTAAAAAGGACACACAGGAGCAGGAGGAGGTATCTAAGAAGGCCCATCCTGAGTCTGAATAGTGTCTGCTACACTCGTTAAGTATTTCTTTTCAGATAAAGAGTGGCCTCTCCAAGAATTCTTGAAGACAACATCTTTCTCTCACAGTTCCACTTTGCTGCATTTTATCAGACGATGTTCTTGCCTCTGATTATTATGTTACTTTTACCTGCCATCAAGTCCGCTCTGACTCAGGGTGACCTTCTGTACGATGGATCGAGACCTTGATCTACCATAATCCTCCAAAGTGCCAGAATGTTGGAGTCCATTGCCGTGGCTACTGGGCAGATCCTTTTCCCTGTGGCTCTCTCTTGCCCTCATTGACCCTGTCTCACCACACAGAATGGCCTCCTCTTATGACTGATCTCTCCTGAGGGTGTGTCTATAGGAGTCCTAATAACGTTATGGGGATGGTAAGGGAATGGACCCAAAGTAAGTGAATCGGACCATGTTCAGCTATGATCCTCAAGATCTCTGCTGGCTGATTTTCAGAAACAGATGGCCCAGCCTTTCCTCTAGTGCATTTTTCGTTTGGAAACTGCTGAAACCTGTCCACCATGGGTGACCCTGCTGCTACTTGAGATACTGGTGAGATAGCGTCCACCATCACAGCATCATGCAAGATAATGACAACACAGTAATCTTACAGATGGGTCATGTCTGGTCATTATACTAGGCGGTAAGTATGACGTGTTGCATTGATATTGGGAATGGGATGGGCAAGAGTGGTTAAAGTTGTGTTGCCTAAACCCCTTCCATTTGAGTCCATTTGCCTTTCTGAATTCTGGTCTGACAACCCTATGGGACTCAATGTCAGAGCATTTCTTGTGTTTTTCTAGGTAATTTGCAGTTTCATTGGTTTCAGATCGATATCCCAACATCAATTTTCTAGGTCTTATTTCTATTCTGCATCACTGAGATTCATTTCTACCTTTTTAGTGATAATGAAGAGGATGATAAGCTTTATACTCACCCTTTGCTGAGTGCTTCTATGTGCCAGGCAATTTAGATGCAATTTAGGGAGTTCTAAAATATTTGTGGAAAATTCCATTATTTTTTAATTCCATTTTCCATGAACTTTTTGAAGCCTCTTTGTATTGCTAATTTTTGCACTGACCTTGATATCAGGTATCATTATCATCTCTTTTGAGTTGGAATTGACTCAAAGGCAGTAGTTTGGTTTGATGGATGAGAAAACTGAGGCAAGAAGGAAAATTAACAAGCAGACTTTCCCACCCTTGAGGTATGCCACATTTGCCTGAGCATACCTGAAAACTCCCTGTCCCCTTGTCCCTTCACTCAGCACCACTTAGTGCTCTCACCTGGGCAAATGACTTTCGAGTTCTGTAGAGCTGGGGTTAAATGAAAGCAAATGTGGGTGTGTGTTTTCAAGGTTAGTGGTAGATTGTCTTCTTTGTGGGAATTATGAATGACAGTTCGTTGTTTGGTCCCAGTGTGTCAACTAAGTGCAAAGAACGATAGTGGGCTCTCTCTCTCTCTTGCTCTGTCTTGCAGCCTAATGTTTTGTTGACCGGATGTTTTCTGTTCTCATTAGAGGCTCGTGGCACATCAAAAAGGTGTTTTAAAAATCACTCTGAGACTCAAAAGCGCAAACACAAGCACATTTTGATGTTTCCATAATGAGGAAGCTACTTCAGTTAACAGGCAGGCCACAGTACTGTGAACAGAAGTGCCCCCAAACGGTCCACATGAGGAGTCTAGTGATCTCCAAGGCCCATGACTCCTGTGACACAGTTAAGCAGTGAGAACTGGGAGAAAGCTGTCTGGGCTACTTTTATTTTCTCTTTAAGGCATAGAGTCAACCCGCTTTAAGGTATTTCAGTTTTATTTTCAAAATTTAGATCAGATGTTTGATTACTCTATATCTCAAAGTAGCAACATCACTTACTGACATCTTATGATTCCCCAGACTGTTGTGCAACAAACAATGCCAAACTTAGTGGGTTAAAGAAAACCTTGTGTGCTAGTCTGGGTAGACAAGAGAAACCAATCCGTGGACACACAGGTGTGTATGAGAAAGAGCTTTATATATAAGAGCAATTGAACATTGAGAAAATATCCCTGCCCAGTCCAGATCAAGTCCATAAGTCTGATACTAGCCCATATGTCCGATACCAATCTATAAAGTCCTCTTCAGACTCACGAAACACATTCAATGACGCCGAATGCAGAAGATCACAGGCCAGTGGGTGGAAAGTCCTTGGATCCAGTGTCATTGGCAACATTGGCAGGGGTCTCTACATCAGGGTGGGTCCATGTGTCTTGTCAGCTGCTATGTCTCCCAGGGTGTGAGCAGAGAGTCTCCCACCTCCAAGGAGGAAATACGATTTCCCAGAATTCTCAGGAGAAGGCCATGCCCACCCAGAGGCCTCATTGGCTATGATCTGATTGACAAGCTAAGCTCCACCCCTACACTCTTAATCCTCAAATTGACAAATGATTATGTATCTACCACACCTTGGGATCACATTAGAAGGTCCTAGATAGAGTGGAAGAAAAGTGTGGGACATAACTTGGTCCTGAATAATCCTCACAATTGTTTTGCTTGGGTTCATTGTGGCAGCCACTGTGCCAGTCCAGCTCATTCAGTGTCGTCCTCTTTTTCCCTTTTACCAAGTATCACGTCCTGTTCTACAGCTATGTCTCTCCTGATGACCTGTCTAAAGTATATGAGGCAGAGCCTTGCCATGCTTGTCTCGAAGCAGCATTCTGGGTCTACGTCTTCCCACACAGATTTGTTTGTTCCTGCAGCTGTGGTATTTTCAATATTTTCCTCCAGCACTATCATTCAAATGCATCAGTTCTTCCTCAGTTTTCTTTGCCCATTGTCCAAGTTTGATGAGAGACTCAGGGAAGATATTTATAGTCTCTAAGCTTCTTTGATCTGTACGCTGAGCAAATTACCCTACAAGCTGGACTACGAAGAACACAGCGTCAGGATTGCAAGAAGACTCATTCACAAGTGCTTACATGCAGATGACACCACTTTCCTTGCTGGAAGGGAAGAGGACCTAACACACTTACTGTATGATTGTTTTAAAAATCATTATATTGGGGCTCTTACAGCTCTCATAACACTCCATACATCAATTGCTTCAAGGAGATTTGTACATATGTTGCCATCATCATTTTCTAAACATTTGCTTTCTATATGCGTCGTTGGCATCAGCCCCACTTTTTCCTTTCCTTCCCCCACCTTCCACTTTTGTGACCCCTTGATAGATTCTAAATTACTATTGTTTTCATAGCTTATACCGTCCGCTGTCTCCCTTCACCCACATATCTGTTGTTCATCCTCCTCCTCTGGGGATACAGGAGTGACGTCGTCAAGGTTCCTGTTCACTTGGATCCACAATCAGCACTCATGGAAACAGCAGTTAAGCAATCAAACAATGTGCCTTATTAGGAAAATCGGCTGCAAAAGACTTTAAAAAGTATTGAAAAGCACAGATGTCACTGGGAGGACTAAGATGAGCCAAGGTTTTTAAAATTTGATTGGGGGTTCATACAGCTCTTGTCACAATCCATCCATCCACCCATTGTGGCAAGCACATTTGTACATTTGTTGCCATCATCGTT
>NW_022103899.1:40724522-40728032 GCF_000313985.2 Echinops telfairi | reverse complement strand
TTTAAGTGGAGAGAAAATGTTTTGAGAATGATGTACAAATGTGCTTTACACAATTGATGTGTGTATGGATTGTGATAACAGTTGCATGAGCCCCTAATAAAATGTTTTAAAAAAAATTAGAGGAAAGTTGTATGATTCATCAGTGCTAAACTGCACCCTGACTAGAGCCAAGGTATTTTCAATTGCCTCCTACAAGGGTATTTCCAAAAGCACGTGGAGAAATGAAATGAAGAGATAATTGAATTTTCCCACAAACTTTTTGAAGTCCCCTTATATGCATGTGAAAGTTGGATAATAAGTAAGCAATACTGAAGAAAACTTAATGCATTTGAATTATGGTGTTGGCAAAATTTACTGGATGTCCCACAGACTGTCAGAAAAACACACAAATCAATCTTGGAAGAGGTACAGTCAGAATGCTCTTTGGAAGTGAGCCTAGTGAGACTTCATCTTAGGACATGGTATGAAGGGGGAGCAGCCCTCTGGAGAGGGGTATGAAGTCAAGATGGACAGGATGATGGACACATACGAATGATGTGCATACCCATCAGAATTATACTCATACCCATCACAGTGATCGATAGAAGGAAAGTGTTTACATACAGTAGATAGGGGGCTGGAATGGAGAGGAGGAGAATGGGAGTGAGGACTGAGGAACAAAGCGGGCAAATAATGAAGGAAGATTAAGCAAAAAAAATCAGATAAAATTGTGATGGTGTTGCTATTGTTGTGGTTGTTGATAACTGCCATAGAGTCAGTCCGACTCATAGTGACCCTATGTATAACAGAACGGAACACAGCCTGGTCCTGTGCCATCCTAGAATTATTCTTCTGTTTGAGCCACTCTTCTAGCTACTGGGTCAGTCCATCCTGTTGAAGGGCTTCTTCTTCGCTGCCTTTCCACTTTACCAAGCATGGTGTCCTTTTCCAAGGACCAGTGTCTCCTGACAATATACCCAATGGCTGTTAGACAATGGCTCACTGTCTCTGACTCTAAGTCACATTCTGGCTGTACTTCTAGACAGATTTATTGGTTCTTTTGGCAGTCCAGGGTACGTTCAGTGTTCTTCATCAGCACCATAATTCAAATGCACCGATTCTTCTTTGGTCTTCCTTATTCAATGCTCAACATTTACGTGCATATGCGATCATTGAACATACCATGGCTTGGGTCAAGTGCAACTTAGGTCTCAAATTAACATCCTTGCTTATCAACATTTTAATAGATGGGACTTGGTGTACTAGATTCAGCTAATGACATGTGTCATTTGATATCTGGACTGCTGTATCCATGAGCCTTCGGCTGTGAATCCAAGCAAGGCAAAGTCCTTGACCGCTTCGTTCTTTTCTTGTTTATTATGATGTTGCCTCTTGTTCCAATTACGAGGGCTCTTACTTTCTTTACACTGAGTCCTAATCCACACTGAAGGTCGCACTCCTTGATCTGTTTCAGAAAGTGCTTCAAGTCCTCCCTTTCAACAAGCAAAGTTTTGAATGCTGTGAGTAGCACTTAATTTGGGGCACCTAAGATAAAAGGGAGGCACCCTGGTGGTGCAGTGATTATGCATTGGACTTCAATCTGCAAGGTCAGTAGTTTGAAACCACCAGTTGCTCCATGGGAGAAGGGCTGGGCTTTCTACTGCTGTTCACAGTGGCAGTCTTGGAAACTCACACGGCCATTCTACGTGTCCTATAGGGTCCTTAGTGAGTTGGCCTCAACTCGATGGCAGTGGGTTTGAATATAAAAGGAAGAGAAATTTAAAACAAAGAGAAAAAGGCAGAGGGAAGCAGTATGAAAGGATCTTCTAAAAGTGAGGAGACCTGAATCACAGAAGAGCAAATCACATGTATAATTCCTAAGCTTAAATTCATTCCATCCATTAAAAAATTTCCCTCAGGATTGCTACTGATGATAAAAATAATCACAATGACTCCATTTGGTACAGATAGTACTAAAATTATTGACGAACAGGAAATAAGCTAATCATTCCTGCTTACTAAAGTCTCAAAAGAAAAGTCATGTAATTTTGTAGATTGTATTCTAACTTCTATTTTAAAACAGGACTGTCTTTGCATGATTTTTTGGTTTGCTTTTCATTAAATCATAGACTGAACAGTCTATTTAAAATATTATTTTTAGCAACCATTTAATTTAATCATGGATACTGAAGGGTTGAGTGATTTTATTTTCTCTGTGTTGGGCAGCTTCATTCTTCACTGCCTTTGACATGCTTGCCAAAGAAGAAAACCAAAAAGACCCTCAAGTGTGAAGTTACACCAAGTCTGTATTTCCTACTAATGACTTTGTTATCACTTTCCGTTTGGAAAGTCAGGTGTTGACTGACCCATGTGACCAAAACTTCTCCCAATAAAAGGCCATTGGCAGCAATCTGGGGTAATCTGAATTTCATTCCAAATAAGAAATGGACACAGAGACTCAATGACCTTTAAGGTTTTTGAAAACATAAAATTGTAGGCCAGAATGTTTTTATGGCATTTGTTGGCTTCAAATGGTAGTGGTGAAGGAAATTGCCCCTGCAGTAGTTTGTCCAAAATGGAAGATAGTGATACAGTATAGCTACTTTTACTTATTTCATGGGGTTATAATATGGAGAACTGGATGTTATTCTTCTGGGAACACCTCAACCAACCAACCAAAACCATGCTCACAGCCATCGAATCCCTTCCAGCTCCTTGTGAGCCTACGGGACAGAGCGCAACTGCCCTGTGTGTCTCTGACACTGCAGCTCTTCGGGGGAGTAGAAAGCCTCATTGCTCTCCTGCAAAGTGGCTGGTAGTTTTGAACTGCTGACCTTGAAGTGAACAAGGTCTGTGCACCTTGTTCTTTGGGAAGAGTGGCATCTAAAGAGGAAATCAAGGACTATAGAGGTTTCAGGGACCCAGAAACACTTAATGTGGTCACTGCTTTGGGGCCCTTTAAATAGCTCCTTTATCATCCACTCTTGCCTCTGCCTCCTAGGACTCAGAGAAAGCATTGACACTTGTAGTTCGCGCCGCGCCTAACAGTGAGCGCTGGATTCCATGAGGAAGATAAAAATGCAAGCAATAAAACGATCCTGTCTTTTTTGAATCTGCAGCTCCCGGAGAGGGACATATCTGATTGGAGCACAAGGGAACAGATGAAGGGGAAGGAGGAGAGAGTGGAGCACATTCTGGCCCACCAGGCCTTGAGGACGATGTTCCCGATTAGAGCAGCCAGTCCACAGAGAGGACCACATGGCTGGCCACACGATGAGATATGACGCTCCTCACTGACCCATAGCCCTACAGGGGACAACACCGGAGACACAGTGTGGGAATTGCACCCGATTTGATCCCACCACACCGAGGCAAAACACTAAGGGGGTGCAACAGAACAGCAAGGGAATGGAGCTGCGAGGTCCCCAGGGAATGCTGAAGGTGGACTTTGGGGCCACCGTGTGGTGCCCCAAAAGACTGGACTAGAAAACACACTTAAGGGCCAACAAACAGTCCTTGAATTAACTATAA
>NW_022103899.1:40712284-40722875 GCF_000313985.2 Echinops telfairi | reverse complement strand
CAACAACAACAAAAACAAAGTCACATCCATTGAGCGGATTTTGACTCATAGGGACCCTATAGGACAAAGTAGAACTGCCCCTTTGGGGTTTCCAGTACTATGATTTTTTTTTTCTGGAGTAGAAAGCCTCATTTTTTCCCCCAACAAAACAGCTGTGGTTTCTAACTGGTGACCATAACTGTTTGCAACCCAGTGGGCAACCCATTATCCCACCAGGGCTGCAAAAGAGAAATTTTAAAAGAGGATATTGCAATCTGGTCTTTATTTTGATGTCTCCCTATAGTTTCCAATGCTAGAAGGAGGTGAGGGTCTATTGTTTCTATGTGCCTAGAGTGGACTCAGCTTGGGCTTGCTGTCCTGGTGTCCTGTTCCGTTAAGTAGGTTAGTACACTGCATGGTGTCCTGGTTTGGACGCTAAGTGTTATGGTTACCTGACTTTTGTCCTCTTCATCCCGACCCCCTTATTGAGTAGCATATTATAGAAAACAAGTGTCAGGTCCTGTT
Organism: Echinops telfairi; assembly: GCF_000313985.2. Classification (NCBI taxonomy): domain Eukaryota; kingdom Metazoa; phylum Chordata; class Mammalia; order Afrosoricida; family Tenrecidae; genus Echinops; species Echinops telfairi. Next base: position 40,722,371 of record NW_022103899.1, on the reverse strand, counting down.
CTGTCCCATACAAAAATATTTATTAGTAAGCCAACACAAAAGCATTTATATTGTCCATTTTCAATGCTGGAAGTAGTTCTGTGGATCTTTCAGACCCTCCAGCAGTACTCTAAGACTTTTCCTATATAATGAGAGAGTCATAGAGGCCTGGGTCTTGGCTGCTAATTAAAGGGTTGGCAGTTCAAGTTCACGCACCTGCTTCCTAGGAGGAAGACCACTTCACCTGATTCTGTCAAGATTACAGACTATGCTCCTAATCCATCAGGCCCTGGGACGCATATTGACCCTATGTAGGGTTCCTGAGGCTGTGGATCTATGGGGGAGAAGAGAGACTCATCTTCCTCCCCAGGAGTGAAAGTCCAAGCCTCCCCACCACCACCACCAGGGCTCCTTAGCCAAAGTTGTTAGTACATACACACAGGTATATGCTTTGTAGACTTAAATATGTATGTGTGGATGTGCCTTCTCCCTCTCCTTCCCACACTCACCCAGCCTGTGTGTGCTTCTAGGCACTTACGTATAGTTACCACGATGGCAGGATTGGATATATCATAGTGCTTGTCTCTGTTGCCTTGAACTCTAGCAAGCCGCCCAGTGTCTTCTCCAGCCTTCCTCATTTCTTGCCCTCTTCTCTATTATTGTGTATTGCCTCCCTTGTTTGCCTAATTTAGCACCTTTGTACCTTCCAGCCAGTGACATCCTTCCTCCCTTTCCTTTCCAGTACTGATAGTCATCAAAGAAATTTTCTTTTACTGTGAAAACCTTTATTCGACTTTTTATAATTGTAATCTTATACAAGATTTGTCCTTTTGTAATTGATTAGTTGCACTCAGCATCATGTCCTCTAGGTAAATACATGTTATGAGGTAGTTCACAGATCCACTGTTCTTCTTTCATGCTGTGTAGTGTTCCATTGTGAGTCTGCACCAAAGTTTATTTATTCATTCTTCCACTGATAGGCATTTCGATTTTATTTTTTTCCTATGGCGAAGAGTGCTGTGCTGTAAATGGTTGTGCATATATCTATCCATGCCATGGATCTTATGGCAAGGTACCCCTTGCTGTTTAGTGGATGCCCACTTATGCCAACACCACATGTGTCAGATTACAACAATGCTCAATGAGTTTTTTTTAATTTTTGGAATAAGATCACAGGTGTCTCTGGGTAGATTCAAACTCCCAATGCATTGGCTAGCAGCTGAGTGTTTAACTGTTAGTGCCATGTACATAGAGAGGCCTGGTGGCTTTGTGGTGTAGGCTGATAACTGCAAGTTTGGTGGCTGAAGCCCACTCAGGGTGAAAGATGAGATTGTCTGCTTTTGTAAAGATTTATAGTCTAAGAACACCTTTAGAGGTAGAGGATCAGTCTGAGTTGGAATAGATTTGATGGCCATGAGTTGTTTTGGCTTTCCATAAAAGTATGTATAATATGTATATATGATAAAAATGTTAAAATGATTTAGTTGCTCCATGGGAGACTCCATAGCATGCAGGTTTCCCGTGTTCTGTTTACACAACTGCCTCTTGATCCATGTGCAAGTTCTGAATGAGCAAATGAAGTGTTCCTGAATTCCCATTCTTCTCAAAGCCATCCACAGTTTTCTATGATTCACACTGTCCAATGCCTTTTCTTAGTCAACAAAACACACAAGTGAACCTCTTCCTGGTATTCTCTGCTTTCAGCCAAGATCAATCTGAGACCAGAAATGATATTCTGTGTTCCATGTCCTCCCCTAAATCTGGCCTGAACCTCTGGCAGCCCCCCACTGATGTACCATTACAATCGTGGCTGGATGATCCCCAGGAAAACCTTACTTATGAGTGATATTGATAATACCATTCCACAGTTTGCACATTCTGTTGGGTCACCCTCCCTGGAATGGGCACTTTGTCTCATACACTTTGGTCATGTTGTCAGGAGAGACCAGTCCCTGGATAAGGACATCATGCTTGGTACAGTGGAGGGTCAGCAAAGAGCAGGAAGGCCCGTGACAAGATGAATTGGCACAGTAGCGGCAATGATGGGCTTAAACATAGGAATACTTGTGACGATGGTGCAAGATGGGGCACTGTTTTGTGCTGTTGTAAATAGGGTCATATGAGTTGTAACCAACTCAATGGCACCTAAGACAGAAAGACTCCCAAAGACTATACCACCTGTTTCCATAAATATTACAGTCTAGAAATGATTAATCAAAAACTAATTTGATAGCACCTAACAGCAAAACACACACACACACACACACTTTAAAATTAGTTTTAATCAATTGCTCTTGATAGTACTTCATTTGAAACAACTTTAGCTCCTACACTCTTGTGTTTTTGTGTTTTTTCTCTTTGTATCTTTTGCTCCTCCCAAAAGGCAATTGACCTCATTAAACAACCTTGCTTTTGACATCAATATTTCTATATATTGGTACACAGAGATGCATATATTGATCTACTATAGGGTCTTGTTTTTCTGGAGAATCCCTGACAGGACCTTAGAAATACCTTGTTAAAGATAGAAAAGCCAGTGGTCCAGTGTTCAGCAGGCAGTCTGTTGGATTTGAGGTTCAGGCCCATAACACATCTTAGTAATGGGGAGTTGGATAGGATGAGCACAAGACTAGATGGAGAGATAGAGCCCCAGCTTCTCTGGAAAGCCAGTGGAGCCACCGTGGTTGTGGGAATAAAAAAGTGTCACTTCAGGACTCTCTTCCATTGACACCGCTCTCACCACCCTAGGTCTGTGGCGGCCTGTGCTTTCACCAGCCACTGTGATGTCCAAATCATTGAGTCCTGCTGAACAGAACCTCTCCCCGATTCCCAGCTCAACCGTAGTGACAGCTATACAAAAATAACTGACAGCAAGCCATTGTCATTCTGTAACATTTGTAGAATGTCAACAGCATGCTTGGTGCTGTGAAACACGAGGAATACAATACTAAGGGAGGTTGGTGACTTTGCGTGTGGTGCCACATACACAGTAGCAACTGGAACATTTAGCTTATCCTCCTGGAAGTGACGGGATACATTTGCGAGTTCAGTGATTTGGTTCTCTGTGCACATCCGTTGTGGATGGTTCGTATTCTGCAGCTTAGTGAGTCTCAGACTTTGCTACACATTGAAATAAAAAAAACAAACCCAAAAAACCCCTGCTACCTCACACTCCCTCTCCAGGACACTGATGTAATAGATGTGTGTGTGGGGGATGCTTTTGGGAGTAGAAGGTTTATAATTTCTCGATGCAATCCCCGTAGGAGCTAAGGGCTTTGTTGAGTTACAATATGGTTTTTGCTGTTTGTTTTTAATCCACGGCTCTGGAGAGAACGCCAGTAGAAACAACCCTGATCCCTACACTTTCTTTTTTTTTGCTTTTCACAGAGGTGATCTCATTTAATCTTTACAGCCATCCAAGGTCCTTCTTTCATATTTTACACTGTCCACTGTCTCCCTTCACCCACATTTCTGTTGTTCATCCCCCTGGGGAATGGCGTCGGGTGGGGGGTTGTAACATTGATCATTGAGATCAGTTCCCCTTTATTTCCCTTCTGCCCCCACCTTCCCCCTACTTTCATGGTATTGCTACTCTCACTATTGGTCCTGGGGGGTTTATCTCTCCTGGATTCTGTGTGTCAGGAGCTCTTATCAGTACCAGTGTACATGCTCTGGTCTAGCCCGATTTGTAAGCTAAAACTGGGGTCATGAACATGGCAGCAGGAGCGGGGAGTGGTGCGGGGTGAGCATTAAAGAACTAGAGGAATGTTTTGTTTTGTCGGTGCTATACTGCATCCTGGCTGGCTTATCCCTTCCTCATGACTCATCTGTGAGGGGATGTTCAACTGTCTACAGATGGGTCTTGGGTCTCCATTCTGGCCCCCCTCATTCACATGGAAATGATTGTTTGTTTTGGGTCTTCTGATGCCAGACACCCAATCTCATTGAGACAACTCGTGATCACACACGCTGGTGTGCTTCTTCCATCTGGGCTTTGTTGCTTCCCTGCTAGATGGCCACTTGTTTAACTTCAAGCCTTTAAGACCCCAGATGCTATATCTTTTAATAGCCAGGTACCATCAGCTTTCTTCACCACATTAACTTATGCACCCATTTTGTCTTCAGAAATTGTGTTGGGAAGGTGAGCATCACAGAATGCCAGGTTATTAGGACAAAGTGTTCTTGCATTGAGGGAGGATTTGAGTAGAGGCCCAATGTCTGTCTGCTACCTTAATACTTAACATATAAATATATGTACATAAATCTATATCCATATCATTATATATTAATATATTTACATATGTACATGCCTATGTTTATATCTCTATCAATGTCTTTTGCCTCCTAGTTCTTTCCTTTATTTGCTTTAACTTTCTTCCTGTCCCACTTTCTTTTGTTTGTACCTTTTGCAAGAACATCAATTAACCTTATTAAATAGTTTCATTCACCATCAGTTCAAGTGCAAGAGAGCTCTTCCTCCATTTCCAGGTGCAGCTGGATTTTAAGGAGGGACTTTTGGGAATAATGGCTTGTCCCTTATGGATGTTAAAGTTGTGGATCATATTCAAGCCTCCAGTCCACTGGATTAAGAGGGTGCATGGAAAAACCTCAGGCATAGTCTCTACATCTTACTTTCCAAACCAACTTCGTATCCCTTTTCCAGATCAGAGGTTTTCCTCCTTTGTGAGCCCCGACCCACTGAGTGGAGATTGGGTTACAATTGCTGTTGATACCACCATAACCTTCTTCCATTTCTTCTCATTTAAAGGAAGTGTTGAACTATTTCTAGGCTCTGAATGCCAGGCTATCAGAATTATCTATTGAGTCCAAATGCAGGCTCCTCAAAACTATGGCAAACAATGGACACATCAAATGTTAGCATTTGCCTAGCTCCCAAGTTTCAGGAGTAGATCGTGTATTAGTTATCTATTGCTAGATGATAAATTATGTCAGAATTTAACAGCTGAAAACAACAAACATTCATCATCTCAGACAATTTCTGAGGATCATAGAGGAAACATTGACTTGGGTGTTTCTGTCTCAAAATCTCTCATCAGGGTCCAGTCAAGGTGCCATGTGAAGGCTTAACTGGGGCCAGAGGAACTGCTCTCCATCTCTGTGGGCTTTTAGCAAGCCTCATCTGCTTACTGACTGGTCATCCAGACTCAATTCCTTGCCATATGGGCTTTGCCATAGGGCTGAATCATGATATGGAAGCTGGCTTACCCCAAGGTGAATGATGAGAGAGAGAGAGAGAGAGAGAGAGAGAGAGAATGGCAGTGCCTATTGTACTTTCATTTTGGAAGCAGCGTATTAACATTTCTATTGTATTTTATTCGTTACACAGACAGATACTGGTACAATGTAGGAGGAAACTCCATGCAAAAGTTAATAGGAACTGGGATCAATGGAGGTCATTCTGTCATAACTGGATGAGTTTAAGGGATGGATCTGTGGGATTAGTGCTTAGCTAGGCCTGCGGGTCTGTAGTTCAAGCCCACCATCTGATCCACAGGAGAAAGATGAGGCTGTCTGCTCCCATAAAGATTGATAGTCTCAGAAACTACGCATAATATCACTATGAGTGGGAATCAACCTGATTGTGTTGTGTTTCAGTTTGAGGGAAAGAGGATTTTTGATGAGATTTATCGCTTTACCTACTTGTCCTGCTATGCCTGTCTTGGTCCAACAAAGGAAGCTTGTGAAAGCTAATGTTCTTGCCGCTGGGCATCTCTTGGCGTATTTCTGGCAGTGGCTCCTAACAATCCACAAACCACCCACTCTGCTGATAGAACACATTCATCCCCACGATAGAAAAGGTTTATCAAGTCTGCTCTGAGTTGGCTTGTTTGGAATATAAAGAAACAGCTTGTATCTTGTATCTGACCTTCATCCATATCTTAGTTTCTGAATTTGTTTTGGTAATTCTATATATTTAACTTTAATCTGAAGCGATAACAGATGCTGACATGCCAGAGATGATGCTTGTAAAGAAAAATTGTGAATTATTCAAGGGGGCCTGATGATATCCTGGAGCTAGAGACGGCTGCATTAGTGCGATATGTTTGAGTAGGAGAGGGCCCTTGAGACTCTTGGCCCATGTCACAGGGTCCTTTTTGCTGTTGTTCTTATACCATGTTATCTTATTTTCTTTAAACAGCTCTATGAGGCTGCTGACAGATCATGAACTGTACACATGGGAATGTACAGTTTGGTTCATTTTGGCATATGTGCCTTATTGGCAAAGAATATTGTTTGCACCATGGATGGCCAGAGGCACAAACAAATCTGTCTTGGCAGAAGTGCAGCTTGAATGTTCCTTAGAAATGATGAGGCCAAGACTTTGTCTGACAGACGCTGGACATGTTATCAGGAGGGACCGGTGCCTCGAGAGAAACATAGAGCTTAGTGAAATAGAAAGTCAACAAAAAAGGTGAAGCTCTTGAATTCCATGGATTGATAAGGTGGTTACACCAATGGACTCCAACATCATAATATTTATGAGAAAAATAGTAACCATGGTGAGATGGAGTAACACTTTTGAGAAGTGTAGTAACAATTGTGAGAATGGTGCAGGACTGGGCAGTTTCAGTCTGTCTTCCACTGGGTCACTCATTAAGAGTTGCAACAGATGTGCCAGCACATAACAACAACAAACCTGATTGCACCTAACAACAACAACAACAACAACGACATCATACACTCATAAACCTTCTGTTATAATGCCTATCTTATCAAGAGTCCATTTGCAATCTCTCTCTCCCATCCTTCCCTTCCTCCTCCACCTCCAAGCAACCATTGATCCGCTTTCCATCACTGTACATTAGTTTACATTTTCCAGAGAAGCATTTCTCGACCTTGTTACTATTGACATTGTAGGCTGGATGATTCTTAGGTGGTGTCCACGGCAGGAGGTTTATCAGCCTCCTGGGTCCCTACCTAGTAGATGCCTCGAGCACCTCTGCTCCAGGTGGAACAAAAATGTCTTCAGACATTGTCAAAGGCCCTGTGGAAGACAGAACTTCCCCCGTTTGAGAGTCACCGTTCTAGAGAGTTTTACATACATGGAGTCCTAGAACAGATATTCTGTATTGCCTTGCTTCCCTTCCCCCTCCCCTGTATAATTTTTATTTTGAGATTAATTCTATAACTATTCTTTTAAAAAATTTACTTAACCAGGCTCCTTGACTAGAAGATGATGTAATGGTGAATATTTTGTTGGATGTAGGTAGCACTGGACAACACATGAAGTAAAAGTCTTCAGAGTTGTTTGTAATGTTGCCACCACCTAGCTCTTTGATAATAATGATATGGAAATATTTTTCTTGCTCACTGTGATAGTTGACTGTGTGGAGCAAGTCTGAGCTATATAACACATAAGCATTTGTCATAATTTTTCAATGTGTGGAAATATAAAGTGTTTCTTTATAAAACAATCTAAACAACCACCTAATTTAAAAATTGGATAGCACTATTGTTTTCATAGTGTTCTATGTTGTTTGATATAAAAATTAGTTTGTTCCTAAGAAGCACACAATATATTGTCATTAAGGAAAAGAATAGAAATATGTATGAGGTGCAAAGAGAGATGGATTGCATTGCAGAAGGGTTAGTATAAAGCTGATTTCCTAGACTAGGTAAAATCTGGGCTGGATTTTGAAGGATGGATGGGATATTACTGCTTGGAAACCAGAGAAGGGTGTTCATTAAAACCATAAAAATACAAGCAAGCAGGAAGAAAATAGCATCTATTTGGGGAGCTATTTGTAGCTTAGTATGCTTCAGGATAAAATAAGGATTCAGAGTAGTGGGAGATGAGTAAGCAATAAGCAAGACTCAACCAAAAACTATGTGTTTCATTTTACCAATGAAGTTTGATTCGTTTTATAAATGGTGGGAAGTGTGTGCGATGTTTTAAGCAAGAAAGAAAAACTGGTTAGTGTTTTCGAAAGATAACTTTAGTGCCAGTGTGGAGAATTGATTTAAATGCCTGTTCTCATTACTTAAGCCTAGGGATTTTTATTTCATCAATATTTTATTGTCTCTTTGTCATAAATTAACATTGATTTGTGCAATTATGCTTCATTACTAAACGGCAAAAAATGACTTCTTAAAAGAGAGCAGTAATTTCTTAACATGATTTCCATTTAAAGAGCCAGATAAGCATAGAGGTATTTTCCTTTTCTGTTATTTTAAGAATGGGGCTTTGGTTCTTGAGAATGGTTTTGGTAATGACAGTTTGAAGCTATTTTCTGTTGACATTAAAGTAAAAATTATATATATAGGTATAAATATAGACATGTATATATGTAAATATATAAATATGGGTGTATTTGTACATATACATACACCATATATATGTATATAAAATAAGGAAACAGATTGACTTTGTATCTCTACTTAAATATTGCCTCAGTATGACAATGATTTGTTCTAATATTGTGGCAATGTATGATACTCACCTCCCAACAAGATCGCTGAAGACAAAGTGGGTGCATAAGCAAATGTGGTGAAGAAAGCTGATGGTGCCCAGCTATTAAAAGATATAGCTCCTGGAGTCTAAAAGACTTGAAGTTAAACAAGTGGCAATCTAACAGGGAAACAACAAAGCCCACATGCAAGAAGCACACCAGCCTGTGTGATCGTGAAGTGTCGATGGAAGAGATATCAGAAATTCCAAAACAAGTAATCAAATTGATGTGAAGAAGCATGGATAAAGTGGAGACCCAAAACCCACCTGTAAGATAATTGGACAGTCCCTCACAGAAGGGCCACAGGGAAGGGATGATATATCCAGCTGAAGTACAACATTGATGAAACACATAAGTATCCTCTAGTTTTTTAATATCTCCTCCCCCCATGATTATGGCCTTAGTTTTGCCTCACTAGTCTTGCTAGGTTGTACACTTGTACAATCAAGATCTTTCAATGCATGAAGTCCAAGATAGATAAATCCCTCAGAAACAGTAATGGGAGTAGTGATTCCCTGAGGGCATGGGAAGAGAGGGAGTGGGAAAGGGGAAAGTGGAAACTGATAGTAATGATGAATGTATAACTGCACTAGAGGGGAATGAACAACAGAATTGTAGGTGAATGGATATATTGGATAGTGTAAGATATGGCAATAATAATAACAATGATAATGTGTCATATAATAAGGCTCCATGGTGGTGATGGAGTGAGGGAGGGAGGGGATAAAGTGGAGCTGATCTTAAAGAGAGTTCAAGAAGCAAGAAAATGTATTGAAAATGATGATGACAGCAATTGTACAATTACGCTTGATCTAATGGAACTATGGATTGTAATAAACTCTGTAAGAGCTCCTAATAAAATTAAAACAAACAGACAAACAACAACAACAAAACATTAAAGAGTGAGTGAGAGCCTGAGACATGAGGAGTGAAACACCTTGTAAATGAAGTGCTTTTTTGCCTACTGAGAAGAGATTGGTCAGTTTGTGGGCCTGGTAGGAAGACCGTGCCTTGAAATTTACAAGGACTTTGTATACATACAAAGTCTCTCTATATAAAACAAACCCCACGGAGTTTTTTAAGGAAGAAGCAGAAAAATAGAGGAAGCAAGGAACCTTCCAAAAGGACTGTAACAATGGTTAAGGTGTCTAACACTGACAGCTCTAGGCCTAAGAGGTCCAGGGGAAGAGCTGATGCTGTCAGACAGGGGGGCCAAAAAAGGGCCTGTCCTAAGGGATCAAGAGGAGAGGCCAAGAGAAGCTCTCCTGTATTTTAAAGGAGGTGAGAGAGTTGTTCTCCACTGTAAAAAGAGTATTTTTCCTGAATGCTTTCTGATTCAGACCTTGAGTTGTATCCTCTTGATCCTAATACTGTTGCTTCCTTCCTAAGCCACGACTGGAAGTACGGTCTGCGAGTTCTATTTAGCCATTTCCATGAATGATGGAAACCAGAAGAGAAGTAGAGAGTGTTTGGGCGGGATACATAATGTTAAGATTGGTGAAAAGCAATGTTGGAGGAGGAATGCCTGACCTCTGTCTCCTGGGAATCCACTTTGGGATGATCCTGGTTATTCTTTCTCCTGCAGTTAGACAGGTTCAGACGCTACTATCACTATGATGTTTATTGCTATTACTTAC
>NW_022103899.1:40705006-40710806 GCF_000313985.2 Echinops telfairi | reverse complement strand
AAGCCTCTAACTCGTTAGAGCAGCCGATTGCTATGTCTTCTGTGTGGAGAAGCTGGTGAGTTAGAACTGTTGGCCTTTCTTGTAGCAGCAGGACAAACCGTTGTGCTATCAGGACGCCTTTCAATGTCATTAGCAATTAGGAAAATGCAAATCGAAACCCCAATGAGATGCCACTTCCTATCAACTATACTATTATCAAAATTATATCTAGTATTGGTGATGGTGCAGAGAAATAGGAATCTTCATGAATTGCTGGTGGGAGTTTAAAATGCTGCAACCTCTTTGGCAAGTTGTCTGGTGGGAACTAAAAGGGATAAATGTAGAGTTAGTAAATCACTGAGAAATTCCACTCCCAAGAGAAATAAAAAATACATCCATCAAGAAATATGCACACAAATATTCACTACAGCATTATTCAAAATAACCAAAATGTGGAAGAAATCCTCTGCTTGTTATCAAAAAAATGGATAGACTATCATTGGGCTATAAAATAAATGAAGTAATGATACACGATAAAACATGGATGAACCTTGATATTGTAATGGTAGGTAAAAGAAGTCATTAACGAAAGGCCACAATATTAAATCATTCCAGTTATATAAAACATCGATAAGAGGCAAATCTAGAGAGGTACAAAGCAGATTAGTGGTTAAAAGAGGAATAGGAAAAGGGGATGAGGACTGAATGCCAATGTATAATAAGGTTTCTTTTTAGGAGTGCTCACAGATTCTACAACCAAATTATAGCCAGTAGGAGACAGAGGTTTCTATACCCAGCAAGAGTTAGTCTTGGAAACATTCTGGGGCAGTTCTACCCCAGCTATGTGGTTGCTATGAGGTAGAATCACCTCAGTGGCAGTGAATGAGAAATTGTGGTGATGTATGCACAGCTCTGTGGGTAAATTGGCTACACAAGACCTCTCTGTTTATTAATTAACTAATTTTTCTTCCAACAGTTTTATTGGCAAGTAACTTACACATCATATTATTCAATAATTCAATAATCTAATCATATCGTGGAGAATTGTACAATCACCCCCACATCAATTTTAGATCACCCCCTCCAAAAGTTAGCTCACCTTTAAGACGATTTATGCAATCATGACCTATTGCACAAGACCCTTTGAGGTCACTAAAAAGCAAACCGTGGCATTTTTAGTTGCTTCATATGCATGTGAAAGTTGGACATTGAATAAGGAAGACTGGAGAAGATTTGATGCGCTTGAATTTTGGTGCTGGTGAAGAATATTGAAAGTAACAGACTGTTAACAAAACAAACAAATCTGTCTTGGAAAAAGTACTTCTCTCGGAAGAAGGAGCCTCAGTGGTCCTTCGTGGCAAGGATGGTAAGGCTTTGGTTCATGTACTTTGGACATGTCAGGAGAGACCAGTCCCTAGAGAAGGATGTCGCATCATGCTTGATAAACTGGAGGGGCAGCCAAAGAGGGCAAGATGCTCAAAGAGATGGATTGAGATCGACACAGTGGCTGCAACACTGAGTTCAAGCATGGGAACAATTGTGAAGATGGTGCATGACCAGGCTGTTTGATCTATTGTGCATAGGGCTGCTACGGGTCAGAACTGACTTGATAGCACCTAACAACAGCACTAACATGTACAACTCTTTCAATATACTTAAGACGTATCTGTACACTTTAAATGGGTAAATTTTTTTAGTGTAAATTATATATATTTTTCACTTGATATACCATATATATGTGTGCAATCATGTAGTGCTGTCTATGTTTTTAAATCCATGACTTGTCTGTCAGATGGTTGTATTGTGTTGATGTGATCCTTAAAGCTATGTCACCAGTGTGTTAGGCCAGGTTGCCTAGAGAAATAAATCCAGAGACACTCATATATGTGTAAGAAAGAGCTTTATATCAAGGAGTGATTGTATATCAAGAAAACATCCTAACCAAGTTCAAAAGTCCAGTACTAGTCCATAAGCCCCTCTTCAGACTCATGCAGCCATAAGCAACGATGCAGAATGAAGTAATATCACACGTTGGTGGGTGTAGAGTCATGTGGATCCAATGGCAGCGGCAGGATTCTAATAGCAATCAGGGTCAGGTCTTGAGGAAGGTGAAGGCAGAGAGAGAGGAGGAGGCTCCCAAGACCCTCATTATGAGAAGGCCACACTCACTCCCTAGGAGGCATCATCAGGCTGGGACCTGATTGACAGGCTAAACTCCACCCCTGCACTTTCATATATCTTCAAGTTGGCATGAAATTAGGTAACTACTACAACCTGTATTTCAACTATTGTAGGAAATAGATTTTAGTTGAGTTTTCAGACTAAGAACAGACAACAAAGAAGAATAAACCGCCCAATTCTGAGGAAAAAAGTCACTGAAAGCCTTTCTAATGGCAGTGGAACAATTGCAGATATAATGCTAGAAGATGAGACCCTGAAGGTTGAAAGCACTCAAAATATGAGCCAGGAAGAGCTGCTTTCTCAAAGTAGAGCCAAGCGTAATGATGTCACTGGAGTAAAGTTTTCAGTATCCTCATTTACTGCTGGGGTATGACTCAAAATGAGAGAAAACAGCTATAAACATCCCATAGCAATTGGAACCTGGAATGGATGAAGTAAGAATGGATGAAATTGGAAGTCATCAAAAATGAAATGGAAAGCATGAAGATCAGTATCTTAGGCATTGATGAGTTGAAATGAACTGGTATTTTCTTTTCCATCAATATTGCTTTCATTGTGAAAAATAATGTTCTAGAGATATCTTGAAGTACAATGAAGCCTATGATGGTATAATATCTACACTCCTAGAAAGGAAATCCAGTTAATACAACTATTATTTATATTTATGCACCAACCACTAATGCCAAAGATGAAGACACTGAGGATTTTATATAACAACTTATTAAGTCCAAAACTGATCAAACAGAGCATGTACACTGGTACACAGAAGAGCTCACGACACATGGAATCCAGGTCAGATAAACCCCTCAGGAACAGAAATGGGAGTAGCAATACTAGGAGGGTAGAAGGATGGTCGGGGGAGGAGGGGATGAAGGAGAACTGATTGAAATGATCAACGCATATGCCCCCGAGGGGAGGGGGAGAACAACAGAAATGTGGGTGAAGGGAGACAGTGGTCGGCGTAACAGATGAAAACAGCAATAATTTATAATTTATTAAGGGGTCACGAGGGGGAAGGGAAGGCAAAAAGAGGAGCTGATACCAAGGGCTCAAATAGAAAGTAAATATTTAGAAAATGATGATGGCAACTGTGGTAGTTCCATAATCTGCTGTCAATTTGAGACTTACAAGTGAAGGGGTACAGTTTACGTATCAATCTGGTCACAGCTTGATGACCTCATTTATAGGTGCTAAGGAGATAAATTGCTCGCTGGAGGTGGGACACTACAAGAAATTCCTGACTAGAAGCCACATGAAGCTATCCTGATGCAGCCAGAGCCCTGGGAGCTGGAGGAGCCACATGGAGACCCCTTCCAGGGCTGAGATGCTTACAATGCCACTGGATCCACAAGACTTCTCACCCACTAGCCTGTGATCTTCTTGCATTTGGCATCATTGCATGTGTTTCATGAGTCTGAAGGGGACTTTATAGATTGGTATCAGACATATGGGGTAATATCAGACTTAGGGACTTGCTCTGGACTGGGCTGGATGTTTCTCAATATTCAATTGCTCTTGTATATAAAGCTCTTTCCTATACACATATTTGAGTGCCTCTGGATTTGTTTCTCTTGTCAAACCAGACTGACACAGCATCATATATACATATTTACAACATATATACAAATATACTTGATGCTTTATATAATTGATGTATGGAATGTTGTAAGATATGTAAATGATTTAAAAAAATAAAATAGATTAAACATGCAAGAAAGATGCATTGTTATTTATTGGCAATTGAAATACAAAAGTTGGAAACAAAGAGGTCCTCAACTATAATTGGAAAATATGACCTTGGTGGTTGAAACAAAGCTGGAGATTATGTGATAGTATTTTTCAAAGCCAAATGACTTCTAGTTTGCAAACATACATATTTTTCAACATCATAAACTGTGACAACATACATGGAGCTTGCCAGAAGTAATACTCTATCTGTAGGATTCTATCTGTAGGAAGTGTACTTGAGCCAGAATATGACTTTGACTATATTCCATCTGAATTTTGAGAACATCCCCGGAGCAGATTTAACTCGTTGAATACTAAGGACTGATGAGCTGTGAGATTACATGACGAACATCAAACATGAAGAAAGAAAAACATCATTAAATAGACAGAAAAAAAGTAAAGGTCAAAGTCGATGTCAGAAGAAACTCTGAAACTTCCTCTTGAATATAGAGTCATTAAAGCAAGTGGAGGAAATGATGAAGTAAAAGATCAGATCAGAACATTTCAAAGGGTAACTTGAGAAGACATAGTATAAAACTATATGTAAAGACCTGGAGTTAGAAATCCAAAAAATGAAGAACATGCTCAGCGTATCTCAAGTGAAAGAATTGAAGAGAACATTCATGTTCTGAGATGCAATATTGAAGGATTCCATGCACAAAATATTGAACAATGCAGGGAGCATCAAAAGGATATGGAAGGAATACACAGAATCACTGTACCACAAAGAACTGGCCAATATGCAGCCTTGTCAGGAGGTAGCATATGATCAAGATCCAATGGCACTGAAGGAAGAAATCCAAGTTCCTCAGAAGGCATTATCCAAAAACGGGTCCAGGAATTGACAGAATACTAACTGAAATATTTCAACAAGCTGATGAAATACTGAAAGTGCTCATATGTCTATGACAACTACCAGGCCAACCAACTGGAAGAGATCCATATTTACGTCCCCTCTGAAGAAAGGTGACCCAATTCAACAAATCTTAGAAATCAATTCCCAAACAAAGGGATAGAAAGTCTGCCTACTGGTAATGAACCATACGTCACGCCCCCTCCCTTTGTAAGAAGTGTTACAGTAAAATTTCTCCTAGCACCAACCCTCATGTTCAAAGTAAACAGAGCTCAATCAATTAAGCAATCAATCTGTACAAAGCAACACCTCATGGATTGCAGCTCGAAGTTGGACTACACTCATATGAACTCCTCATATCAACAGTACCTTAAGTTCTGTGCCATTGAATAAATTATTGATGTTATCATTGCAATTGCCTTATATCCCAACTCACTCTGAGTTAGTGCACTTGGTGGTGCCATCTGGGAAGGTTCTCTTTGGTCACAGTACATTTTTTAGTAAAAGCAGTTTCACTTGAACCTTGTTTTTGTAATGGCCGATTTAAAAGAACAGCATGTGGCTGTGAAATTTTGTTACTTGTTCAGGAAAAATGTCGCAGGAACTGTTGTGATGCTGAACACAGCTTACAAGGACAGCGCTGTGGGGAAAACTCTAGTCCAGCAGTGGTTTTCTCATTTCAGTGCACTTCCTCACGCAGCCATCTCTGTGCACCAGTTTTTGGCAAAAAACAGCATGCCTTTCTTGCCCCACATACCTGACTCACCTGACCTCACTCTGTGCAAAGGAAGAGAGCCACAAAAGGACAGAGATTTGAAGATGTAGAAAAGGTGAAGAAAAGAACGAGGGAGATGGCGTCAGCCATCAAAACAGACGAGCTTGAAAAATGTTTCCAAGAATAGAATCACAGATTTGACAAATGTATTAAGTGTAATGGAGATTACTTTGAAGGTGATAAGGTTCTTTTTCAAAAAAGTTTTAATACATAGCTTAAAAAAATTCTGTGTTTTTGGTACTCTCATATTTATCATTATTTTTTATTCTATGTGTTTCATTATG
>NW_022103899.1:40699808-40701868 GCF_000313985.2 Echinops telfairi | reverse complement strand
TACTAAGATATAATTAGTGGGATTGAAGTTGTTGTAGAAGGTGTTCATTAGAGGGTGTTTTATTGTGTGCATGTTTTCTACCACAAATAAAAAAAAATCATTACACTAATAACTGATTACAAGGAAAAAAGAAAACGTTCTAAAATGGATTGTGATAATGATTGCACAGCTCTTTTTGATATAATTAAACAATTGAATTGTATGTTATGTAGAAGAGGTGACAATGAAACTTTTAAAAATATAAAGACAGGCGACTCAATAGAATACCAAAATTATTGAGTGACGTTTTAATATTCTATGCATGTAAAATCTGCTGAAGAAAATGTAACAATGGTTGCTGTAGTATATCAACATGAAGATTCCATAAATTTGAGTTGGATTCAGAAGAGGACTTGAAACTAGGGATATCATTGCTGATGTCAGATGGATTTGGTTGAAAGCAAAGAATACCAGAAAGATATTTACTGGGGTTTTATGGACTATGCAAAGGAATTTGTAGATCAGAACAAGCTATGGGCCACATTGAAAAGTATGGAAATTCCAGAACACTTCATTGTGCTCATGCAGGACCTGTACATTGACCAAGAGGGAGTTGTTTGAACAGAACAAGGGAAGAGAACAAGGCTGCATGGGTTAAAATGGGTGTGCATGAGAGTTCACTCCTTTCATTATATTTACTCAGTCTGTATGCTGAGCAAATAATCTGGGATGCTGGACTGTATGAAGAAGACATCTACATCAGGATTGGAGGAAGATTTACTAACAACCTATTATATATGATATATATCGTATATCTATTTGAGTGTTGAAATCAAGGAGGACTTGAAGCGCTTGCTGATAAAGATCAAGGACCTGCAGCCTTTAATATGGATTGCAACTTAATGTAAATTTGATCCTCACTGGACATATAGGTAATATCATGATAAACAGAGAAAAGATCAAAGTTGTCAAGAATTTTATCTTGCCTGGATCCACAATCAATGTCCTTGGAAGCAGTGGTCAGGAAAGTGAAGACTCTCTTACATTGAACAAATCTGCTGCATAAGACCTCTTTAGAGTGGAGAAGAACAAGGATGCCCCTTTGAAATGAAGGTACACTTGACCAGAGTCACAGTAATTTCAAACACCTGATATGTGTGTGCAATTTAAACAGTGGCTAAGAGGACCAAACAAGAATTGATGCATTTAAATTATGGTGTTGAAAAAGAATATTAAAAGTATCATGGGTTGCTATGAATTGGAATGGGCTCAATGCCAAAAGCAACAACAATAATAACAAAAGTGTTTTTCATTGTCATATATCATCCCAAATTAGGGGATATTTAATTGTTCCTTGTAATTTGACCTTCTCTAACAGTGTTTCTCTTGGCTATCCATATCTTATTTATTGTGATAGGCTGGGTTTTCTTGAGGAGGAAGATCAGTGATGCTTATATATTTATATATCTGTAGAAATTTCTATCAAGACATTTGATAATGGCTTGCATGGTTATAAAAGCAGGCAAGTGTAAAGAGAAGCAGGCTCTAAGTCCATGGGTCAGATGTTAGACTGGACACTTCTCCTGACACTTATAGCTTTGGGGGATGATTGATAGGAGAACCACAAGTTGGTGGACAGAGAGAAGGATAAATCTAAGGTCAGATAACAGGTTTCTGACACTTCAACCCAGTGCTCCAAGATGTGAGTGCAACATGCCGGCATGGAGTAAGGAACCAGTGGAGAGTTCTGAGGGGCCGGCCCCAATCTCAACTATGTGGACACCTGCCCCTCCCCCCAGAAGAATTTATTTCAAAGGATGGCACTGAATCTGCAGCTCTGGGAGAGGGACATATCTGATCAGAGCACACAGGAGCAGATGAAGTGGGAGGAGGACAGAGTAGAGCACATCTTGGCCCACCAGGCCTTGAGGATGATATTCCTGCTCAAAGCAGCTAATCCATAGAGAAGATCACCTGGCTGGTCCCACTATAAGACATGACATCCCTCACTGACCCATAGCCCTACAGGGGACAACACTGGAGACACAGTGTGGGAATTCTGCCCGATCTGATCCCACCAC
>NW_022103899.1:40679120-40698244 GCF_000313985.2 Echinops telfairi | reverse complement strand
TTGAGAATGATGAGGGCAATGAATATACAAATGCGCTTTACACAATTGATGTATGTATGGATTGTGATAAGAGTTGTATGAGACCCTAATAAAATGATTAAAAACAAAAAGAAAGAAAGAAAGAAAAAACCCAGGTTTCTGACAATTCTTAGCATTAGCAGGCACTGTAACAGGCCCTTGGTTATAAAAGGTCAATGAGCCAGAGATAGGATCAAGATCCAGCAAAAGACAAACAAGCTTAATCGCAGCATCCACTTATCTTGGACCGGACCATACTCTGTAAGGTGAGTTCAGAGCAGGGGTATTTATGGAGGTTTACAGGGGATTGGCTGTGTTAAGACAGGTTATGGAGGGGTTACTAGGCATTAACCCTCAAACCACTGAGAATTTTAACCCAGCAAAGTTGACGCAAAACCTTAGTATCACCTGGATCATCAGAGAGGAGAAGCATTAGGAGTTAACAAGGTGGAACGTTAGCAGACAGAGGTGGGTGGGCCGAGTGTCTGTCGGGAAGGCCTGGAAAGCTGGGAGGAGGTCTACCAGCCGTCGCCCACCCCTACCTCCTGAAGTCTCCCTTGTCCGATCCCTTCGTTTTCACTGGTACAGAACAAGGGTTATTAAAGTTGGACCACCAGGCCTGCCCCCAATGTGATGAACTTCCCCACCGTAAACTCAATAAATCTCTCTGCTGACAATTGTGCTTTTTGGATCAAGCGTGTTTTGCATTTCTTTGTGGAAGCGGATAGGTCATTTCATGTTGTACGCCTTCCTTTTGTATGTTTGTCTTCTTTGCTAGCTCAGGTATGCTAGTTCATTTTTATTTTATACTGACCTCTTGACGGGCTAACAATAGTTTCTTTTATGAGAATTTTAGAAATATAATTTGCTGTTGGTTTCTGGTAAGTTCTTTTATCAGGCTAATATTTAATCTATTTCCTGATGACTAACTTTTCTTAAAACTCAGGAATGGTGATGAAATGTTGCCATTTTTGTGACGGCATATTTTAAGATGGTTTTACATGTGTTTGTCTTTCTCCTTTAATTCATTCATGTGGTGAATTGCATTAATATATTTCCTAATTTGTTTTCAATCATTCATTTGGCATTCATTTCACACATATTTACTTAGTGCTTTCTGCATGGCAGCTGCTGTTCTGAGCCCTGGTGATACAGTAATAAGCAAACAGATATTATTTATAAAAACACTGCTAAATGCAAGCTGCTAACATCTAATGTTTCTTGCATTTAACTTTTGAAACTGTCAAGGGATATTTAAGCACTGTGGCGAAGATTGTAATAAGGAATAACGGTTGCTTTACATGTGCAGCATATCCACAGGGGAGGGTCGAAATACATTTGGGTCTCTACACAATATGAAATAATATGGAAAGACCAGTTATTTTTTCACATAGAGTGAAGGAAAGACAGAGAACATGTCAGAAAGAAAGAGATTTGCGGCAGTTATGTATGCGAACAGGTAGTCCTCGACTTACAATTTCTTGGCTCCCACACTTTTCATAAATTGGAGCTTTTGTAAGTTGAATGTATCGTTAAAATTAGTATTTTTTAGCCTGCTCTCTGGCTTTGGACAATGAATAAATATCGAGCCACCTTACAACACTGAGCAGTGTTTGGGACAATGAATAGATATTGAACATCTGAGACCCAAACATCAGCCAATTGCCTGCTGCAACATTGTATGTAATACATATCTCGTACAATGAGATGTGCACACAAAAAGCAGATGGTTCTAAGTGCAGTTACCTTAACTTAACTAAGTCATAAATTGGAGACTACTTCTAGTCTTGTGTTTTGTAAAAATGAAAAAAAGAGAGAGAGAGAAACCTCTTTGGGTATTTGTGTTTTCTGTAACCCTAAAAAGTATCCGAAAGCAAGCGAACCATTACGCTGCCATCAGTGGAGTTGTTCTAGGGTAGACATAGAACATTCGGGGCAGGGGCATGGGAGCAGGTCTTTTTAATACATAACATTTAGGATCCCAGCTACCGCAGCCATTTAGAGCTAGGTTGCTCATCAAAGCTCTGTAGGAGAAAAGATCTGTCTGCTCCCGAAAAGATTACTGCCAACCGCACGCTATGGAACAGTTCTACTCTGTAAGCCAGAACCCACTCACTGGTAAAAGCAGCAACAGTCTATACCTCTTAGGATTACTTTTTAATTTTTATTTTTTAGCAACAGGTAAATATTATTGTCATTACACAACGAGGGGGGAAAGAATTGTAGAGCTTGAGGTTTGGAAAGAAGAGGGCAAAAGCAGTTTTCCACGATCCCGTGCTTTGTGTTCAAGTGCAATCAACAGAAATGTTATCGTTAGCCATTGCTGAGTGGTGTTTAGTACCACGTATTAGATGGCTTGCAATCTGTTGGGAAAAAGAAGACAGAACCCCGAACCTCCCCGTCTCTGTGAAGATGGGACAGTTGCCCCGCTGCTGCAAGCAGCTGCACACTTAGGAGGCTGGGACTGCGGAGCCTTGAAGACTGCCTCCTGGGGTGGACCAGATGGTCCTAGCAAAATGCGTGGCTCTTAGCACGCCTCCCCCTTTTCCACACAAATCCAGCAGGAGGATGCCACTGGTAGTGTCTAATCGGCAGAACCAAAGTCTAGGTCTCATCTGGAATCCTGATGGCAAGGGAATTTAAAAGTGTCATTTTCAGCTTAGCAACCAGGGTGGAGCAGAAGACACATTCTACAGAATCTGGAATAGACAAAAAGCAGGCACTCCCATACGCACGACAATGCTTTAATAAACCCCAATCCACGTCCATACACTCAATTACAACTCACCGTCATCCTACGCAAGATTTTTGAGATTGAAAAACTTTCGAGGAGCCAACAACATTATCTTTCTCCTGCCGAAGAGCTGGTGGGTTTGAACCACTCCTAATGTCAAAAATTACTTCTAAAACATAATAACTGACTATTTTCCCAACAACTGTCGAGAAACTCATTGATGGGCTAGTAAAATATCTTTTGCATCAGAAATAAATGCCCATTGAAGGGGAAAATAGAAAATAAGCAAGTGCAGGAAAAAAAAGATTATGAAATCTTACCATCCAATGTTAATATTTTGGTATATGGTCTTTCAGTCATCTTCCCAAACCTGAAGATGGCCCCTCTCCTGTGTCTGCGTATGTTTTTAAACAGAGAATCATATTGCACAATGTCAAGGACTATTTTAAATGTGTAGAAAATCTTGATGCAATGTTTAAAAAGTCAAGTTAATTAAAAATCATAAAACACGTATCGACTTAATAACTTAATTTAAAACCTCGTTGATGTAATAGACACTGAGTTTTTAAAAAATGAAATGTATTTCTAAATCACGTTCACCAAGTCAAAAAATAGCGTATCTTTTCTTCATTTTTAAATGAACCCACATTTTCTACTCAATAAGGGTTTGTTTTTAATTAACATCTTTCCATTGTGCAAAACATCTTGCATAATCACCCCCCCCCCACTATTCAGAAAGCTCTGTACACTGGCCAGTTTTAAAACAATAGCAAGAACTTTCTAGATAGTCATTAACCACCACATGACCCACAGAAGCATAACGCCTTTCAGTATATTTGTTTCTATGCTTATAAAGTGAGAAAGTTGAATTGGGTTATTTCTCAGGTCCACATCCACAAGATCAGATAGTCTGTGAAGGGATTTCTGTCCCTAGGGAGAATTTTCGCGCTTTAATATGCTGGCTTTGATTTCCAAGTCGACTTTTCATGTACCGGGTGACCTTGAGCTCATTGTGAACTGCTGGATGCCTCAGCTTATGAATCTGAGCGCTGAAATTAAAAGTGCCTCCTATTTACTTCCTGGAGTTTGATGAGGGCTGCAGCTCCCTCACCGTGAATGTCCTATATACATATTATAACTAATTAAAGTAAGGACAATAATGTGGTCTGAGAGAGCTAAACAGAGTTCTTTAATTTTGGTGTAGATTTTAATCTTGTAATGATTTTGTGAGATGCTAAAGTTACAATGACAAAATTTTAAAATAACATACATGTATAGGAACATATTTCAGACAATGAATTGGTTATGAGGACACTCCAAGTGACCTGTGTACCTAAAATTTATTCAACCAGTAAATCTACTCTTGTGACTTACATTCCACATAGCTACATATGCATCTGAAAAAGTCTATACCAAATCAATTGTGCCTATCTTAGAGGGTGGGACTACAGCTATTTTTCAGAATTGTTCACATTATTTAATTGAATCAGATTACTTATTTTTATTTGGAGTACGCACATGTTACTTTTACATGAAGAAGAAATCCAATCGAGTTTGGGTTTTTTTGCCATGATTTCTTCTCCTCATTGAAAACCGTGCTTGGCTGCACATGTTCAGAGGCTGCGGTAAAGTGAAATGACCTAGTAGGGCTCCGATAGCTACAGTCTTCCTAACGCTCACCAACTATCTGGATGGGGCATGCCAATGGGATGCATGGGACTAATGGGAGGGGGCCAATCAGTTTAATCACCCCCTGAATGTAAACTTGGCCCCCCCTGAAGCTAGAGTGAAGAATCTCATCAGAGTGGAGCACGGCCAAGATCTCTGAGTACAGAAGTAGCAGTGGAAGTGGCTGGAACCTGAGCCAGAGCGGTGGGCTTCCTGACATATAGAACCAGCAAAGCCAACTGCCCTTGGCATTTATGTGCAACCCATGCCTTAGCAGAGCAGAGGCCAAGGGGCTACGTGGCTGAGAGGCTGAGGACCAGCTCACATGGCTGAGAAGAGGTACTGCAAACAAAGGAATTTTATTTCTAATATTTTCTGGCCCTGACTTATGGTAACCTGTTAGCTTTCCTTATCAATCCCCATAATAGTGAGTTAGTTTCCCTAATCAATCCCCGTGATAGCGCATTTTATGAGGCATTGCAACAGACTTTGAAACCCAACAGAAAAGTAGAGTGCTATGACAGGGATGACTAGTATCAGAACAGTGTAAAGGAAGTTGGATGGTGGAGGCATGCTTGACCTTTACCTTGTAAGGATCGGCCTTGATTTGATGTGGAGTTGGATTCTCCTTCCCCCCTTTTGTAGCTGAAGGATTTCATACATGGTCCCCATCTGATTTCTTCAATGCCTGTTAAATTATCCTTTCTCTTGCCCTAGAGTGAGAGATACACACCACAAAACCAGAGAGAGAGAGAGAGAGAGGTCCAGTGAGTGAATGAGAGAGGATTCAGAGACCTTTTCTGTTATCACAACCTATCTTCTTATCTGTCAGGAGTTCTTAACCTTTTTCTCCCAGTTTTAATCTTTAATCTGTAGGAATCAATATTGTCCTTCTTTCAAGACTCATTTATCTTTCTAAAGTTTAAACTCTGGGTTGAATTGTGTCCCCTCAAAAGGTATATTGAAGCCCTAACCTCAAATCAGAAGGTGACACAGTAGTTTATATGATGAACTACTAACCTCTAGGTCAGCAGTTCAAATCCCCCAGCTATTCCTTGGGAGAAAGACGGAGCTTTCTATTCTAATAAGGAACTCATGCGGCAGGTCTACCTTGTTCTATAGAGTAGCTCTGGGTCTGAATTGATGATGGCAGTGAGTTAGTGAACCCCCAATTAGGAACTCAGGTGGCCCAGGGGTTAAATATTGGTCTATTAACCAAAAGGCCAAACTTTGAACCAGCTAACAGCCAGCAGAAGCACCACCGTAGAAAGACGCAGCAGTGTGCTCCTGTGAAGATCCACATACTGGTGTAGAAATCTTGGGAAGCCACTCTCTTCTGTCCTCTAGGGTTGCTGTGATTGGAATTGACTCAATGGCAACGGGTAAGTTAGTGTTTGGTTAACCTCCAGTACTTGTGACCTTCACCTTGTTTGGAAACCCTACTTTCAATTATGTGTTAACATGAGATCAGATTGGGGTAAAGTGGGTATGCAAGACAAAAACAGACACGGACACACAGCAGAAAGACGGTCATGTGAAGCTGCATCTACAACCCTCCTAAGAAAGTTGGACGTCATCAGAAACTAGGAAAGAGCCACGGAACAATTCTTCTCCCACCACCCTTCTAACGAGCCACATGACCAATACCGGGCTTGGGCTTCTAGCTTCTAGCACCGTGAGAAAACACATGTCTGTTGTTTAAAGCCACCAAATGTGTATGTTTATTGCAGTAGCTCTAGGAAACCAAATCTTAGTTTTATTTTCCAGCCTTTTGCTATCAAGCATATTTGCAACATTTATCTCTCCCTCACCTTCTTCCCCAGTTGATGCTCGTACAACCCCATCCTCGGTAGTGTTGAGGGGTGAGGACAAGGATGGCCAAAGACTAGGTTCAGCATAGTCACAGCTGAGGTTTTCTACAGATTCTGAGAGGACTTTCCCATAGACATTTGCTTCTCATCGTCTCTAGTCCCATCCCATTCCGCTTTACAGTCTCCTTCCCATTCTTTCCTGAAGCACATTCTCATGTTTGCGCTCCCCTTGCTCAAAAATTACATGAGCCTCCTAATGATGGGGAGGGAGGGGGGAAGCATCCCAACTATTTCGGTGAACTTTCAAGATGCTTCATGCCTAATCCTAATCAACCTTTCCAGTTTTAGACTTTCTTCTTCTACAACCCCCTCCCTTTTCTGCCCTTTAGCTCTATTCTGACCAGTTTCTTGATCTCTATTCTTGTCAGTTTCTTCAATTATCTTTCGCCTTTACACATTCAATATCCTTGTCCCTCAGTACTTTGCTCAAATCCGTGAAAAACAGTCCCTAATTCCCTTCTCTGAAATATTCTATACTTTCCTCTCTGCTCCCCTCGCACTTCATCTTTCCCCTCTTGGCACTCACCACCTTCCAACTTATATTTTGGTTATTCATGCTCTCTGGGAGTGCAGCCATAAACACACTCTGTCTCTGATCTAACTTGGAAGGCTTGTAATAAATATATGCTATTAAAGAATTGGATCCAATCGTTTTTCTGGGCTAGATCACACCAGGGTAGTTATACAATGGATGCCTATTGAATTTGAAAAGAAAAAAAATAAGTTCCCCAGGCTACAGAAGCACTATGTAGCAGACAAAGGCTACAATTTATTAAATGATTGTCTACGGGACTCCATTATTTTCTTTAAGATGCGTTGTCCTTATTTCACACTATTCTGTCTTTTGGGGGGATTGTGAATTCTTTCTAGAGACTACATGGATGTTTCTTAGGCTAGAAAATGCTGAAGTAATTTATCAATGGCATTTCAAATTGCAGGCAATGGGATACATTTTAAACTTCGTATCACATTTAACCCACTTTTTCTGCTCTGCCTTCTTGCCCTTCTGATTTATTTGTTTATATTGTTCGTTCTTGTACAGGTTGGCTTGAGGCTATATTTTAGAGTTATTCAGTTGGGGGAGCTGCCAACTTCTATTAATGACAAAGTTTAAGGGCTTGGGAGGGAGTGGGAGTTTAGGGAAAAGGAGGCAGGGAAGTCTTTTTTAGAGTAGGAAGAACAAAACAAGATTGGTTTTCCTTTTTTGTGTGTGGAATTGGATGTTGAGACATTGGTGTTTCACATCTACAGGATAAGAAGGAATGAACCAGAAGAGATTAGAACGTTGTCACAAGCATTCCTGAGAGACACCTTTGGGAACAATAATCATCTTACCCAATTTAAGGATTCAGTATCAAAGAATTCCAGAGACGTTAAAACAACAAGGTCACAGAGTTACTGTGAGTGACTGTGAGCTAGACCTCATGTCTCTTGGTTCATGATAGGGTTAACCTTCCCTTATCTTATGCTGCCCTTTTAAGTTCTGTCAATGATATAGAACAAGACTCTATGTCTAGTGTTATATACGCTAATGATAGTGTCACTAGAGTGTTTCCCTGAGAATAAGATAAGTAAATGGAAGTCTGAATTTAATGTTAGAAAATGCATTCATATCATCAACTATCTGTGGCTACAGGTTTTACCATGGGGTTGATGATGAAATATCCAACATATTATTGCCTCTTTGCAAGATAACGGCTCAGGGAAAACAACTGATTATTGACAGAGATGGATCTAGGCTTTATGGGACCTGACATGTAAGTGCTTTGGAAGTGATGAGGGGGATATAAGAAAGTAAATAGGAAATGATGGTGTAAATGCATTACCAGAACTCTCCAGGTTCCCCAAATGAAAAGAGTATTGTGGTTTTTCAGCAATGAAGAGAAATTAAGGAGAGTTAATGTCATTTCCAAGGACCATTGAGTCGCTTCCAACCCATAGCGATCTGATGCACCACAGAATGAAGCAGGGCCAGGCCTGGGGCCCTCCTCACTATTGCTCCTGTGCTTGATCCCATTGTTGCAACCACCACATCGTCCCATCTCCTTGCAGGCCTTCCTCCCTTTCACTCCCCTTCTAATTTACCAAACCTGATGTCCTTCTCCTGGGACGAGTCTCTCCTGACAACAAGTCCAAAGAATGTAAGACAATGCCTCTACGGACCAAGAACCCTAAAGAGAAGGCCTTTGGCCATAATTTGTCCAAGACAGATCAATTTGTTTTCACCTGTTCATGGTACTTCCAATTTCTTCTTCAACACCTCTGATGAAAATCAAGGATTGAAGTGTTCTGTATGGATTACAACTCAATTTAAAGAAGACCAAAATCCTTATAAATGGACCAATAGGTGACATCATGATAAATGGAGAAAAGGTTGATGTTGTCAAAGATTTTGCTTTGCTTGGATCTATAATTTATGCTCATGGAAGCAGCAGTCAAGAGATCAAATGATGTGTTACATTAGGTAAATCTGCTGCACGAGATCGCTTTTGGCTATTGAAAAGCAAGGATGTTATTTTGAGGACTAAAGTGCACCTGACCCAAGCCATGGTACTTTCATGGTACTTATTCATAAGCATTGAATAAGGAAGACCAAAGAAGAATTGATGCATTTGAATTATGGTGCTGGTAAAGAATATTGAAAGCACCATGGGGTATCAAAGGAACAAACCAAATCAGTCTTACAAACACAACCAGAATGCTCCTTAAGGAGCCAGATGGT
Source organism: Echinops telfairi (assembly GCF_000313985.2). Lineage (NCBI taxonomy): Eukaryota > Metazoa > Chordata > Mammalia > Afrosoricida > Tenrecidae > Echinops > Echinops telfairi. Next base: position 40,689,231 of record NW_022103899.1, on the reverse strand, counting down.
GAGACTTCATCTCATATAGTTTGATCATACTGTCAGGAGAGACCAGTCCCTGGAGAAGGACATCATACTTGGTAAAGTGGAGGAGCAGCTAAAAAGAAGAAGGCCCTTGACAAGTTGGATTGACATAGTGGCTGCAACAATGGCCTCAAAAGTAAGAACAATCGTAAGGATGGCACAGGACCAGGCAACGTTTTGTTCTGTTGTACACAGGGTCACTGTGAATCAGATCGGACTCAATGGCAACTACCAATAACAACAGCATCAAAACTTAGGTGACTGGACATGACAACCAGGAGGGTTGGAGATACAGCAATTCTTTCAATTACACTCATATAGAAGCAGTATCTTGCCTGGAAGGTTAACACATGTTACCAAAAAGCATACAGAGTGTTAAAACAGCAAGTAAATTTGGTCTCAGGTCACTATCGGTGGGGCACCCTCAGAGCAAGAGGTCCAAGTCAAGCCAAAGTCCAACGACCTCCAATTTCCTAACCTTGAGTAGCAATCACCTGCTTCTCCTATTAGGACATTTCAGCTGTATGTTCAAGCGAGTAGTATTTCAGTTCTTTAAATCTGTTACAAACGAGTTTAAGGTTATATCCAGTTCACTTAGTGGGGTTTCCAATTTGCGTCCTTCTGGTGTGGTCTATGAAAGGTATTGTGCATCTTGAAAAGACAGTCTCAAGGTTCAGTTGTCTACAGCATGTTGCCAGGATCACCAGGGGCCGGCTCAAAACCAGGTCAAATGTACCCAGTGAGGTAGCCCCTCCCTTGACTGCTCCTGCCCCTGCCCCTGCTGAGGCAGCTTATGAAGAACCAAACATCTCACAGGATTTGGTTGTTTGGCTTAGAGGTTTAGCTTTATGGGACATCCCAGTTAATTTGCCTAATAACATGGTGAATGCTTCTGTTCTACCTCCTAGTTTCTTGCACCATTCTTGGGGTCTTAAAAGCTTGCAGCCAGCTTTCTTTGGTACATCAATTGGTCTCTGTTTAACTGGAGAAGCAGAGCAAAGAGAATCAGAGATAGGAGGAAGCAGCGAGAGGTGTGACTAACTGCCTCCTTTACCATAGACCAGGACGGATGGAACCCAAACTGGACTATACAGTTTCCAGCACTGAGTATTTTGATCAAATATAATCTGTCGTCAATTTGAGACTTAAGAGTGAAAGAGTGGAGGTTAGCCTGTCAATCAGATCACAGCTTGATGACCTCATTTGGAGGCGCTAAGGAGATAAACTGCTCACTGGAGGTGGGACACATGCTTACTCCCTGCAAGACATGCTTGCTGAGAAGACACATGGAGTTACACTAGAGTCTGGATCTGAAGGAACCACGTGGAGACCCCTGTCAGTGCTGAGATGCCTTTACCGCCACTGTATCCACAAGGTTTTGCACCCACTGGCCTGTGCTCTTCCTGCATTCAGCATCATTGCATATGCTTCGTGAGTCTGAAGAGGAATTTATAGATTGGTACGAGACATATGAGCTAATATCGGATTTATGGACTTGATCTGGACTGGGCTGGGATGTTTTCTCAATATTCAATTGCTCATGTATATAAAGCTCTTTCTTATACACATATGAGTGTCTATGAATTTGTTTCTTTAGTCTACCCTGACTAACACATATCCTAGAGTAACATCTTGATCAAAAGAAGAAAAATACAGAACAAAATTTCAAATTCCTCTGGAATCATGGAGGCTGGATGAGCCCTTCAAATGATTCTCCTGAGATAATATTTAAACATTTAACCAAAAATATTACTTGAAGCCATCTTAAAACCAAACAGTTGTTTAGCATTCTGAGTAAGATGTATCTGCTTTTACTGCTGTGATCTTCTAAGAACTATCTATGTAGGATCAAATGGACAATCACAACTGGAAAGATCAGAGGATAGCAACCTTCGGGAGCAGTGAGTTTACAGTGACAGAAGAGGAACAGCTCAGAAAGGGAAGGTACGGATAGTGTCACAACTATTAAGGTGTCATCAGTGTCACTGAATTGGGCACGTGAACATTGTTGAATTGGTGTGTGTTTTGCTGTGTAGATTCTCAGCAACAATGTGTGTTAGTCTGGGTAGCCTAGAGAAACAAATCCATGGACACACTTATGTGTATAAGGGAGAGGTTTATAGACAAGAGGAATTGAACATTGAGAAAACATCCCAACCCAGTCCAGCCCAAGGCCATAAGTCCAATATTTAACCCATATGTTCAATACCAATCTATAAAGTCCTCTTCAATCTCATGAAACACATGCAATGAAGCCAAATGCAGGACGATCACAAGCCAGTGGGTAGAAAGTCTTTGGGTCCAGTGGCGTTGTAAGCATCTCAGTGCTGGCAGGGGTCTCTCTGTGGTTTCTCCAGCTTCTGAGGTCTGATTGCGTCCATGTGTCAGGTCTTCTGCAATGTCTCCCAGGGAGTGGCAGCGAGAGAAAGAGGTGTCTTCCACCTCCAAGGAGGAAGTACCAGATTTCCCAGAATTTTCAGGAGAAGGCCATGCCCACACAGAAGTCTCATTGGCTATGTCCAGTTTGACAGCCTAACCTCTACCCCTACACTCTTCATCCTTAGATTGACACCAGATTAGGTGATTACCACCAATGAAATAAAGAAAAACATTTAAATACTATGTTTTGTCAAATGTCCAACAGCTATACTTTGCCCTCTCTGGGACACATACAGTATATCATGGCGATATGAAGGACACACGCGTGTTCCAGGAGATGCCTCATCTCTAAGATCACTCTGATGACAGCCTTTGTTAGGCCGTAACTTTTTAGGTCTGTGACTTCCAACGTGCAAACATTTATGTAATTTTTTAGGTGATAGGTTTTATTTCTAGCCTTTTTTTTTCTTCTAGCCTTTAAAATGATATGATTGGACTTGTCAAACTGAGGTTGTTATCCGGGCATTCTTTGTTGTTCAGTGCTGTCTAGTCAGCTCCAACTCGTCATAGAACCAAACATTGCCCAGTCCTATGCCATCTGACAACTGCTATCTTTGAGCCCATTATTTCGGCCTCTGGGTTACCTCATCTCATTGAGAGAGTCTCCTCTTTTTCACTGATTCTCTATTTTACCAAACATAATGTCTTTAGTGGTGATTGCTGCTTCCTGCTGAGTTCTCCCAGAGTATTTGCTGAAGGAAATCTCATCACCCTTACTTCTAAGGAGCATTCTGGCTCTACTTTCGCCGGGACTGATTTGTTTGTTCTATGGGCAGCTGATGACTAGAGTCAGTTTTCTTTGCCTACTCCATTACTTAAATGCAGAAAAAGAAAGTGGCTGACACAAACCTGACTATTTTGAAAACCACTGGCTTATTGAATAATGATCCATTGTGTGAGGCCAGGTTGACTAAAGAAACATATCCGATGCCATTCATATTTGTATAAGTGAGAGCTTTATATCAAGAAGCTTTGTATATCAGGAAAACATCCCATCCCAGTCCAACTCAAGTCCATAAGTCCGATGCTAGTCCATAAGTCTCTCTTGGACTCACACAACCACCTGCAGTGATACAGAATGCAGGAAAATCACAGGCTGGTGGGTGCCAAGTCCTGTGGATCCAACTGTGGCGGGTGCATATCCAGGTCCCTGGCAGGTCCCTGGCAGGCAGATGCCCACCAGCAGGAAGTGGAAGCAGAAAAAGTGGGGGAAGTTCCCAGGACGCTCCTTATGAGGAGGTCACACGCACAGGAGGCACTGTCAGGCTGTGACTCCACCCCTACACTTCAAGTTGACACAAAATTACGTAACTACCTCTTGCAGGCAGGAGACACGAATAATCCATGATATGTCTCAGAAAATCATGAACATCAAGTTATAGTCCAGGGTTACTTTAGTAAAATGTTTATATCATTGATGAAATTAACCAATTTAAGGGGGAAACACAGGGAATCATCCTCTCAGGAAGGCAGAACCGGTAACAGAATTACGATGTAATGTGCTGTGTCATGCCACATTAGACAACGGAGTGGCAGCCTGGTGTCTAGATAAAGATGACCAGAGGTGTCGGGAGTAGGACTGGGAGGGGTACACAGGATTGATGTCACCAGGGAAGTGCTCTCTTCTGGGCAAAGGGATGTTTTATCAGGGGTCACTGAGGACCAGCTTGCCTTCCCTCCAGACCTTTGACTTATGTAAAACAACCCCACCCTACCCCATGTGGATGTCCTCGGTGGAAGAAAGAAACTCAGTTCAATTGATTACCATCAATGGCCACTTTAAGATTTTCCCACTTAGAAGCCTGGGGTTTCAAAATATGTTAAGTTCAGATAGATTACAGAAAGAGAGTTGTGTTGCTTTGAATACTTAATTGTGGGATCCACTTAGCTTTTCATTCACTCTATACCCATTCATGCATTTTATTCACTTGTCCTGAGTGTGATAGACTGTCCTAACGCTGTCGAGTCTGAAGAAGTATGCTTCTGCCCTTAGATAACGGTGATTTCACCACCAAAGACCTGTTCTGGGTCAACAGGTCACTGCTGCATTTTTCACCATGACCATTTTAAATGATAAGAGGAAGCACTATTGACATGAGAAGGAGGGGGACATGGTGATCTGTTTAAGAGTGGTTTGTCCTGATGCCACGCACAGTATAATTCTAAGGGATGCTTGTAAATATCTTCACCTGTACAGATTTCAAGGGAATTATTCCATAATTGTTTTAGTCAGGAAATAATATTTTTAAAATTTATTTTTTAACAAATGGAATCAACGGCTGCCGACTTGTTTTTGGAAAATTAGCACTGGAGACTTTTAGAAAGAAGCAATCTTTTAAGAGACAAACAATTCATATTAAAGTAGAAAAATCAGGGAAAAACTGGAAAAGATGAAGAATAAAATAATACAGCCGTCTGTTAAAAGGCTATCCATTTAATGGTAGCATGTCAATAGTAATCACAAAGGCTAAAAATAAGATCGATTCTATGTACCCACATTGTCACAGAAAGGGTGAACCCCTGTACGGTATATATGGTGAGGAACAAGTCAACAACAGACTCTAGGACTAGAGTGATCTCATGTCGTTGAGAATTTAAGGGACTAACTTCTTTCTTCTTCACCCAAGTCACAGGAGGGAACAGGGGTAGTTATCTGCTGGAGTTTGGGCTCAGAAATGATATCTGATTCTTTCTCAGAGAAATTCTAAGATTTTTTTCTGTTTAACGGAAGCTGCCATTGCCAAGACCGCAGCCTACACTTTGAGTGCTCTCTGGTTACGGGGCAAAGGTCTGTATTTCTTGTGGGCCAGATGTGGGCCCCAGAGGAGGGAGGCCTGGGATTATATAATTAGAAGTGCCCTGAGAGGAATCTTTGAGGGATTTCAAAATATTCCTTTGATCCAGATGTCAGTTGCCATGTCCTGAGGACATCAATCCAGCTCATAAACGAAAAGAAAATCACTACCATTGAGTGGATTCAGATGCATTGACCCTGCTGGACAGAGTAGAATTGCTCATTTGGGTTTTTATGGCTGTAGATCTTCAGTCCACTAAGCCACCAAGACTCCTTACAGGGTGAACCCTTTCTTTAGCTCTTTTTCCTCCTCTCTCTTCACACTCAGCTGGGCTGAGCAGGACACACACTTTCTCTAGCAGCTGGGGAAGACACAATATGAGAAGGAGAGAGGCCGAGCCCCTTTCCCTTTGTTGTCCTGTGTCATCTCTGGTCTACGGTGAGCCTGAACTTCACTGCTCCCTCGGGGGGAGGAGCTTTCTCAAGAGTTTGGAGCTTGAGCATCACACTTCCTGGGGCGGCATGATTCTTCGATTGGATGGGCCTTTTGTTATTGGAAAGGCTATTCTGTTATCATCTAGCATCAACAGAACATGTATGGCAATTGTCTAAAACGGCATGGACAAATTCACAAAGTTGATTTTCAGGAGCACAAATGAGAAAGAATATGAGTGGTTTCTGCTTGCTTTTGTCATAACAATAATTTGAGTTAACAACTGTCCACAGAGAGTCAGGGCACATTGATTTATGTCCTTCTAGTCTTAATTTTTATTTATTTCTTTTCACTCCAGACATTTTAAGAACCAACAAAATTGGTCTCACATTATATGGGTAACAGTGTTCGTGTCCATTTATTTTCCTTAACATTTTAGTGTATTTCATATTCAGAACTCCAGACAAAAGCTAAAACCCTTTAAAAAGCCAGGTGGACTGCCTCTGGAAGAGATAAGGCAATATATCACCATGAATTTTCTGTAATGCTGAAGGAAATGGTGCCATTGCAGAATGCTGATCATTAAGGGTTATTATAGCATGCTTCAAGGACCCTAGCATTTCTGTGGTGAGGAGCTATGTTGGGAACTGAAAGATTGTCGGTTCGAATCAACAAGTAACCCCATGGGAGAAAGCCTTGGAAACCCCATGGGTTCTTCTGCTCTGTCCTACAGAGAGTATGTGTCAGAGTTTGTTAGATGGCAATGGTTACGGTGCTTGGCAAATCAGTTGGGTTTACTTGTTGACAGCAGTGAGACCCCACAGCAGTTGAGAGTTTTAGACTCTCTATCGGTCCTGTGTACATAGAATGGGTGAGGCTCTGGTCTGTCCTTCGTACTTCAAGTCATCAGTTTCTGTCGAAGCATTAGAAATACCGGGCAATTGCACTAAGATAGTACTGGTAGTATTTCATTAATGATACCTCCTTTCCAGCTGCTGTTCTTATTTCTGGAATGTTCCCCTTTCTTAGATAGACTATGCCCCTTGGGCAGAGACCACATTCTCCACCTTGTCTTACCTTGTGCTATCGAATAAGAAACAGTGGAGACTATTTAAAACTCCTCAGGAAAGATAGACAATGCCATAGTCAGTCTACAGTCATTTGTGTTTGGCAACATTGACACGATTCAACATTTTAATCTTCTCTGTGTCTTCTCCTGGTAAGCATCTGTGGACAAAGGGCACATGATTTTTTAAAAAAAAGGATAATTCAGGCTTTAAAGATAAGCATAATATGGAAGAGAATACCCTTTACAACTCACAATTAGACCAATAGGTAACATCATGACAAATGGACAAGGTTGATGTTGTCAAGGATTCAATCTTGCTTGGATCAATAATCCATGCTCATGGAAGGTGTAGGTAAGAGATAAGCTGGTATGTTGCATTGGATAAATCTGTACAAGATCTCTTTAGAGCGTTGAAAAGCAAGAATGTTACTTTGAGGACTAGGGTGTATCTGACACAAAGCCATACTGTTTTCCATTCCCTCATGTGCATGTGAAAGTTGGACATTGAAGGCTGAAGAAGAATCGGTGCACTTGAACTACGGTGTTGGCAACGAATCTTAAAAGGAATGCCGACTGACAAAAGAACAAACGGATCTGTCTTGAAAGAAATAAAGTCAGAATGTTCCTTAGAGGCAAGGATGGTGGGACTTCGTCTCATGTGCTCTGGGCATTTTGTCAGGGGAGACCAGTCCCTGAAGAAGGAGAGCATGCTTGGCAAAGTAGAGGAGCGGCAAAGAAGAAGATGAACTGACACAGTGGTGGCACCGATGGGTTCCAGCTTTAGAGCGATTCTGGCGATGGGGCGGGGCCTGGCGATGTTTGTTTGGTTGCACACAGAGTTGCTATGAGTTAGAGTCAACTGACTGGCAACTAACAAGAGCCCTGATCAACTATGACTTGAGAAACTTCAGTTTACTTCCTCTGTACATTCATCTTAAAAATGGAAGTAATTGATAATATTTACAAATCCGAGACTCTCATGACATTTAAAATTTGGAGTTATTCTTGAAAAATAAAAAGAATTGCAACTCAGGGTTCATTTTCTTGCGTGGCAACAACCAGCTGCATCGATGTTTCACTTTGAGATAATACATGCAAACTCCATGCAAAATCCCCACCACTCCCTTCTGTCTTACCAACCAGGGCTGTTATTTACCATTGTTTCTTGAATTATTTTTCCATACTCCGCCTGCTTCATTCATTTGTACAGTTCACGAATCTTAATCTTCTAAGCTAAATCCTAACCCACCGAAGACTTTCTAGAGGCTCGACAGTTAGGAAGTGCCAATCTAAGAATCCAGCAACTCGGTCATTGGGATTAGTGAGCAGAACTGCTGGAGAACCCGTGAGGCAATGAGGTCACAAACCAGTTGATTTTTGAAGTAATAGAAAAGGATTGGAAAACAACAACAACAAAGTATTTTCATAGCTTTTTACGAATAAAATAAAAACGGACTGCAATTTGAAGCAATAAGACAATTGCCCAGCTCTGAAATCACGTGGTTTTTCAGGCTACTGTAAACAAACGGAAATGTGCACCTTCAGATTCTGATTGGAACTGATGCTCAAGGAGACACGTGCTATATGTCTGGAAGGACACTGCTTGGTGTAATGACAGAAAGCTCTAGTTAAGACATGGCTTATTTCTCTTGTTGGAATTATATATTTCTCTAGAAATCCCAGCTGTCAGGAGGATTAGTTATCTTTATAAATACTTTTGAAGCATAATCACTCACTCTCAGGTCCCTGAAATCATGTCCTAGACCAATTGTCTATGCTGCCCTTTTAACTTTTCATTAGACATTACCTCAGAATTATATGAAATTAAGTTAGATGTTAGGGGCGAGGATACTATTTCATTTTTTGCTCACCTCTTCCACTTGCCAGCATCTTCTATTCACTAAATTATATCTAATTCTATTCAGTTGTTTAAGACAAGTGTCCAGCCATCGGATAGTTTCCTTATGTCCACCAACCACATCCAATCAATGAGCTCTTCTTAACTATCTTTTGCATCATCGCTTTGTCTCCTTCTCTGTTGTTATTCTCTGAGCTCGAGCCCCAGCTTTCCTGCATAGCTTCCTAACTCATCTCCCTGTGATATCCCTTTCTCTACTCCAGGCCAATTTTCCTAGACCAGTCTTTCGATTGCCTTCAGGTCAAAATCTACAATATGATTACTATCTCACGAAGGCCTCTTAGCTCGGAGACCTACAGGGCTCTCCCTCATCCTCGCAGAACCTGTGCATAGCTTTTCTCCACCTCCACACATCCTCAGCTATAGACAATATCCCTGTTGTTTTCTCCTTCTGGAATATTTTCTCTGAGCCTCACCTCCCTTCCAGGTTTTCTGCTTTTAAACTCCCCTTTTCAGCCAGGCCTTCTTTGTACTCCTCAGCAGTCTCATAGCCTCCTGTAATTTCCCTTTTGATATAACTATCACATATTAATTTATTTGTTCAATATTTTGCTCTGCACTAGATTGTAAGGTTTATGACTCTATTTATCTTATTCACAATTGTTAGCTCCAGAGTTAGGGAAATGCTTTGGTACCTGCTTAGTGCTTAAATATATTAAAGAAACCAAGCATGGGCTAGTGAAGCTCTGTCTATATGTATGAGAGGTGAAAAATCAGAACAAATTGGTTATTTTATTTGTGCAGTTTTATTACAGAAGTCAAGGAGAAAACTCATAAAATGCAGAAAAATGAAGATAATAAAAATCACTTTAAATCCTGCTGTCAAGAAAGTAATAACTAAATACATTTGTATAAATTACCCCCATGTTTGTTTATGCACTTATAGATGTAAATATAGCTTGGGATCTGATTTTATTCATGTAACACATTATCATGCTGTACTTATGCCATTAAGAATTCTTTCAAATGCTATTTTTAATGCCTGTGATATGGATATTTGACACTGGATACCCTCATTCTTGACTGTAATGGATCTTTTTAGATGGTCTACAAATTTAGATTTACTATTAGTTACGTATTGAATTATTTGATTATTAAATGTCATTCCATAGCTTAGCAATTGAAATGGCTGAAAGGACGGTACATTTCTGAAGGTGTTAACACTGAAATCATATAGTGGAGTGGTTAAGAAGATGTACGCTGAAGCCAGATTTCCCAGACTTGAATCACTGCACTGTTACTAACCATGCAATGTTAATACCTTTGCAACCACAAGCCACTCCAAGAAATAAAGATGGGCCTCTATTCCCATAAAGAATCACAGTCTTGGAAACTCATCTGGACAGTTCTACCCTGTCCAAGAGAGTTGCTGTGAGTCAGAATTGACTCAATGGCAGTGAGAGAGAGAGTGTGTGTGTGTGTGTGTGTGTGTGTGTGTGTGTG
>NW_022103899.1:40676831-40678861 GCF_000313985.2 Echinops telfairi | reverse complement strand
TTCTGCATGCTACAGAAACACACGAGCAGAAAGTCGATGCCCCGTGGCAACAGAAGCCAATGCACCAAGAAGCATGATCGAGACCTCAAGGATGGCCTGCGGCTCCCAGGAGCGAGCAACAGTTCTTGTCGCAAACTTTCCACAAGGAACTGACATGGCGAACACGTTGATTTGAACTTCTAGACTCTCGAGATGTAAGACAATACCTTCCTGTTATTTAGGGATATTTACTTTGTTGCATTTAGTTACAACAAAACTAAATACAAATACAAAGCAGCTCCAGAAAAACTAAGATAGTGTCCAGAGAGTTTGGGGACTAGATTCTGTCAGGACGCCTATACCGCAGATGAGACATTAACGTCTCCAAGCTACCGTTGTTAACTCATATCGCTACTATAAAATTCATGCAATGATACATGAAAAGTACATAGTCCGACTACTCCTGATGAATAAATACTAATGGATATGACTTTATTAGAATTCTTATGATTGTAAGTGGCAGACAACTTAACTCAAGTTGATTTAGGACAAAGAGAATATATTGATTTATATGACTGGAAAGTGTCAGTATAGGGGAGGATTAAGGTTTTTGTTTGTTGACTTAATTAATTAATTGTTCTAGTGCCAACATTAGGTCAACAGGGTTCAAGATTCTTTTCATTTGCATATTTTCCAATCAGGCAAACTAATGTTAACTTGGTATTTTTCCATAGGAAAAAAATAGGTGGTGAGCTCTCTGTGATGTGTTTCTGCTGGAGTTCAATACTCGTCTCATGAACTAGGGCATGTAACAAAGTATCCTAGGGTTCGGCTCATACATGCTTGGGTTTATTTCACAGAAAACATGTTAAAAACATGCCTATGTGGTCAGTGGTTGGAGGAAGAACATTCTTTCAGTGATACACTTGTCTTAATCTCATTAGGGTGCCTTCCAAAAGATAAAGAAAAGGTCCAATCAAAACAATGATCTCTGAGGGGCTCTGCTGGGCTTAGCATATTCAAGGCCCAGAGGTGAGCTCAGAGGATCATGACAACCATTTGGGGGGATTTCAAAGCAGTGATCTTGACCCATTTCCTTGAAAGACACCAAACGATCAAGAAGAGAACTGGGAAAAGAGAGAAGGTCAGGGAATGGCACCTCGTTCCATCCGCCTACAGTCCTGCCCTTTTCTGTCCAGGTTTCTGTTTCCTAAACTCAAAGAACATCTAAAAGGAATACAATTTGATTCTCCGGAAGATACCCTGACTATCATGTGTCTGTGGTGTAAATTCTTTAGGAAATAATTAAACAAATGGAAACATCACCACCTTTGTAGACCTTGAAGGAGGATCCATCAAGAAACGATAGCTTTACCTTTTTTAGAATTTTGTTCACTGAAGGATTCAATGAATTCGTAGCAGTTCTTTTTTACTTACCCTTGTACATAGGTCTTCGGTTTTCTCCATTTACCAATCAGTTGCCCTTCTTGATATGCCGTCTTTTCCTTCTCCTACCTCTCCCCCGCTTCTATCCCACTCCCCCCCTGCAAATCTTTACCCTGGGGTGGGGTGCTGGGGTGGTCAAAAGCCTGGTATTTCACAACATGCATCGCTAGCAAACCTTTTCTTTTCTCCACTTCCACGTGTAGCACTTTTATGTCCCAATCTAGTACTGCTTGCGAAAGTAGAAAAGGGCCGCACTGTGATCTGGTCAGATGGCAATTCACTTGCTTTGTGTGTCTTTTCACTCAGCGTTTTTTGTTTAACTCTTTCTTCTACTCAGTCATCCACCCACGTGTCTATGATTTCCTTCTGTTGCTCATGTTTCCAGAGTTACCTTCAGAATCTATTTTATTAGGTCTCTCATGGATTCGTTGTAGAGACTCTGGGTAGTGTCTCTGCCTGGGCTGCCGTCTTGCTGGATCTCTGCTCCTGGTGTGTTGTAGTTTTCTTGTGAAGTTTCTTGTGACTATTTCCAGGACTCTCGTCATCACTTTTTCATCATTACACTTGCTGCTGCCTATTTGTCATCTGGAAGATGCTCACTTTCA
>NW_022103899.1:40671314-40673025 GCF_000313985.2 Echinops telfairi | reverse complement strand
ACGAAGTCTCACCATCCATGCCCCTAAGGAGCAATTTGGCTCTACTTCAGATTTGTTGGTTCTTTTGTCATCCGTGGTAGTTTCAATATTCTATGTCAACACCGTAGTCCAAATGCATCCATTTATCTTCATTGTTTTTAAATTTTATGTCCAGCTTTCACATGCATATGAAGCCATTGAAAATCCCGTATCTTGGGTTGGTCAGGCTCACCTTCGTCCTGAAAGTAACACCTCTGCTTCTCAGTACTTTAAAGAGGTCTCGTGCAGCAGATTTACCCAACGCAACATGTCACTTTATCTTTTGACTACTGCTCCCATGAGCTTTGGTTGCTGATCCAAGCAATATGAAATCCTCGACAACTTTAATCTTTTCTCCGTGTATCATGATGTTCCCCCTAAGTCCAATTGCGAGGATTGGGGTTTTCTTTCCAACGAGTGGGAATCCATACTGAAGACTGTAATCCTTGAACTTCATCAGCAAGTGCTTCAAGTCCTCACTTTCAGCAAGGAAGATTGTGTCATCGGCAGGTTGTTAGTGAGCCGTTTTCTAATCCTAATGCTGCGTTCTTCTTCTTATCATCCAGCTTCTCCGATCATTTGCTCAGCATGCCGATCGAATGAGGATGGTGAGAGGATACAACCCTGACACACACATTCCTGATTTTCAACCACACAGTATTCATCTGCTGGGGTGCTAGTAAAATGAAAATTCCCTGTCCTGGTTTTGCAAAGGTTAAACACCTTAGTTTCTAACTGACCAGCTGGTGGTTTGAACACATTCAGTTGTTCCGTGGGAGAACACACTGGTGATCTGCTATCAAGAAGATCCCAGGGGGGCAGTTCTTACTCTGTCATGCAGGCTCCATGTGAGTCAAAACAATACAACCCCATCCACCTCAGACTCACTGAACTAGAATCTCTGCCAGTGAAATTCAGGAAGCAACATGATCAGCATTCAAGATAATTATTTGGGGGGGGGCATTAAAGCAAAGGAAAGTAAACTAATATGTCAAACACATATATGCCCTTCAATCCGCATTAACAAATGACATTTACACTTTTTATTTGTTTTTTATAGAAATATAACATTGCCGATACAAGTTTCTTTTATTTCTCCCTCTGTGCACACCCTCTTGCCACTTCTTGGCTGCAATCATAGTAATGAATGGGTTGTTTCTTTTGTCCATGTTTCCATATGTGTATCAGGGCTTCTGTGTGGAATTTCCTTCTCATCTTCCCTGGGAAATTTGGATATATTTTCTGATCCTCCAATCCTGAGGAAAACCACTTGAGGAACTGGGGGAAATGGGAGTAAAGTATTACACCGAAACCTGAGAGAGCTGGAACTGGGGAAAAGTGCCTCTTTATTCCAGATCTCACAAGTTTTCCACCATTGACAGGATGTGGTTTTATCCTTTTTCTGTTGCTCACTGGAAGTGGAAAATACTTGAATGTTCATTCTATCTTAGTTCATGTTCTCGAAAGAAACAAAACCACTGAAACTTATATAGAGAGATACACCCAAAACCCACTGCCAGGGAATTGATTTTGACTCACAGCAGCCTTATATAAAGTTTTGTTTTTTTTTTTAATTAATCAATTTATTGGGGCTCATACAATTTATCACAATACATAGATCAATTGTGTAAAGCACATCTATACATTTGTTGCCCTCATCATTCCCAAAATTCTCTTGCCTCCTGGGTTCCCG
>NW_022103899.1:40667899-40669125 GCF_000313985.2 Echinops telfairi | reverse complement strand
ATCTATCTATCTATCTATCTATCTATCTATCTATCTATCTACCATCTATATCTATTATCTTCTATCTCTCTGTCCGCACACATCCAGACAGAGGGCGCTGTGTCATGGAAGTGGCTCACACAGCTGTAGAGTCTGCCAAGCTCTCGTCCTCAGTCGGATGGAGGCCTCAGCTGGCTCATGCAGTGGCAGGGCTGATGAACCGAAGGGCAGCAGATTAGTTGAATGGTTGCTGATGATTCCTGGGCTTGGCAGGTAACACAGCAGGCTCAAGCCCAAAGAACAGGAAGTCGGATGTCAAGTCAGGTGCAGGATCCATAGAGAGTAGCAATCAAGCCTTTCCACAATGTCCATGTATATTGGAAGCAGATCACACTTTTGAAGAAACTTCCTTTCAATTGGGTGTTGATAGCAGTTCTCATTATTGAATGATTCCATTTTATTAGTTCACTAGATGGGGGATTATTATGTCTTAACTGTCAAACCACTGAGAATGTTTCCTCAGCTAAGCTGACATAAAACCTTAACTGCATCCTTGTTGATGGATTTCTGACTTGCATAGGTTCCAGTTTGTACACATTTTACTGAATAATTCTATTGCCAGAGCATGGTTTCATGGTCAAATAGAGACATTGCTACCTCGAAAGAATCCACTGACGTCACTCACTCATGGCCGTGGACTCGATGCTGACTCATAGTGACCTCCCTGTGAGTTTCAGACATTGTAACTGTTTACGGGAGTAGAAAGGCCAGTCTTTCTCCCACGGAGCTGCTGGTGATTTCAAACTGCCAACCACGTGGCTCGCAGCCCAATGTGTAAACACGACCCACCAGGGCTGCTTGGCAGTCAAATGCAGAAAGCACTGATCTTTAGGAACAATTTGGAAGTGCACAGGAGACAAGTGGTCACAGTCTATTCATCTTGGTTGAGGCGGTCAACATTCTAGGATGTGTGGGATTTTATTTGTTGTCAATAGTGAGTCATTCATGCAAGTAAGATTAGTATCTGTAAACTTATATGCATTAGATGCCTTAGGCAAATAAGTAGTGTTCCAAGAAAGAACAATATGTGGAAGTAAAATAAGTCTGTAATTTGCCAATTTTGGCACAAAATTCTGTATAGTGTTATCAACCCTGAGAAGATTCAAATGTTACATTATCTGAAAACTGTCCAATGATGTTCACTGATATTTTCCAATGTTACAGTTCATTGTGTACCAGACAAAATA
>NW_022103899.1:40638416-40667160 GCF_000313985.2 Echinops telfairi | reverse complement strand
TGGATGATGTGGATAGAATAAACCATTTGGTGCCCTCATTTACTGATGTGGCATGACTGAAGGTGAGGAGAAACAGCGCAAGCCTTAACTTGTTGGCTAGGTCACTGTTTTCCAAATTACTTGGCATAAACGAGTGAGTGCTTGTTTTCAACTTTTGCAATCCAATTGCCAATAATTATCAATGCCTCAAGATGCATTAGTTTTAGATGGGAGAAGTTGGTAGAATTCTTCATCACTAGCTTTAGTAAATTCGTGTATAAACTTGTACAATAGCTGTCTTACTTACCATCCTCACAGGCATATATAGATATTATCATATCGTAAACAACATTGCACTTCAAGGTAGGTCTTGAAACGTCCCCTCTGATGATAAACGTGATGCGCTATTCTGCTTTAAGCTTTCACGACCAACCTAGTGGACTATGATAATCCAACTCTCAATGACCAATAGCAGTCTATTACAGCTCACTAATACATAAGCTACCAATCTTTATGTGTTCCATTACACGTTTGACTATTTCCAAATTTCCTAGATTCATACTCTTACCTTCCACATTCTCATTAATAATGGATGTTTATAGTTCCTTCTTTTCATTTTGTCTCATGCCCAATTAGGATATGAAAGTTTCAAAACATTTACTCCTTTCTCATCATTAAGGTTAACTCTACTTTGAAGCGGCAACTCTTCTTCAGTCATATTTTGAATGCCTTCCAATCTTAGGGGCATTTCTTCTGCCATGACACCTGGCAATGTCCAGCTGCTAGTCAAAGATCTTCAGGGTCAAATCTCTCAAAAGTGGACAGCCAAGTCGTTCTTTAGTCTGTTCTTACTCTGGAAGCTCTGCAGGAGCCTGTTGACCTTGGCTGAACTTGCTGGTATTTGAACTACCAGTGGTGAGTTTCCAGCATCACAGCAATGTGTCAACCAACCCCCACGTCATGACAAATGCCAGACACAGTGGATTTTGCTAAAGAATCCGTCAATATTTTGACTATAAGGCTTACACTTTTCTTCAGTTCTTTCAGTTTACAAAATGCTGAGTGTGCTCTTTCCTTTTAATGTTCTCATTCTCAGTATTTTCACCTCGCATCACAGGACTTTATTTTGTTTTCTCAAAAGGCACCCTTTAAAATCTTCAGGCCCTTTGCTTCAGAATCTCTTCATTTGCTTCCCAACAAGTTCACTGAAACTGAGTCGATGCATAGTAACTACACCGAGCAGGATGAAATGGCTCCTATGAGTTTCTGAAATTTTAAATGTTTTGGGAGTCAAAAGCCTCATCTTTTTCCTGTGGAGTGACTGGTGGCTTTGAACTGCTGACCTTGCAGTGAGCAGTCCAATGGTTAACCCACTATGCCATCAGGTGGCCTTTCACTTTAGCCACTCGAAATTAAAAAGTAATTCAGAGTCTCTTCGGACCTTTATTTCCTTTTTGCCCTTTGTATTTTCTTCATGCATGACATCCTTGTCTGGCCTTTGGTCATTAGTGTTCCAGGAACCAAATGGTCCTTGAGACGGTCTCTACATTCAGAGAGTATATGCTCCAGGTCATATTTTGACTCAGAGTTGTTGTTTTTTTTCAGTTTGAACTTAACCTTTCATGTGAGCAAATGATTGTCTGTTCTACAATTGTTTCTTAGCCTTATCTGAGCTTCTCCATCATTTTTTTTTTCATCTTCCTTACACCTGTCGGCTATTTAACTCTTGTGTCTTTTCAAACTGTGAGGTCCACTGTTCCGTAGTCATTCATGTTTTTGAAAATGTATTTCTAATGAATAAATCATTGGTTTTGCACAGTTCTGTCACATGCTCTCTGTCAGTCTTTTATGAAGGCCATATATTCCAACTATTGATTATTACTCTTTGTTTCCATTGGTTACTGTCCAATCACTAGTAATTATCAATGCATCCCAAGTATATGTTGGTTCATTTTTAGGTTATATTTGGGAAATGTGAAAATAATTTTAATCAGATAGAATCTGACTTCTGGAAGCTTCAAATTCCAAGTGGACTGTGGTGCTGAGCTAGGTAAAGGGGCTGGGTTTTACTGGTGATTTTACCAATGGTTTGAGGTAAACATATAATCTATCTGACATTAGTTTTCTTAACCTGTATAATGAGGGTGGTGGCTCAGAGAAATCTATTTTCTGAAAACAGAGAAACTTTTCATCAAACAAAATGGTGCCTTATCCAATTTGTGGGAGAGATAGAAACTGTGGTTTTCTGATCGAATAGGTAAAGGGTTCCTCCTTGGCCTTCCCTGAATGACCATTTCCAATATTCCAGGATACCCAATTTAAACATAATGGTCCTTGTGACCTAGTCCTGGTACTTCTGGTCAGCGAAAAGGCAGAGATACTCCAAAACTGCACAATATTGTGAGTATCAAACACTTCCTTAACTTGTGACTTGTATTTTCTCTTAAAACACATAATTTTTTTATTTTTAATTTTTAAAATTTATTTTATTAAAAAATTCATTTTATTAGGGGCTCATACAACTCTTATCACAATCCATACATACATCAATTGTGTAAAGCACATTTGTACATTCATTGCCCTCATCATTCTCAAAACATTTGCTCTCCACTTAAGCCCCTGGCATCAGCTCCTCATTTTTTCTCCTCCCTTCCCATTCCCCCCTCCCTCATGAACCCTTGCTAATTTATAAATTAATTTGTCATGTCTTGCACTGTCTGATGTCTCCTTTCACCCACTTTTCTGTTGTCCATCCCCCAGGGAAGGGGTTATATGTAGATCCTTGTAATCAGTTCCTCCTTTCCACCCCACCCTCTCTCCACCCTCCCAGTATCAACACTCTCACCACTGGTCCTGAAGGGATCATCCACCCTGGATTCCCTGTGTTTCCTGTTCCTATCTGTACCAGTGTGCATCCTCTGGTCTAGCCAGATTTGTAAGGTAGAATTGGGATCATGATAGTGGGGAGGGGGGGCGGGAGGCAGCATTTAGGAACTAGAGGAACGTGTAAAAAGCATAATTTTTAAACCCTTTATTAAAAACTTTAATGCAGACTCTTGTCCCATTGCTCGCTATATTTATATATTTTATTTAAACTGGCCAAACCCTTGGAGCAAATGTTCTGAGTTAATCAATCCACGAGAGATGCATTTTCATACATGGGAAATCATACTTCGAATTTACACCAGGACTACTACTTTTACCCCAAACGTATAGCTGTGACAAGTAACACTATAATGTAGACAGAATCCCTGAAGCTTTTAACATTTTATATCTGATGGTAAGTTTCTGGTCCTTTTATGCATACTACTTCTAATGTGCCTTCCCCAACTCTTTATTAGGAAGAAAAACCAAAATGGATTCAAGGGAGCCAATTAGAACGCATTTTCCCCATTTCCCTTCTGCGTCTCCATTTACATTTTGCATGGAGAGAGACCTTTTGCATTTTTAATATTCAATTCCCAGTAAAATGCTGCACAAATGCAGTAGAAAGCTTATCATAATTAGTCCCTTGGTTTTGATAAACATCCGCACGATGAAACACAGTGATCAGCACGCAAGCACCCATATTTACTAACTGGCATCTGAAGTATCAAGGAGCAGGAAAAAGTATATGTGAAAAATGATTTTTTTAAAAATTAACTGGGGATTTAAGGCTAAGAAGCACGATGAATAATTTATTATCTTTGAATAATTTATTTAGTTATTTACTTTTAAATTCATGAAAGCATGAAAAATTGAGCCACTCAACTTTCCCCCTCTGCTACGGGAGAGAAAACAACCGGCCGGAGTCATTAATATCACATCACTCTGAAAGCGCTGGACCTCAGCTGGAAGCACCTGAATTTTCTAAACCAAAGCTCAGAATTGTATTCGTGAGGATGGTAAACTCCCATATTGGGCAATGGCGTAGACTGGTGCTGTTTTTATTTTCCTGCTTTAATTGGAAAACAGAAGACAGTAAGATAATGAGAAAAAAATAAGTTGCTTCACCCCCAAAGTTAGATATTCTGTAATGGGCTATCTTCTTGTCCTCCTCTTGCCTATTATACTGAGTGTTTGGTGGAAGTTTGCTCAGCACTTTATGTTTCCCTCAGATAATTTCCACACAAATTGTCCGCTGGCATTTGTTACACATAGCACAACAAGCCAACATTCTATTTCATTGTGTTGAGTCTGTGTCCTTTCTGGTCCTCTGGTTTCCCTGCCCTCTCATGATCTCCCCTTTGCTTTTGAGTGACTGTTGACTTTTGAGCTCAGGCAGCTGGCTCTTAAGCAGGACAACAGTCTTAGGAGTAATAGTCTCTCTTGTGAAAGTCGGCCTCACTGCTCCTCCCTGCCAGGTGATCTCTGGGCCATAGTCTCAGAGTCAGAATCCAAGGAAAAATGGAATGAGAAGATGATGGAATTTGCCCCCAAACTTTTTGAAACTGCCTCGTTATTAATAAGTGTTGTTTTCCTGCTGCATTGATCCTTTGATTATCATGGAAATGTCCTCTTTATTTCTTGCCCTTGATTTTGATCAAGATTCTATTTTATATGCTATCAGTATGGCTATCTCTGCTGATATTTTGCTTTTTGGTTACGTAGAATAGTTTTCTCCATTTCTTTGCTTTCAATGTGTTTGTGTCTGCATGTCAGCAAGTTGAAGACAAACCCTCCGGTGGTGTAGTGGTTACGATTTGATCTGCAGGCCACAAGGTCAGCAGTTTGAAATCACCAGCTAGCTGCTCCGAGGGAGAAAAGTTGGGCTTTCTACTCCCATAAAAAGTTACCGTCTTGGAAACTCACAGAGGCCGTTCTGTCCTGTCCTGGAGGGTTGTTAGGAGTGCACATTGAATCGATGGCAGTGAGTTTTATTTGAGAGTCCTTTGGTAGGTCAAAGGTGTGTTTCTTGTAGAAAGCACAAGTCTAGAGCTTTCTCTTTTTTTACCCTATTCTGCTATTCTCTGCATGGAGGCATTTAGACCATTTACATAAAAGGTTATCACTGAAATCAGAGTGTGCTTTTAGCCATTTTTATTTTTTGGATGTTGCATATATTCTTTGCTTTTTGCATTCTGATTTTTCTGCTTTCGTTTGTATTTGTCTGATTTCTGTCATGAGACTTAGTGCTAACGTCATTCTTCTGAATGTTACTTCTTGAGGAGTTCTTACTGGCTGCTGCCTTTGTTTCCTTACACAATTTATAATTGCAATCATGCTTAACATACGAACAACCGTTAACATACAACCTTATCATAAGTCAATTTCTGATATGCTCCTTCCTCCCTCATTTCTGTTGGTGTGTCTCTATGCAATCTGTCTTCGTTAAGTTTACGGAGCCCTGATGGTTCTGTGCGTTAGGCGTTTGGCTCTAAGCACATGGCCAGCAGTTCAAACTCCCTCGCTGTTCGACAGGAGAGAGATGACGTTGTTTGCCCAAATAAAGGTCGACAGTCTCAGAAACCGTGTGAAGAAGGCCTGCTGAGTTGGAATCGGTGAGATGGTGTGGGATGTTTAGGGTCCTTGAGTTTACTTTGTAGTTCTTACAAACTTGACGTTGCTTTGGTGGTATTTAATTATTGAGTTTATTTCCTGAAAATATTGTTCATCTTAGGTCTTCTTTATGATCTTGCTCTTATTTTTGTTTATTTTCCTGTGTATAGAGATGAGTACTTATTGAATGCTTTAGCATTGCCATGTAGAGTCCTCTCTTAAGTAATACTTGCATAGCTGATCTAATGGCAAATTTCTAGAGCTTCTACTTTTTTTTTTTTTGAAATGTCTTAATTTCTTCTTCATTTTTTAAAGACAACTTTGCTGGGTAAAGAATTCTTGCCTGGCAGTTGTTTTCTTTTAGTGTTTTATCTATGCTGCTCCACTGTCTTCTGGCCTTTATGGTTTCTGGGGAGAAATGATTCTTATGAAAGCCTCTTGTTTTGTTACCTTGTATTTTACTTTTGCTGTTTTCAGAATTCCTTTTCTCTAGTTTTTAAGATTGTTATTAGGAAGTTGATCGTTGGATGACCCTTTCAATTGGGGATTAGATACCTTCCTGTACAAGTAAGTTCAGGCATATTTCTTTGTTCAGAGGTGGACAATTTTCTCTATCTCCTGGAAAATGATGTCGATGACTTTATTGTTGTCATGGGATTACAATCATTCTAATGCCAAAATTCTTAATCGAGTCTCTATTTCCATTTGAGTTTGTTCACATTTCTTTGAGCTTTTCTCTTTTTTTCCCCCCTTGAGATTTATTTTATCTTCTAGTTTGTTCACTCTGTTCTCTGGTTGTTCAACTCTATGGTTGAGTATTTCTTGCTTTTTTAAAATCAGTTATTTAATTCTTCAGTTGCAGAAATTCTCTCACTTAATAAAAGAAAAACAATGTCTACATTGAATCATTCATTTTATCCTTCTGTTTGTTTCCTTTTCCTGCTAATTTGTTTTTCTGTTTGCCTTTCTTTAAGCATATTTAGCACCATAATCTGAAAATGATTATTGACATTATTCTGGCCCCCATAGGAGAAATTGTCTCTTACTCAGGCCTTTCTTTTGACTACCCCTTTTCTCGTGTGATTTTTGTGTGTCTTAATAATTTTTGTTGTACTTGGGCCATTTTGTTGCTTTGAGTTTGTTTTTGTCTTTGAGTTTTTACTGACTGGCAGCCCTGATGGCACAGGAGCCAAACAGCTGGCTACAAACTGAAATGCCAGGGCACATACCCACCCGCTCCTCCACAGGACAGAGATGCAGCCGCCCACCTCCTCAGAGACTCACAGCCCTGGGCACCTCACTGGGCAGTTCCGTTCTACTCAGCCATACAGAGAGAGTAGTGCTGTGCGTCAGAATCCACTCAGTGGCCATGGACTTGGCATTTTCTCCCGAGGAGCAATAGAGGGCACTCTTACCCACGGGTCTTGTTCGATGTGGATTTAGGAGTTCCAGAATTTCTCTGAAATTCTATGCTGGCATGAAGGTCTATCTATCCACAGACGCTGCTGTAAGCGATGGGGCTCAACTCCTGATGTTAGTGGGTAGGCACAGTGCCCCAGCCTCTGTGCCACTGTAGTTCTCCCTTCCCCCCACTTCGGGACTCCCCTGACTTTCCAGGAGCTCAGTTGCCTGGAGTTCGGAGATCTCAGTCTGTGGGCTGGGCACTAGGGGAGGTGTCAGAGGATCTTCTTTTTCCACCGTCCTGCTCGGCCTCATGTAATCAGCTACGTTCGGTGTCAAAGGTGCACCCTCCCCTCCAAATAAACAGGCAAACAGATGACACAAATGGAGAACATTACACCTTGAATAGAAATTAGATTTAAAGAAGGAAATGAAATTGTCACCTCTTCCAAATATCAAAGTAAAATGGACACTGTCTAAACTTGAGAAACATACTGACAAGGAGTGTGGCGTCCCAAATATTAGAACCTCTTTGCTGGAACGATTCTTCATCCTCTTCTTAACTTGAAGAATTGGAAAAATTGAATCATTATATTTCTGCCCTAGGATCTTCTCATAATTTATTAAAGATATTATTTTATAATAGAAAAAATTTAACAGCATAAACACCCAACAATTGAGGAATAATTTTAAAAAATTTATTGTACAACTGTATGCTAGACTATTCCCATTAGTATTACATCCAAGGATCTTCTAAGAATGACTTTTTTACAATGGCATTTAATGACATGGGAAATCCTTGAATATAATGTTATACAAAAAGAAACCAAAATGGGATGTGAAGTATTCTCTTAGTTATAGGAAAGTATGTATTGTGCATATAGAAAAAAAGCAGCAATAAAACTGCCACATTTTAAGATAGAAAATATACATATGTAACAATCTATACCACCACCCAACTTAACCGCACTGCCATGGAGTCAGTGCTGACTCGGGCGGGGTGGAACTGGTCCTGTGGGTCTCTGAGACGGTCACTCTCCATGAGAGGAAGGCCCCCCTTCTTTCTCCTGTGGACCACCTGGTGTTTTTGAGCTGCTGACTGTGGCTTGGAGCCCAAAATATACATGACATAATGTAACTATAATTATTATAAAATATTCAAAGTTTCCTGTGGTCATTATGATGAAATCTTTAGACAAGTCTTCCTTTCCCTCCCCCCTCTTATTTCTTTGTTTTATAGCCCCGTGCCGAATATTGAATTAATCTAACAATTCATAACTGAATACGGGGTTGTATATTGCCAAGATTTTACGATACCTTAAATTTAAATGATGACAATATGACTCACGGATCGGTCCTGTCCTGGTTTGTTCTATGACAGGATTACGGATTCAGTATAGGCTAGTGCAGGCTCTGGGTTCAGCTCCAGCCAATCCATGTGGTCTCAGATACTTGGTTCAGTCTCTCTATTCGGATTCAATTTGTTTTGTTCAATGGAAATAATAAATAAAATATTTCTGTACTTATTGAGAGTGTTGGATGACATTATCTTAGAAAAATGGTCACCATACTGTCTGACACATTGTATATCTTTACTAAATATTACGCTAAAAATTATAAACTTAAAAATGATTTCTTTCAAACTGAAAAAAAATTCCACAGGGCACGGAGCACAAATAATTTTAAGGAAAACACAGCGATTGAAGATTATTATTGCAACTATTTTAAGTAGTGAGCTATAAAGATAAGGGAGTTTCTATAAAGTAGTAGTATATGTAATACAATTTATGTATTTTATCTATGCATTTACCTATCTGTCCATCCAGCCATGCATCCATCTGTCTTTCTGTATGGAAAAAAATGTTAAATTGATTTTTTTATTTGTATATATTAAAGGATAATTGCCTTCATTCTAATTTATTATAATTTTGCCTTCATCCTAATTCATTATAACTTTAAAACATTTTGGGTATGCATCATTTTAATAAAAATTAAGATATTATTTAAAAATTATAGCATAAGGATGAATGCCAACTCATCAGCTGTTGCAATAATTATAAATATGAACTAATAGAGAAAGCATGAACAAAATTCTATTGCATTTGTTACCAGTAGACAAATAAAAGTTGCAAATGAATATCACCTATTATCTTACCAGGATGCAGAGTAGTATACATTTAAGGAGAACCTGTCATTAGTAGAGATAAAGCTTGAACACATTATTCAAAACTTCATTTTCAATAAGAAGAGGAGTATGTTGTATCTCAGAGGGCTTGAGCAAATATTTCTTCAATGCTTATGGTATTGCAAAAAGTCTATTTCAAAAAATATCTTTGTGTTGGAAGAAAATCACTTGTAAGCATTGTTATGCTGTTTCTAACACTAATACGTCTTGGAATTAAACAAAAAAGAACTACCGCATTGCTGTTGAGTAACATTGGTAACCTTATAATCTAAACCCCTTAATTATTGAAGCAAGTTTAACAACAACGCAACAACCCATGTGGCAGCTGTTCACTGTGGTGGGCGCTGCGTTGTATCACCGCAGGGCCCCCCAGGCCGACATGCTCACTCCCCCAGCTGCTCTGCCGAGCCTCTCTGGAACTTGCTTCTGCTCTAGAGAGCTGCCTTTAAGCATGTTCATGTCTCACACTGGGAGCATTAGGGTGTATCTTGGGGTCTCTTCTCATTCCCACACCCTAAACAATGGTAGTTACGTATAATGATAAATGGCATATTCAGTACCCAAATTTTTTGATCCATTGACTTTAAATAGCATCTCTATATTAATTCAAGCCAAACCCATTCCAACCGATAGCAAGCCAAAGGACAGAGTAGAGCTGTCCATCTTTCTTCTGCAGAGCTGCTGGTGGGAATGCACTGACGACCTTTTGGTTAGCAGCCAAGACTTCATCA
Organism: Echinops telfairi; assembly: GCF_000313985.2. Classification (NCBI taxonomy): domain Eukaryota; kingdom Metazoa; phylum Chordata; class Mammalia; order Afrosoricida; family Tenrecidae; genus Echinops; species Echinops telfairi. The sequence goes on along the minus strand of NW_022103899.1, from coordinate 40,657,386 downwards.
CTGCACCCTTTACAAAATCAAAACCCAAAATGAGTCCTCTCATTGCCATAGAGTGCTACCCTGCTTAGAGGGCAGGATATAACTCCTTCTGTACCTTTCTGAGACTGTGGTGCTTTATTGGAGTAAAAAGCCCCATCTTTCTCCCACGGAGCATCTTGTCATGAGCAGCACGATCAATAATTACTTAACTCTCTTAGACATTTTTGAATACTCGGTTTAGTCACTGCAAACACACATCAAACAATCTAAAAATAACTCAAACTACTCAAACTTCATATTGAAGCAAATATGAGCATAAGGGCATAATAACAGCACTCTTCACACGTATCATTCTAGTACCATAGTCCCAACATGCATTGCCTCATCGGTGCACTCACCGGGTAGAGTTGGAGAGAGCAGGAGTGGATGTCTCCTTGGTTCCTAGCTCAGTGTCTCTACCCAGGTTTAAATGGACAGCTTGGCTGGTTCTTTGATGTCTTCACTGTCCCAGTCAAGTCTTATCGGGTTTCTCCACACTTTAGGTGTCTCGGCTGGTTTTTGGGCGTTGGTCAGGTTCAGCCAAATCTTATCAGGGTTCCCCACACTTTTGCGGTGGCTCCTTGGATCAGCTGTTGATTCTTGGTGATGGTCCAACTTCTTGGCTGGGCCCTAATATCACACTTTATTTCTTCTCTAAAGTGGAGTTTCTTGTGTTTATTTCTTTAGAGGTGGCTCAACATCTTTCAAGGTAGTCCATCGTCTTGCAAGAAAGTTCTATGGTGCTCTCATCACAGCTGGTTTTGAACTGCTGACCTTGCAGTTATCAGCCCAACACATAACCCACCAGTCTACCATGGCTCCTCACCATCTACATTAAGGATGTAAAGTGATGAAACAATGGAAAGATCCAGAAGTGAAGATCAGGTGGCATATGTGTAGGGAATTTCTCACCTTTTGAAATGGTTAGGCCCTATAAAACATTAGCCAAAAGCAGGGCTCCAGGAATTGATGGAATATCAATTGAAATGTTCAGCAAGCTGATGAAGCCCTGGAAGCACTCATTTGTCTAGGCCAGGAAATTTGAAAGACAGCTACTTGGTCAGCTGCCTGGAAGAGATCCATATTTGTACCCATTCCAAACAAAAAATGACCCAACAGAGTGCACAAATTATAGAGTAATATCATAAATATCACATACAAGTAAAATTTTGCTGAACAGCATCCAGCAATGGTTGCAAGAGTACATTGACAGGGAAATACCAGACGTTCAGGCAGGATTCCGAAGAGAGTGTGGATTCAATGTTTGTGGAAAAATAGAAGGAAATGCTAATGGACTGATACTAAAACCAAATGGAGCCCACTTAAGGTCTTCTTCATTTCTCTGGTCGCTGCTGGTGTCGTTGCTGGAGCTGGTAGAGACCAGGAAACTTGGCAGTGGCAGTAGGTAGAGAGTGGAAGCTGTTGGGAAGGGAGCAGAGGGCCTCCTGACCTACCTGCTTTCCAAACTTCCTCTGAGCAATGGCAGAAATTTGGCCCTGCAGGGCCTGCTTCAAAGCCTGAGAATCTGGGACTAGAGTCATGTCTCTTCTGTTACCTGCCTGTGTCCCTCTGTGATCCAGAAGTTTGGGTTTGGGGTTTCTAAAATGATCTGTACAAAATAATATACTGCTTTCCCTTTAAAAAAGAAAAAACCCTATGGCACTACCGACATATATGTGGTTGAATGTTGTCCGAACACAGCAGCTGTGAAGTGACCGGTGCTATCAAGTAAGCATTGAATTGTTAACCAGAAGGTTGGTAGTTCTAATGGTTTTAGGGTATAAAAGGTGACCCCAACTCTCAAATACAATTTAAGGAGAACACTGATCAAGTCTTAAATCAGACAAAGATAAGACAAAGACAAGGACACATCATCCAGATGAGGGAGACCATTGTCATGAGGCCACAATGACCTCCAAGGGTTTGCAGAGATTCAAAGACTTAAAAAGGACATGGGAAGGCAAAGGAAACTCTAACCAAAGCATGACTGGCAGCTAATGAATACATCACAGTTCCAGGCGGGACTCTGGGACTGGAGGGAGACCATGTGGGACACACATATAGGTTAGGTGGAAGAGTTTACAAGACTGATTCAGGGATCTCTGAATGAGGCATGACTCATGACTATGCCCCCCCAGGTTGGAAGTCTTCATCAAAGACACGCCCTGGTAAGCCTCTCAAGGAGATCTTGACCCTGGGCTGGTTGGGGGTGGGCTGGCAATCCACCTTCCAGTGTACTCTGCCTGATGGGAAAGACTGCACATGTTCCTAGTAAGGGCTCGGAAGGAATTCAATGAAGGCTCAATCCTCCTGGGCATCTGCAAATGGATTTGGGCTTTCACTGTTACCTGTACCTTTATGAACATCTGGACCTCAGATTTAGGCTCTAGTACAAAACTCACCGGTGAAAGGAAAAATGAGCTATCTGCTCTCCTGAAGTCTTACGGACTAGGAACCTTTCTATAAGGCTGCTATGATTTGAAATCAATGGTGGCAGTGGGTTTTAGTAGGGCCTTTAAGCATATCTGTATACAAATATCCATGGGGGTTTTTTAAAAAGAAAAAGACTGATTGTTTTTAAACTTTTGATATGGTTCCATAGTTAGTTTCTAAATGTTACAACAATAAACATTACATAACAAGATCTAAGCTTTACTCATTGCAGAGCAACACCAAGACCTGCACGATTAGATCCAGAGAAAGAAAAAGGTAGTCACAAAGCCTGTGCCTTTGGATGGAGGAATATTCCCACCATTATGATAAATGGACCCTTCTTTCACTCAGCAGGCCAGGCCTCTGTTGGTGCAAAATGTTCTTTTTACTCCCAGGATTTGTAAGTGACTCCCCCCCCCTTTTTGTCCGACCTTTTGCTGAAACTTTCTGTATTCTTTAAGCAATATACTAAAATAGTTCCTCTTAGAATTCTCTCTCTCTCTTTTTAAAGATCATTTTATTGGGGGCTCATAGAATTCTTATAACAACCCATATATTAATGGATTTGTTTCTGTAGTCAACCCGGACTAAGACAGTGTTGATCTTTACAATTAGTTCCCCCTTCCTCCCCTCCTCATTCCCACTTACCCCTCCCCTCCTGGTATCGCTACTCCCATTACTGTTCCTGAGGGGTTCATCTGACCTGAATTCCATGTGTCATAAGTTCTTATCTGTACCAGTGTACAGGCTCCAGTCTAGCCCAAAGTAGAAGGAAGGACTGTATTAATGGTAGTGGGGGTGAGGAAACCTCAAGAAACAAGAGGAATATTGTGTGTTTCATTGGTGCTATACTGTGCCTTGGTTGACTCATCCCTTCCTTGTGACCCTTGTCTACAAATGGGTTTTGGGCCTCTGTTCAGACCACCCTTGTTCTCAATAATATGTTTTTTTGAGTCTTCTGAAGCCTGTTCCCTGAATCTATAGACACCTCTAGCTTCTTATTCTAACTCAGCCTGCTTTCTTGCTACAATCCTGGAATATCATTTCATCGTGGTCCTGGGTGGATTCCACTATTTCTTTGCCCCCCCCCCTTATTATTTAACTAGGAAGTTTTATTTTTATAATTTTGCTGGAATATAACTGTTATTACTCTTATCTGCCTCCTCATGTAATTATGTTGTCCATATATTGGCTTGGTAGTCTGGTTAGGCATAAAAACATAGGTTTGTATTTTCCCACCGAGATTTGAAGTCATTATTTTATTCTCTTTCAGAATTCAGCAACACTGCTTTCAATGTTGATGTTAATCTGATTCTTTTTCTTTTTACTATCATATCTCCCTTTCCTCTGGAGTCTGTTAGAGCTTTCTTTTTATTGTTGAAGTTCAGATATTTCACTAAAAAATGTCTAAGAGTGAGTCTTTTGTCAGTCACTTTTCTTGACATTATGTGACTTTTAGACCTGAAAATGCATTGTTTTTAGAGAAAAAAGCTTTTTTAAAATCTTTACTCATTTTCTCCTTTTATTGCTCACGCTAGTCTCCTTATGGAACTTCTGGTAGACAGATGTTGTGCCTTCTGGATATCACTTCTGTGCACCTTAATTTTTCTCTGCTTTACCATTTTGTCTTAAATTTAAACTCAAATGATCTATTTTTGTTATCTTTCAGGTCTGTAGCTTGGGCTTCAGCCATATCCATCCTAAGACCCAGCATCTCTCATGACTTTTCATTTTGGTAATTATATTTCCTAAGAATGTTTTTTTAACTCTAGGAACCCTCCCCCCCCTTTTTTTGTTTTTAAAGTTGCAGCTTTGTGCTTATTTTATGGATCCAATAGCTTCTCTATTATCTCTGGAGAAAATTACAGATTACATAGAATTTAATTAAAATTAGAATTAAAAAAAAGTTCTCTCTAGTTATTTATACTCGCTCTGTTTCCTTTGGTGTTATTCTGTTTTTTTCTTGTGTGTTGGCTTCGGGTGGGCTTTCTGTTATTTCTTCCTTTTGCTTTCATCAGATGTCTTGCGACAGGCAAGAGTGCAATTTAATGTATGTAGGTAGGCAGTCGAACCATTTTCATTTGACTTTCTCGCCCTGTGAAGTCAGCAGTTCGTTTCATGCTCAAGTTTCTATTGAACTGAATGGACCCAAGAATTCTTACATACGAGTCAACTGACAGGCTTGGCCTAAACACCCCGCCCCGTCCCACCTTTTGCAATACCTCCATCTTATTGGCATTTGCCTTTAATTCCAGGAACTTTCCTTTCTAAAACCATCTGTCCTTTTGCTAGATCCAGCTGGTTTTTCAATAGGTCCTGCGTTTAGGAGCCTTGTGTAAGGATTATGCATTTGGCTGTGATCCGAACCAGCAGCAGTTTGAGAACACCTGCAGCTCTGCGGGAGAAAGGCCGGGCTTTCTCCTCCCGTCAACAGTTGCAGTCTCGGACACCACAGGGACGCTCCCTGTGAGCCAGTATTGATTCCGTAGCAGGGAGTTTGATTTGTGGTTTGGTTAGACTTGGGGCATGTAGGAACTTCTTGGGACTCGGCCACACAGTTGCACACCAAGGACGCTGGCTCATGCACGCCTATCTTGTTTTGTAGTTAACCATTCGCATCCGCTGTCATGTTCCAGAAGTCTGTGGGTTCTCTTATCTATAGGCTTCCCTTAACCCTTTCTTGTTGCTGCTTAAACCAAACGACTAAACTCGCTGCCCTTGAGTTAATGCTGAGTCATAGTGACCCCCTGTGAGGTTCTGAGACAGTAACTATTTACAGGGGTAGAAAGCCCAGGCTTCCCCTCTCAGGGCTGCTGTTGGTATAGAACTGCTACCTTGCAGATCGCAGCCCAACAAGTAACCAGGAGACCACCAGGGTTCCATTACTTTAGTGTTATCTAAACCCGGTGGCATCGTGGTTTGGAGTTGGGTAGAGATCCTCAAAGTCAGCAGTTCAACACCACTAGCAGCTCCATGAGAGAAAGACAGGGCTTTCTACCCTTCAGTTACAGTCTCAGCAACTCACCGGGTCACTGAAAGTCAGCATCGAGTCTATGGCAGTGAGAATATTTTGTGTGACTGTTTACAGAGGATATATACACATGGGCCCTAAAGTTACATTATCATATCCTAGATCTCACTTCTGTACTATGATCATATAGTATATTCAGTTATTTTGTGTGAAGCCACCTCTCTTTGTGGGATTTCACTTACTCACATATAAAATAATGATATGGATAAGGTGAACTTTAAAATACCATTTCAGGCTTAACATTTAAGTGCATTGGGATTCTAAGCAGCTAGACATATTTTTGCAGTATTGAAAAATATTAATGTGTGCACCCTTGCCATAGTCATAGAATTATGAGGGAGAGAAAAGAATGATTTGGCTTTCAGTAAGTTTTCAGCATGTCCTAGCAAAGAGCCTCATTAGCAGTGTATGAGGAGCATAGAAGAATGCGGTGACATTTTACATAGAAAATCTTTGTGTCCATTTCACATGGGGACCTGCTTTCCTCCTAAAAAGCAGATTAGAGGTTAAGGAACTGAATCAGCCTCTCATAATCTAAAAAATAACCCATTGTGTGCTATTGGCAACTCCAAGATATGTGAGTAGCTTTTAAAACTTCATTTTCTTAACAGTGTGCCAAATAGAATAAGCATAACTAACATTCATTGAAATGCTTGATGGATATAGATGGAAATACATGAAAGTTGACTCCCCTACACCATGTGACTCGTGATTTATCAGTAACTACGAGTTTTACTCACACACAATCTCCATATTGCGTAATGCATTGACCAGGAAAACAGGAGTAAGAGGTGACGTAGTTGTGCTTATGAGAGGGTATCCTGATAACAACAAAGGGACATGCCATTTCTCTTCCCATGGGTTGCCACAGCTCCCAGAACTTTTGGAAACCTTATATGTATGGTTCAAAAATCCTAGCCATTTTAATTTAACTTTTCATTTGTGTTAGTCTAGGTGGACTAGAAAAACAAAATCATAGATACTCATGTGTGTATAAGAGAGAGCTTTATATACAATAGCAATTGAATATTGAGAAAACATCCCAGCCCAGTCCAGATCAAGCCCATAAGTCCTATATTAGCCCATATGTCCAATGCCAATGTGTAAAGTCTTCTTCAAACTCAGAAACACATGCAATGACACTGAATGCAAGAATATCACAGGCCAGCGGTGGGAAGTCTTGTGGATCCAGTGGCATTGTAAGCATCTCAGCGCTGGCAGGGTCTCCACGTGGCTTCTCCATCTCCAAGGCTCTGGCTGCCATCAGCCTGTCTCTATGCGGCTTGTCAACAAGAATGTCTCCCAGGGACCGTGCATGTGTCCTGTCTCCAATGAGCTCTTTATCTCCTTTGCGCCTCCAAAGGAGACCATCAAGCTCTGACCTGATTGACAGGCTAAGCTCCACCCCTTCGCTCTTAATCCTCTCAAATTGACAACAGATTATATAACTACCACATTCTGATGCATAGAAGGTTTTCAAAATTGTCAAACTTTATGGGAACAAAGCGCCTCATCTTTTTCTTGGGGAGTAGCTGGTGGGTTTGAACTGTTGTCCTTGTGGGTTAGCAGCTCAAGGTAGAGCCCTTAGCACCATCAAGGCTCCATGTAGTTAAACATGAGCTCCTATAATTTAGAGGTCTAGGATTGTTACCGTTGCCAATAGTATAACTCGGCTATAAAATGAGGATTGGGACATAGAAAGAAATAGCTCGCCGGAGAGGAAGGTGTGTTGTTGTTGGGTGCCAGCAGGTTGATTGACTCTGTGACCGAAGAGAATGGCCTTATAGAGTTTTCTGTACGGGAGCAGATTTCCAGATGTTTCTCCCACAGAGCTTCTGGTAGGATTTGCACTGCCAAACTTCCACTTGGCAGTGGAGCCCTTAACCTTTGCATCCTCAGGGCCCCTTAGAGAGAGGGTGGAGGCAGGGAAATCCCTGATTCATTCCTGGAAGCACGCGTCTGTTCCAGTGGAATGAGGAGTCGGCTCTCTTTCTGACCTGTAAGAAAAAGAAGGGATCTGCATAAAAAGGCTGACCTCCAGGTCCTGGACTTCAAAGTCAAGAAACCAGTCAGAACAAGGTATGGCTGTCAGAGCCGTAAGAACATCCTGGGGAGAAGGCTGCTTGCTAAGTCAGAACAACACACTGCTATTAATATTTATGCTTTGGTTACACAGGCACAAGATCACATTTCTGCCCCTAAAGAACCCCCTTGGGGTGTGTTTTCGCTTACCTTTCATTTTCCTTGGAGACTGCTGCTAGCAGTTTAATATGTAAATGACTCTGTGGGGGTCCTGGACCTCCACCAGGCAGGAGTACAGAGGGGGTGTTTGCCAGTTCTCTAGCTGCAAAACAGAACCATAGACTTCATGGCTTGCTTTTCCTTTCTCTCCCAAATGACAAACACTAACAGGTTGAAAGCATCCCATCAAACACGCCCGCATATCGAACCCACCTTGAGACACACGTGCTCTGAAAACACATTCTTGCCATCAAAGTGTCAATGAGAATGCACAATGGAATTGCAGGTATTGACAGTTTATAAAAGACGCTGGTGTGAGCCCCGTGAAGTACACCGGCTCGTGGCATTCTCCATGTAGTTTCAACTAGAATTCCTGATTCTTCTTGGATGTGTCCCAAATGTAACACATCCAGTAAATGAACAATGTATTCCCTAGTACATCCTGAAAGACAGCAAATCGTGTCTCTACTTTCAGACCCCATTTTGAAATAGTTCTGTTTCAACTGTTAGCAGGAAGGTTCTTTGTGTGGATGACCATGATTCCAGGACGCGGGGGTGGGGGTGGGGTGGGGGTGGTATATCTCTGAATATCCTCAGGACCCTCATGCCCTCAGAGGCGACGGTGCTTTGTGGGGCTCATTGGAGACATCTAGGGCCTCCTGCTTTTCCATGGTGGCATTCTTGATACTCCTGATTATCAAAATTTCCACTGACGACAGTTGTCTCAGCTACCACCGCATCATCTAAACCAACAAGAGAATTCAGAATGGATCTACACACAGCTAGACCAGACGGAGAAGAGGAGTGAGGCAAAGGGCAAGCTGACAGCTCTCTCAATGCTTAGAGATCGATTTCCTTTCCCCACATAATGAAGTGGTCCTATTTCCAGGTATCTTCTCAGCAGCTTCACTGCACCTTTATTTCCACCTTGACCGCATTCTGTTTCATGGAGACGATGGCATCGGTTCCAAAAGCGCCTTTCCAGTTAACATGTGGGTGACTCAAGGTTTTATAGGAAATCTGCCTTCAGAAAGGATGGAATGATTATGTGGGCCTATTTATCACTGCCTAGAGAGCCTATTGTATTAATTGTATGCCTGGGTGCCTTGTTTGTTTCATAGGAGATGCAGCATTTGGCTACTGGAACAAAATAACATCATGTCTGGAACAGGATTGGGTCACTAGTGCTTTGACTTCAGGGACCACTGGACCAGATTCTGTGCCATCTTTCATGCACTTATTAAGTGATTATAAAAACCAAATAGAGCATAGGAATGTAGGCGAGCAAATGGGTGATGATCTATGGACTAGGCATTGGGCTATGAACCACCAGGATGATAGTTTAAACTGACCAGTGACTTCACAGGAGAGAAATGACGTTATCTACTCTTGGAAGATGACAGTCCCCGAAACCCTATGCAGGGTCACTGTGAGTTGAAATTCACTTGGTGGTAGTGGGTGTGGTTTTTGATTTGGTGCAAGGAAGTGACATTTGAACTCTGTTAGAGATGTGACATTCCACTTTAAAGAAAGATAAAAATACAATAATAGTGTTTATCATCATTCCAGTCCAGTCCACCTGCGTCTCCCTCTTGTTTGCCCTCCTTTTTAATTTCTGACTTGATGGTTTTGCTGGGCAAGATGTTGGCCTGATTTAATTTCTTGAGCTATTTTCTCATAACTCTAAGATTTAATAGCCTAACTTTTTGCTTTAGAGGGAGAGAAAGAGCAGGGAAAATTATTTTCCTTTAATACTGGATTATGCTTTAATACCCCACTGGTCTCATCGATCTATGATCATGCTAAGCTTTAGTCTTGAATGCTACCTAATGGCAGGTCCATCTTTTGCAAATACAATTCTGATAATGCCATTTTCCTCATAATGCTTTTCTTGGCTCACAGTATTACCAAATGAACCTCAACTCTTCCATTTGACTCGTCAGTCTCAGATGGCCAGTCCACTTTCTCTCTTCTCTGGGCAGCCTACATTCCAGTGAAACCCTCTCGCGGCTCCTCTTCGAATGCACCTCCTATGCTTTTAGCTTTGTCTTTTGCTATCGAGGTTCCCTCCCTCTGGGATATCTTCTTCAAATAAATCATCTGTTCAATTTCATCTATTAAGATCCATCCCAAGTAACACATATTCGAGTTTTCCAACAGGATGGGTTTCTTATTATTTTAATTTTTTTAGCCTGTAAGTGGACAGACACAGATAAAAGTCAGCTTATAAACAGGTGTTCATTTCTGGAAATATCAATTTAGAAAACATTTCTTGAATTATCAAGTTAGAAAAAAAACAAATTTCAAATATACTTTTGGTTTCATAATGATCAGAGTTTATCTTTAATTCTTGTAAGCTATATGCTCATTTACTCATTTGTCTTCTAATTATTTGTTGAATATTTGCTACCTACCAGGTAGATCTTAAATTGAAAGAACTAACAAAAAAAAATCATGCTTCGGGTTGCAATATTTGAAAATTCTATGAGCAAAATATTGAATGGTGCAGGAATCATTGAAAGAAGAAGGAAAGATACAGAGGATCCCTGTCTGAAAAAGAAGCTAGTTGATAGTCCACCATTTCAGGATGAGCATGTGAGCAAGAGCCAATGGTACTGAAGGAAGAAGTTCAAGCTGCACTGAAAGCATTAGCCTAAATCAAGGCCCCAGGAGTTTATGGCATACCAATTGAAAATATTTCAATAATCTGGCGAAGCACTGGAAGCAGTCACTCATCTATGCCTAGAAACTTGAAAGACACGAGTTGATCAACTGACTAGGAGAGATGCATTTGTGCACCAACTCCAAATCCATATGACCCAACATAAAGCACAAAGTACAGAACAATATCATTGTATCACATGTAAGAACATGTTGCTGAAGGTATCCAACGGTTGCAGCATTATCTTGATAGGAAACTACCAGAAGTTTATGCTGGATCCAGAAGAGGACGTGGAACAAGGGATATCACTGCTTATACCAAATGTCTATTAGCTCAAAGCAGAGTAAACCAGAAAGATGTGTACTTGAGTTTTATTGACTCTGCCAAGGCATTCAGCTGTGTGGATCATAACAAATGGTTAGCCAAGAGAAGAATGGGAATTCCAGAACACGTCATTGTGCTCATGTGGAACTTGTACACGGATCAAAGGACAGTTGTGTGAACAGAACAAGGCAATATTGCACGGTCTAAGATAAAGAAAGGTGAATGTTAGGGTTGTATTTCCTCACCATACTTATTCAATCTGTATGCTGGGCAAATAATTAGAGAATGCAGTCTGAGGATTCCAGGAAGGCTTATTACCAAACAACCTGTCACATGCAGACGACATGACCTTGCTAGCTGACAGTGAGAAGGACTTGACACTACTTGCTGATGAAGATCAGGGATTGCAGCCTTCAGTATGGACTGCAACCCAATGTAAAGATGGCCATCATCCTAGCAACTGGACCATTGAGTGCCATCATGATAAATAGAGAAAAGAATTAAGTTGTTAACCATTTCATCTTGCTTGGGTCCACAATCAATGCTGATGAAAGCAGCAATCAAGAGATCAAATGATGCACTGCATTGGGTAAATCTGCTGCATAAGACCTCTTTAGGAGAGTGGGTAGGAAAGAGGGAACCGATTACAAGGAACTATATGTGACCTCCTCCCTGGGGGACAGACAACCGAAAAGTGGATGAAGGGAGACGTTGGACAGGGCAAGATATGACAAAATACCAATTTATAAACTATCAAGGGCTCGTGAGGGAGGGGGGAGCGGGGAGGGAGGGGGAAAATGAGGACCTAATGTCGGGGGTTTAAGTGGAGAGAAAATGTTTTGAGAATGATGTACAAATGCGCTTTACACAATTGATGTGTGTATGGATTGCGATAACAGTTGTATGAGCCCCTAATAAAATGTTTTTTTTAAAAAAGAAAATAAGTAAATAAAACTAAGTTTCTTACCAAAAAAAAAAGAGAGACCTCTTTAAAGTGTTGAAAAGCAGGGATGTTACGTCAAGGACTAAGGTACACCTGACACAGCCATGGTATTTTCAATTGTCTTCTACGCATACTCGTGACACTTGGACATTGACTCAGGAAGACTGAAAAAGCATCCGTGCATTTGTCCCGTGGTGTTGGTGAATACTGAACGCACGATGAGCTACCAACAGAATCTGCAAGTCTTCGAGGAAGTAGCTAGAATGTTCCGTAGAGACAAGGATGACCAGATTTTATCTCACATACTTGAGACATGTTGTCAAGGGAGACCGGTCCCTGGAGAAGGACGTCATGCTTTGTAAAGTGGGTAGCAGCAAGAAAAAAGAAGGTCCTCAACAAAACAGATTTCCGCAGTGGCTGCAGCTATGGGCTCTCAATATGAACAATATTGTAAGGATGCTGTGGTCCGGATGGGGTTTCATTCCGTCGCACATGGGGTTGCTATGAGCGGAAACAGCTCCACTAACATGTGAATCTCTTGTAGATAAAGTGGAAGACTCTTGAGGACAGAAACATTGCCTCATTGTTGGCCAGGAAGGAATTTTAAGAACTGAAATTGGTTAATTAAGTAGCAGAATTCTATAGTATTTCTAAATGAAGTTATATAGTTTTTATATAATAAGCAAGGGTGTCTAACTGGTCATGTGGTTGGAAGTATAAAAACCCACATAATTGAAGCTGCTCTAACATGGTAGTAATTTAATTTTGTACCTAAATGATACCCATATGGATGCTAAGGCAAACAATACTATTTGTATTAGTTTGTGTATCTTTGTCTTTTGTAATAATATTTATGTTAACTTGCCACTTTAAAGACATCTACAATTAAGACCAACTTTGAACTAGATCCAATTTATGGACATTTACAATTAAGACCAACTTTGAACTAGGTCCAATGATGATGCTCACCCATGAGATATCTGATCAAAGTCTTAATACTCTATTTTTAAACAATAAATCAATGCAAATATAGCCAGTAGGCTTTCAAGCTCAACCGCAGATCATGTGGCTTCACCTTACTTCATTGTCCAGTTGAATTAGGCCCCTCTAATTAGGGTCTTGCCAGTGCCAGAAGCTGCACCACTACATGTTCTGGAGCAATGGAGGAAAGGGAATCAAACCTTGTGACCTCAGCTGACTACACACATTTACCATAAGTAGATAACTTCAAAGGTCACCGTTCTCTAAGGAAACCAGGAGTCTCTTTCATTAGCTTCCATGAGGAAAGATGTTTTTTACTAAATACTCCTGGTTCTCTTAATGGAAGTAGACGCTATTATCTAAGTCATGGGTTGAGTGGGACAATTAATTTATTAAAAGTCTCTGTAGGTGGATTTAGCACGAAACTAATAAAGAGTCATTCACGGTCATTGAGTTGATTCTGACAGTGATCCTACAAGATAAAGAACTCCTCCAGTGGGTTTCCAAGGGTATGTCTCTCCAGGATTAGAAAGCCTCATCTTTCCCCTGTGGTTAGTAGCTCAAGGCACAACCCACTATGTCAGCCGGGCTCCTTAGAAGCACTTAGACCAGCGGTTCTCAACCTGTGGGTCGAGTCCCCTTTGGAGGTTGAACAACCCTTTCATAGGGGTCTCCTGATTCATAACAGAAGCAAAATTACAGTTATGAAGTAGTGGCGAAAATAGTTTTATAGTTGGGGGTCACCACAACATGAGGAACTGTGTTAAAGGGCCACAGCATTAGGAAGGTTGGGAACTACTGACTTAGAGTTTTAAAAAATACAGAGGCCTAGAGTGTATTCTTAGGGATTCTCCTTAATTAGCCTGGGAAATAGGTATTTGATAAGCTCTACAAGTGATTTTAATGTGAAACTAAGGTTGAAAACTACCCTCCCGAATGCAGGACAGGAGCCAGACCATTTAGCTAGCACATCTAAGCTCTGCCTTTCAATATTTATCCTTACAAGTAATAAAGTTCACATAATATGCATTATTTATGGCATCCATGGTATATTAATGATGATAGCAGAGCTATTAATTCAGAAGTCTTTATTATTTTAAGCAACTGTACATATAATTATACCTCCTATGGTTTATTTTTCTATTTTCAAAGCATAATTTCAATAAATAGTTGGAAAATAAATAGTATTTTGAAGTGCCTTTTGGGGGGATGGGTAATAATAGGCTTGATTAAATAGCCGTCATTCTCCAAGAATCCCCTGAAATCACAATCATAAGTAGAAGTGGATTAAATTGACTATAGATTGGTGTGTATATCATACACATAATTTACCGAGCTCTTGAAGTCCAAAGTAGCCTGATGTTTCTTAATAACATTTTAAAAAATTAAAATGTTTTCTTCTTAATTAATTTCATGCTATTTCTCTTTGATCTTGCTTAGCAGCTCCAAGGAAATGCATTATAATGCTTTTAAATGCCCATGGTTGTTTTTACTCTTGCTGGAAACAAAATCTCTTGGGATGGCTCCTCTATAACATAGCTTTTAGCTTTATTCACTAACCATCACAAGGATGGTGGGCCCTCTAGATTTCTCTTCTGTGGGGCTCTACAGGAGCTAGCCACTGATCCGCTCATGAGCAGCGGTTTGAGAATGAAGGTAATTTCTTCTTTCTCATGTCTAGGTACCATGCCATAAATATGGAGAAGCGAAGTCTAACTAAATATTATCTCTCTCTACTTATTATCATTCCATTTGGAAAAACATGTCACAGAGGGCCAATGAGATCCATTTAGGCTGTGGATTCTGCTTAAATGAATACCCGATGAAGCGATAAACCTGTTTTAAAATGAATTTGCCGCTCCCGTCCATTCTTTGCAACTCTGTTGCAAAGCTGAAAAATGTATCAAATAATGAAAGTTGATAATCTGACCCTTGCTAAATGTGGCAAGCAATGTCCCAGGCTGCGCATATGGAGTGCCCTTTATTGATTTAATTCTGAGTTTAGAAAAGAACCCTAAACCCTGCACAGATGAATGTCTTTTCCATCTTCCCGAGAATGCATTAGGAAATAAACCTCGTTCCATATGAAACTTAAACAGATTGTATTGGGTTATTGCGCTAAACATAGAAGTAACTTACATCAAGTACCGTGCGATGCAGTCATTAATTGTGAAAGAATATTACAGGGGTGGGGGAGGAGGGGGTGGAGTGGCAAAAGCGCCCGCTTCCTGTGGCTGTAAAGACAGAATCCAAGCGGATCAAGCCTGAAATGGGAGTTTTTCCCCTACATGGCAGGGGACAGGGCATCCTTCAGGCTGTGGCTTCTTTCACAGCCTTGAGAATTTCATTGGAAAAGTGTGTGTGTGTGTGTGTGTGTGTGTGTGTGTGTGAATGAACCCATTATGATCCCACCTTCATTATCAGGTTGGAAATTCATACCTTCCAGGAGAATAGCTTTTATCCCAGTGCCTCATTTTACCCTGCTGAGAGATGAGCAAGCCACTCCAGGGCATTGGAATGAATTGTTACCACAGATTAATTAATTATATGCACAGGAGGAGTTACCCACAGCATGGAGGGGGCTGGAAAAGGCAGCGCAGATCATCATCATTTTTCTAAATAATTTAATTATAATGGAATGATTATTCTAGTACTTTGTTTCTGCAGGTCTTCACAAATTAAAGGCTTTGATGTGATTTTATCAGCGGCTGGGGATGACTTAAACAGCTTTCCATATCATTCATCATTTGCTCTTTCCTCAGACTCACTGAGCAGCTTTCAAATGATAACTATGACTTATCATCATTATGTTGTCCAGATGAAATGCAGTATTGACCCACGAGTGGTAAAAATGAATTTGGATTTTTTTCTTTCTAGTTACAATGATGAATTTTTAGTAGGGTTTCTGACTGGTTCATTCTGTTCAATGCCATGTTGAGACTTTGGATCAAGATCTACATTTTTTTTTTTGAGAGAGAACTTTTTATCAAGAAGTAATTATGCATCAATAAAACACCCCAGCACAGTCCAGATCAAGTCCATAAGTCCAATATTAGCCCATATGTCCGGCACTAGTCTACAAATTCCTGTTAGACTCAACGCAGCACATACAATGATGTCTAATGCAGGATGATCACAGACTAGTGGGTGGAAAGCCTTGTGGATCCAGTGGTGGTGGAAGCATATCCACGTGGCTCCTCCAGCGCCTGAGTGTTTCCTCAACAGGAAGGTGAAGCAGAGTATGTCCCGCTTCTCTCTCAGAATCCCAGAATCCTCATGAAAAGGCCACACCCACAAGGAGGGATCACCAGGCTGTGACCTGATTGATAGGCTAGACTCCACCACTTCACTCATTTATCAAGTTAACATGAAATTATATAACTGCCACAGAGTTGTTAAAATTGGCAAAACATATGTGCCAAAGAGTTAATGAAATGTAAAAGATGTTTGGAGAAGATGCTGAGCTTGATTTTAGATTTAGTTTGAGGAACCATGGGGGCATCTAAATTCTGTCTAATGCCAGTCATTTCCTTCAAGATCTACATTTTAACATTTCATCCACATCTCATCCTCAGGTGATTCTTATGTACATTTCTTTATGAATTCTTATGTACAGCGTCTTGTTAAAATGGACATTCTGAATATTGTTTATCTGTGGTGGAACCAGTTAAAAGCCCTGGTTTGTATTGAACATACCAGATTTCTGAGTTCTTCCGTTTTGACTAACAGTATTTCCTGCTGAGCTAGCAGCTGAAACCTCCAATGACAGGTCTCTATTGCTTTGCTCCACCACCGACTGTCAGCTTGCTGCATCGTGGTGACTGTAGGCTGCTGGGATGCTGTGTGCCACTTGCATTTCAAATGCCAACAGGGTCACCCAGGGTGGACAGGTTTCCATAGTTTTCAGCTGCAGGCAAGCTTGGAATATGGAGGAGGTGGTGCACTTCTAATGGAATAGCCACTGAGAATCTTATGCAAAGCGGTGGGACACTGTGCAGATATCCAGTGCGTTGATGAACTGAAAGGGACTGGGCGTGACCATATTGAATTGGACAAACATATAGTTTACTATGTTATGAATGGCAAACTGTAGAGGCATGGTGCCACATTCATCTTCAAAAAGAGCATTTTGAGTACTGTATTGAAGTACAGTGCTGCAGATGAAATAATAAGTTTTATATGTCTATAAGAAAGATGCATGATTAGACTATTATTCACATTTACACATCAACCATTAAAGCTAATGATGAAGAAATGGAAGAATTGTATCAACTTCTTCTGTCTAAAAGTGATCAAATATGCAATCAAGATTCATTGATCATTACTGCTGATTGGAATGAGAAAGTTGGGAATAAGAGGAAGGATGGGTGAAATATGTGGAAAATGTGGCTTTAGTGATGAAAATGAAGCTGGAGATTATATGATAGAAATTTGCAAGGCCAATAACTAGTTCATTACAGATACTGTTTCTCAACAAAACGGTGGGTATACACATGGAACTTGCCAGATGGAATACACAGAAATCAAAGTGATTTCATCTGTGGGGAGACACAATGGAGAAGCTCAGTATCATCTGCCAAAACCAGGCTATGGGCCAACTCTCAAACAGGCCTTCGCTTGCTTATGTGCAAGTTTAGTTTCAAGCTCAAGAATATTAAAAACAAGTTCATGAGAGCCAAAACAATGTATTGCAATGGGAAAATCTACGGCACAATATATTTTTTATAGTTTTAAAATCTGTCATTCTGAGGACTGAGGGGCATCTGACCCAGATCATGGTATTTTCAGTCACCTCATATACATATGAAAAGGGCAATACATAAGAAAGATCACAGAAGAATTGATGAATTTAAATTCTAGTGTTAATGGTTAATATTGAAATGCCATTGATTGCCTGAAGAACAAATACTGTCTTGAAGTATGGTACTTACATAATCTGGTGTCAATTTGAGGACTCAGAGTGAAGGGGTGGAGTCTAGTCTGTCAGTCATGTAGTAGCTTGATGATCTCATTTGGAGGCACTAAGGAGATAAATAGCTCGCATGAGGTGGGACACATGCTTACTCCCTGCGAGATACATGGAGAGAGACTGATACGGCCAGAGCTCTGGGGCTGGAGAAGCCATGTGGAGGTCCTTGCCAGCGCTGAGATGCTTATAATGCCACTGGATCCACAAGACTTCCTGCCCACTGGCCTGTGATCTTCCTGAATTCGGCATTATCGCATGTCGTTCATGAGTCTGAAAGGGACTTTATAGATTGGTATGGGTATATAGGCTAATATAGGACTTATGGACTTGATCTGGACTGGGCTGGGATGTTTTCTCAATATTCAACCACGCTTGTATAGAAAGATCTTTCTTATACATGTTTCTCTAGTCAACCCATATGGAGGAAGTACACCCAGAATGCTCATTAGAAGTGAGCATGTTGAGGTTTTGTCTCATGTACTTTGGACATGTTATCAGGAGAGGTCTGTCTCCATAAAAGGGCATCATGCCGGTGAGGTGGAAGGTTATTGAAACAGAGGCAAATCCTCAAGGAGATTAATTGGCACAGTGGCTGCAACATTGGTCTCAATTAGCATAACAACAATTATGAGTGGAGCGAAGGACTGGGTAGGGTTTTGCTCTATTGTATATGTTGTTGCTAGGAGTCATAGCCAACGCTGATGCTACCTAACAGCAATAGCAACCTGTGACAGAGAGCACCTGGGGGCTGTAACAGCTGACCTTTCTGTTAGCAGCCCGACACTCTAACCACTGTGCCTCCAGACCTCAACCTTCTAGTGACAGTGTCCTGATTTTTCTCTAGGAAACCAGCCCTTATCTATTTCAGTCCATGTGGTTAGAATGGAGTTTAGTCACTCACCAAAGCCCTGGGCAAGGTGCATTACCTCCACCTATAAACACTGATTCTTTCAGAGATTGTATATGACCAGGAAACTTAGATTCTTATTGGAATATTGAGAAAAGAGAAGTTTGATATTTTTCTTCTGGCATTGCTGAGGTTCGCTGTTGTTAGGGGCTGTTGAGTCCGTGCTGATTCATAGGGACCGAATATAACAGAACCGAACACTATCCCACCCAGCACCATCCTCACAATGGGTCTATTGGAACCATTTGAGGGTCTTTCTCTTTGATATTGCCACTACACTTTAGCAAGCATGAAGTCCTGTACCAGGGATTGGCCGCTCCTGGTGACGAGTACGAAATTCCTGAGATGAAGTCGTCTCATCCTCTCTTCTAAGGAGCATCCTGGCTGTACTTCTTTCAGGACACACTTGTTTGTTCTGCTTGCCATCCAAGGTACTTTAATATTCTTTGTCCACACCAGAA
>NW_022103899.1:40578751-40637059 GCF_000313985.2 Echinops telfairi | reverse complement strand
TTTGAACAGCCAGTGGTCTGTGTTTTACTGGCCTCTGTTGCTCCCCATGGGCCAGCAGGCAGCAGCTAAGCGCCGGCAACGTGCAGGGATGAGTGAAGCTAATTGGCTCTGATGGGAATCAAACACAGGCTCTTGGCATGGCTAGCATTGTCCTCTATTCACCTGAGCAAATGGACAGAGAGTGACCAATGAGGAGCTGGCATGTTCAGTCTTTGCTTTGGCCACAGGTCTCACCAAGGCAAGTGTCATATTGCATCTGAAAAGAAAGAGCTGGAATCGTTAACCTCGTTCCACCATTCTTCTGATCTGACTGCGAACTGCTGACCAATGAAATGAAAGTAATTAGTCGAAGTCACTTTTAGATGGGATGGGATGAACCTCCTTAAAGGAAACATGCTCCCCTGCCCCCAGCCCTTCTTTGGTATATCTTTTGTGTATGGGCAGTGCTGTCAGTAAGCACTGTGCTGCTAAGCAAAAGGCTGGCAGTTCAAGCTCCATGAAAGAAAGGTGAGGCTATCTGTTCCTGTAAAGGTTTACAGCCTCAGAAACCTTAGAGATGATCCCTGTGAGTGTGAATCAACTCAAAGACAGTGAATTTGGTTTGGTTTGGTTTGTGGGTAGTGTCACAAACTCAGCAAATCAGCTAGCCGTTTTTATTCCATGGAGGCTGCTGGGATCGAACCACCAACCTTTCTGTGAGCAGCTGAGCACTTAACCATGATGCCACTAGGACTCGTTGTCATTTTACCTGCTCTATAAGGTCTCAGTCCATGAAAATCAACTCACTGGCTATGGATTATAGTCTTCCATGCTATTTATTTTTCTAGTAAAATAATCCTGCAGAAGTCATACTGCAATGGGGGTCCTTGAGCACTAATTTCATGTATTTGTGCAAGTGTTTTCTTTAATATACTGTGAAGCCAAATGTACAGATTATGGGTAGCATATGGATCAGCATGAGTCTGAATGAACCCTACAGCAACTAACAACAATGTGTAGAAGAGTTTTCTTTAGGTGAACACACTCTAACCCTAAATTGATGGCTTATGGGTAGGCACTTCTGCACTTTTACTAAATATGGCCGAATTGATCCTCAAATGGGCTATTCTAAGTTATACTCCCACGAACAGACTGACAGTGCATGAGAATTAGTGCTTCCCCACGTAA
The DNA here is from genome assembly GCF_000313985.2 of Echinops telfairi. Lineage (NCBI taxonomy): Eukaryota > Metazoa > Chordata > Mammalia > Afrosoricida > Tenrecidae > Echinops > Echinops telfairi. Next base: position 40,635,892 of record NW_022103899.1, on the reverse strand, counting down.
TTGACATTGTCGGACTTTCAGTGCCTGCCAGCCCATGTAATTTAGAAATTTTAGACTCCCACCTGCACACATAATGCCAGCAAAAGCAGAAAGTCACTTCTCTGTTTTAAAATTATATGAAATGACATTATGCTTTACATATTTGACTGAAACCTTGGGTTTTCACTCAACATGCTTGTGAGCTGTATCTAAGTTGGTGTTTTAGGCCAAGTTCCCAAAAGAAGCAAGACCAGCAAAGCTTGTATGAGTATGCATATAGAAAAAGATTGACAGCTATTTAAAAAGTGGTTCTATATAAGAAGTGGTTCACACAGCAGTAGAAGCAGGTCAGTCCATTCTGGTTCAAGATCGTGCATCAGATGTAAGCTGGCAATTCCTCCTGACTCCTGCAGCTGCAGGGTCTGATGCACAGGAAACAGGAAGGTGAAGCAGGAAGACCACAGGCTGGCGCACCACAAGCTGAGCTGAATGAACTCAGATTGGCTGAATGAATCCAAGCTTGGCAATCGGATGATGGCTCCTGGACTTGGCAGGCGATATAAGGGGAGGTTGATCAGCCAGGTGCAGAGCCACATCCAGCGGTAGGCGTGAGCTGGCTTCCACACACTGGTTGTTTATCCTTACAGAAGGCCATGCCCTGAATGAAACCTCCTTCAACTATATCAAGGCTGCAACCAGATCAAGGAAGTCTATTCTCCCTGGGAGGACCGCTGGTGGGCTGTGAGCTACAACACCAGGGGTTCCAACTCCCCAGTAGTTCAGACCCACCAGCCACTCTGAGTGGGGAAGATGAGGCTGGGAAGATTTGAAGTCATAGAAGCTGAGGTAGTTTATTGTGCCAACCTGACCAATAAACACATGTGGGGTTAATTGAAGGGCGGAGGGATCAATGGCTCAATGAGCCTGCCCTTTCTAGTTCTCAGGTCTCTTGCTTTCTGATGGCCAGACCAGGATGCCACTGCTTTAGCCAGTTCCCTGCTTCAGCTGGCAAGGCTCGCTTCCTGCAAGACATCCCCGAGGAGAAGCCACATGGACCTACCCTGATGCAGCCGTGGGTGCTGGAGCACTTGCCAGTGCTGAGATGCTTACACATTCACTGACTCAGCTTTTCTCCTGCATTTGGTGTCATTGCGTGTGTTTTGTGAGATGGAGGAGGACTTTGTGGACTGGTGTCAGACATATGTGTTAATGTTGGACTTGTGGACTTGGGCAGCACTGGGTTGGGATGTTTTCTTGATGTGCACTAACTCTCTCTTATACATGAGTTTCTGTGGATTTGTTTCTCTAAAGTACCCAGACTAACACAGAAGCCCAAAGAGGCAGTTCCATTCTGTCGTATAAGGTCTCAGTAAGTCAGAACGGACAGAATAACTGAGTATTTTCCCCACAACCGCTTAAGTGCTTCACAGATGATCACTTTGTGGAGTTGACCTCACTATGTTAGATCACATCATGGGAAACTCCTGGCCCACAAGTCGGCATAAAATCGAACTACCTTTCATAAAAAGTACGTGCATTATCACCTATAATATTTCTTTGTGGACATGCATCACGGTTAATCCACTCCCCTTTTATACAATTAGGACGGCTCTGATTTTCTGGCCATGGCAGTCAGTGGCACAGCAAACATGACTGTTCCTGTCTTCTGGCTGCTGCATGAGGGTTTGCATGCTCAGGAGTGGAATTGTTGAGAGGCTGAATACTCGCACGATCACCTTTTCAGTTAAATTCTACTATTTAACTCTAGAATTCTATTATTATGTAACTCGATCAGCAGAGTAATGAGAATTCCAATTATGGGACGTCCTTGTCAACACACGAAGAGCCTTGGTGGCGTAGTCCTTACGCACTGGCCTGCTCACTGCAGCGCCAGCACCTCAATACCGCAGCTCCTGTGAGGCAGGAAGACTGGGCTCTTTCCTCCTGTAAATGGTTACAGCCTCGCAACCTCACTGGGCAGCTCTGTTGGAATTGACGCCACGACAGAGTTTGGTTATAACAACACCTAGCATTGCTTTCAACTTTTCACTAATCTGATAGCTATGCAATGTTATCTCATTCTGAGTTGCATTCCGTGTGTGCTGGCAAGTTTGTATAAAGGGGAAAAAGTGAGGGATTTCCCCATCGCCATGGCGTAAATTCCCCAACTTTAACTGGTTTCAGGCTACTAATAGGACATAATGAAGCAGGGAAGGGTGAGTCGGGAAGATATGGGCAAAGTAAACGTCTGGGGTAATCCTTAAAGCTGTGGCTTCAGCAAACCACCAGCTATAGTTGCATTTTTATGATTATTTAAATTAATCATGTTTTCTTTTCACCATTATGGTTCTTATTCTGAGAAATTTCTCTGAATACTTTTGGCCGTTTTTCTCTTCAAGTATGGCCTATTTATTATTGACTTGTTAGAATTGATTATATGATTTTGGTATAGATTATTTGATTGTGAGTTTTAAAAAAAGATCTTCTCCCAGTCTATTCTGTCTTTTCATTTTTTATGGTGCATTTTTGATGCAGAGATGTTTTTAATTTTAATATAGACACCCTTAACATTTTTCTATTTTATAGTATGTGTTGTGTATGCTTTAAAATTTTTTCCCTAATTCAGGTTTATTAGTATATTTTCATCTCATAAATATATATTATTTTAAGCATTTTAAAAATTTCATTTTGTGTGTTATGATGTTTAATCCTGTTGGGGATGATTTATATATGGAATGCATTATAGGACTTATTTCACTTAGCCAGTAACATTTGCTATTCTATTCATTTTTAATCCCTCAGAAATCAAATCATAGACTATTTTCTTCAGTTTTAAAAATTTTTTAAAATTGTGGCAGAGATATACATAAAAGTTTTTCCAGTTTGACATATTTTTTGCACCTACAATTTAATGACAGTGATTATGTTCATCATGTTATGAAACCATTACCACTGGCCTTTTCCAAATTATTCCACCATGATTACAGAAAGTTAGTCCTCCTTCAGCAATGACTCCTCTTCTCTGTCGCCATTGGTGACCTTTAGTAAGCATCGACCTCTATGCCTTTTCCTATTTTAAATAAGTGAGACCATACTGTATTTGTCCTTTGTGATTAACATACTTCAATCATGTCATGTTTCAAGCTTCTTTGATGTTCTGACATATATCATGACTGTTGTTTCTCCATGGCTGCATAATACTACATTGCATGTATGAGAGGGTTTCATAGAGTTCTTGGGGAAATAGAACTGAGAGGGAATAGAATTCTTCCATGATTTTTGGAAGTCCTCGGGGATTTATGATGCTTCATTGAGCCCTCCCTCTGTTGGTGGGCAGTCAGATTGTTCCCCTGGGTTAGTGTGAGAAGTCCTGTGAAGTACAGCAATGCGCAGGATTCTATTTGTATTCCTGCTTTCATTCCTATTGGCTACCTATTTAGAATTGGGTTTGCTGCATCATAGAGTAGTTATCTAATTCTTTGAAGACCCCCTAGAATGTTTTTCCCAGTTCAATTTTGTGGTTATATTCATTTATACACTAATATTACACTATGCCGAGCTGTTGTGATAAAGTTATCTCCCCACCCCCAGCCCCTACCTCATACCCTTGACAAGGTTACTTCGCAGTTAAGGGAACACACATTGGAGACAAAGTAGACAAAACTTGGTATTTCCATCACTATTTGTCTGATCTTGGGTAACTTTTATATCTCTCTGTGCCTTAGTTTTCTCATATACACATATAAACCTACTGCTATCAGATAGATTCTGACCCATAGCAATCCCATATAAAACCACTTGCTCCCATGGAGTCTTCAAGACTTTAAATCTTTATGGAAGCCCCCTGTGACATCTCGAGGGGCTGTTGGTGGGTTGTAACCACCCACCTTTTGGTTGGCAGTCAAGCACTTTTACCTTGGCCTAACCAGAGGTTTCTGCCTCACATATAAAATGGGGAGAACAGTGGTACCTACCTGTAGATAGGATTGTTGTAGGTATAAAAGAGTTGTATTCAAGCAACATTGATTGTGCATCTCTCTGTGCTAGTCGCTTCTAGGACTTTGAATGATATAAGATGAAAAGCAGACACAATCGCTTGGAAATTCACTCTCCAGTGGGAAACTGGGTAGGATGAAATATTAAAACATAATGTAGTAAACGCTATGACTATGTATGAGCAAATGACTTAGAACTTAGGGGAGGGAATAACAGCAGGAGAGGTCAAGAAGCTACAGCGAGAAAGCCCTGTTTGCTCTGAATTTGTGTAGGACCAGTAAGAAGATGGCTAGTAGGAAGAGACGGGAGTAACACTTCTTATGGCTGAGGCGTTTGGAGGACAGTAAAGCTGGGTATTGAAGGTAGGCAGATGGGAAAGGAAATAGGAGTGTGGAGAAAGGGGTAAGCATGTCAAAGATGAACTCTATCTCACAATTGTGCTGTCATCTGCTTCAGCCATTTAATAAAGAAAAGTGGAATCCTTTATTTCATGGCATCCCTAGGTCTGGTGGGGCTTTCTTGATTAAAAAAAATAAGCCTAGTATGTGATGAAGGTAGTGCTTGTCTTGCCTAGAAGTCTGAAAGCGCACCTTCTAAATCTGTCCCATTATCAATCATATAACTCTGTACAATCCATTTAACTACGTTGAGCTTCAGTTTTTCCAATGAGATAAAGCAATACTAACAGCTGCGCTGTTGTTATAGTGAATTGTTAGGATAGTAAAATTAAATAGCTCATTGGAAAATATGCTGAAAATTGCAAAGTACTATACAAATATAAGATTAGGTGTGACATATTGTTCACAAAATTACTGGGTCAGATTATTGCAGAATCATCAGGGATTATGTGATAGTCAAGGTGGGGTTGGGGGACATGAGCTAGCAGAGTGATATTGGAAGATTTGGGGTACAAGAACATTTTCTGGAATGTGTTTGAGTTGCTACCAGAGTCATCTCTCACTTATTATATGCAAGATTTATTCCAAACCTACCCCTACCCCCGTTCTGATGGGGCTCTGCACACTTATCTTAGCTACTAAAGAAATAACTCAAGGGAATACCGGGGGAATAACTTTGTACCCAAGCCACCACTGCTGTTCTCAGGAAGAGCTATGATTGAACAATTCCTTCTTTAGAAAGTACTTGCTAATTTGGCAGGAAAAGGAACACATATCTCCCATTACACCGTGGCCTTTTGCATTTTAGGAAAAATTGTGTTCCTACTTTTGTTTTTTGTACATGATACAAAATTAGCTAAAGACTAATAAGCTAAAGCAGCAACCTTGAATTTTGTGAAAGTTAAGGAAAATGTAATGCCAAGAGTTCTACATCTGCAGCTGAAATGAGTCCCAGTGCACCCTTCCACTCTCAGATCCTAGGCATGTCGATAAAATGCCAGAAGACATGCAATACAACGAAAATGGGTTCTTTGGGTGTCGTAGGATCTTGACTTAGAAGGGCTTTAACCTTGGCCTCATGCTTCCTGTGGGGCCTGTTGCTGGTACTGATAACTGCCGGAATTATCAAGCAGCTCACAGAATTTTTCATTTGAGTAAAATTAAAAATGAAACCTTCAAAGTCGTATTGATTCTAGACATGTTCTATATGCACTAAATTGAACCTAATGGACTGAGAAATGAGCATTTCAACACGTATAGGTAAGAATTATTTGTAAGAGAGTAAATTGCTCACATGCCCTCTGTTCAGCAATATGTGTATTTATCTACTTGGATCAGTAACACCAAAGCATTCTGTTGAATTTCTCTGAGATAACAGAGAATCAATTTTTATTCGGGCCACTTACATTTTGTTCAATATTAACCCATCATTAGTTCTTGGCTTTGATTTTCTAAAATATATGCAGACAAGATGGAAGGAGTAATTTTGACTACTGGAAACACAGAGCACATGTTTTGACACAAATAGAGGAAAGAAGAATAAAAGACAACACAGCATCTATGAGCTACCGGTCACAAGACACAAGGAACCGTAGTGGTTCAACAGTGAAGTGCTTGGCTGCTAACCAAAGAGTCGACAGTTCAAACCCAGCGATCTACGTCCCTGGGAATTCTATGACACAGTTCTACTCTATCATCCATCCATCAGTAGCAGTAACAAACAATAGCCAGAGTCACAATTTATCTCCATGTGACTTGTTTCTATGTGGTATTTTGTTTTCTCAGTTCTACTATATTTTCTTGTATACTTTTACTTGCTTTCATGACTTTTGAAAAAACAAACATTTTATTGTGATTTCAATGAAAGTATATGGAGTAAATTGGTTTTCGAATCAACAAGTCATACACGTTTTGGTTTGTGATATTCATTGCAATCACCAAAATGTTTTCTTTCATGGTATCAATGGTCATCATGGTTTTAATGGTCATCTATGTTCTTATAATTCCTTAACCTTGCATCCTCAGTTGAGCTTGGCCTTGAAATGCAAACTCATATATCCAATGCCCTGCAAAGAGTCACTTGGCTATCTCACTATTTCTAGAAACAACATGCATATAATTGAACTCGTTATATTCCAGCCAATCCATAACAACCCAAACCTAATCTTCTCCTTGTATCAAAGGGATCATTCAAATAAACTCTTCAATTCCTACATTTGCCTAATTCCTGTTATTGTTCATCGTTGTTATTGAATTGATAGGCCTGCCTTCAAAGGCACTTCTGTGTGGTTTGAACCCTCACCCTTTTGGCTAGTAGTTGAGTATTTAGATAATTGTGTCACAAAGAAACTCACAGCCAATTTTGACGCCCTTCTTTATTTTAGTCTCAAATGTATGTGCCTTAAAAGAACATAATCCATACAAACAGGGCTCTCTTTATCTCTTGCTTTGAGCGCAGCTCTTCTGTAATACTGCTTCTAGTGTAGGCTTCCTCTTGTTTTCACAGCCTGGATTGTCCTGAGAACATGTTCAAAGGAAGTAGGACAAGGGTCACCATCGTCAGTTCTAAGGAACATTCTGACTATTCTTCTAAGACAGATTTGTTTGTTCTTTCGGCAGCCCATGGTTCTTTCAGTATTCTCTGCCAACCCCACAATTCAACTGTAGTGATTCTTCTGAGGTTTTCCCTAGCACTGTATAGCTTTCACATGCAGATGGGGGTTTTGAAACTACTATGGCTTTGATCAGGTGTGACTCTGTCCTCAGAATGACAACCTTGCTCTTCACTAAATTACATATTTTGCTTTAGATTTACCAATACATCAATTGATTTCTTGACTGCTGCTTCCAGGAGTGTTGGTTGTGGCTCCTAATGAATGAATGTCTGGACATCTTCAGTCGTTCATCAGGAAAAAGAGGAAGATCCTCAATGAGGTGGATTGACACAGTGGCTGCAACAATGGGCTCACACATCAGAACAAGTGTGAGGATGACCCAGGACTGAGCCGAGTTTTGCTCCGTCATACGTAGGGTCCCTATGCGGCAGAACGAACTCAAGGGCACCTACACAGCATGTGTTGAAACTGGCTTTTTTAAAAAAATCATTTTATTAGGGGCTCATACAACTCTTATCACAATCCATACACACATCAATTGTGTAAAGCGCATTTGTACATTCATTGCCCTCATCATTCTCGAAACATTTTCTCTCCACTTAAACCCCCGGCATTAGGTCCTCATTTTTCTCCTCCCTCCCCGCTCCCCCCTCCCGCATGAACCCTCGATAGTTTATAAAGTGTTATTTTGTCATATCTTTCCCTGTCCAACGTCTCCCTTCACCCACTTTTCTGTTGTCCGTCCCCTAGGGAGGAGGTCACATATAGTTCCTTGTAATCGGTTCCCTCTTTCCTACCCACTCTCCCTCTACCCTCCCTGTTTCGCCACTCACACCACTGGTCTTGTAGGCTCATCTGCCCTGTATTCCCTGTATTTTCAGTTCCTATCTATACCTGTGTACATCCTCTGGTCTAGCCAGACTTGCAAGGTCAAATTCAAGTCATGGTAGTGGGAGCGGGGGAAACTGGCTTGACAGCACCTATGAACTTTCTCCCAGCTACATTTTTTTGATATATCCAGAATTAGACTAGTCTCTCCAATGGGCACATTGGACTATAAGCTCCGTTTTCTAGAGCCAGTCAGTGCTACCATATCATCTATAGATTGTTGTCTAATTTCTTAATAGGGCTTACAAGATCCTAACTTGGCATACACCTCCCTGAACAACTTCATCTCTTAGACTGAGTGTACCATAGAGTTGATATACATCTCCAAAATACTGTGTTCTTCTCTTTTTATATCCCATTCCTCTTGTTCTGTTGACCATAATATCCTGTTCCTCTTTCTGCATCAGGTTAGCCCTTGTTCTATGTTCAGAAACCTTTTTTTTTTTAAAAAAACCTCCTCTGAAACACAATGTGAAATAATTAATCCCCTTTTTAAACTCCATTGTATCCTATGATAAACTTCTGAAGAATGACATTTTATCGACTGTTTTTGTGTTTGTTTCTCCAGCAGAGCATAAATTTTGGGGAACAAGATTATTTTCACTCATTTATTTTTGTAACTTCAATGGTTATCCCAATGATTATTTATTGCTTATCAAACTACCTGATGAATTGCCCAAAAAAGATCCATATTTGTAGTCATTCCAAAGAAAGGTCACCCAACCGAATTCAGAAATTATCAAATAATATAATATGCAAAGAAATTTTGCCAAAGATCATTTCACAATGGTTTCAGCATCAAGTAGACAGGAAGCTGCCTAAATTCAAGCTAAATTCATAAGAAGACTTAGAATAAGGGAGCTAATTGCTGACATCAGATGGATCATGGCAGAAAGCAAAGAATACTAGAGAAATGTTAACTTGTGTTATATTGATATTGCAAAGACATTTTACTATGTCGATAATAACAAGTGATAGATAGCATTGGGAAGAATGGGGATTGCAAACACTTCATTACGGTCATGCTGAAGCTGTACGTGGATCAAGAAGCAGTTGGTTGAACAGAGCAAGGGAATACAGCATGAATTGAAAGCACAGGAAAGCTTTGGTCAGTGTCGTATCCTTTTACCACACTTCTCGAAGTTGTATGCTGAGTGAAGAATCTGAGAAAATTGACCCTATGAAGAAAAACGGGGTGTCAGGACTAAAGAAAGGATAGTTAACAACCTGTGATACACAGAAGGTACAACATTGCTTGCTGAACGTGAGGTGGACTTGAAGCACTTGTTGATTAAGATCCCATCTTGTGGTCTTCAGTATGGAGTACAACTTAATGTGAAGAAAATAAAAATCCTCACAATTGAATCAGCGGTAAAAATGGAGAGATGATTGATACTGCCAAGGACTTAATTTTACATGGCTCTTAATCAATCAATGCTCATGCAATCAAGAAATCCCATGATATATTGCTTTGGGTAAATCTGCTGCACAAGACCTCGTTAACACATGGAAGAGCAAGAATGGCACTGTGAGGATGAAGGTAAACCTGATCCAAGCCATAGTATTTTCTTTCATTTTTTTTGGCTTCTTTTAAAAAAATTAATGAAAGATCATTTTATTGGGGACTCTTACAACTCTTGTTATAATCCATTGTAACATGGATGGCATCAGGCATGTTTGCACATATGTTGCCTTCATTCATGTCTACATATTTACTTTCTATTGAGCCCTTGGTATCAGCTCCTCATTATTTCTCTCCCTCCTCCCCCACCTCATACCTCCTTAATAGATTATAAATTATTATTTTCATAACTTAACCTGACCGCTGTCTCCTTCCCCCCATGTTTTCTGTTGTTCTTCCTCCTGGAGAGGGGTTATGGTTATACGTCAATCATTGTGATCAGTTCCCCCTTTCTCCCCTCCTTATCCCTACCCTCTGGTATGGCTATTTCCACTCCTGTTCCGGGATTCCGTGTGTCATGAGCCCCCATCTCTTTTCTATATACCTTTGTACAAATTGGCATTCTGAGATGCTCACCCTCTGGACATAATCACTGAAGACTCAATGGGTGCATAGCAAATGTGGTGAATAAGGTGATGGTGCCAGGCTATAAAAAGACATAGCATCTGAGCTCTTAAAGGCTTGAAGTTAAACAAGTGGCCATTCAGCAGAGAAGCAACAAGTCCACATGGAAGAAGCACACCACCAGTGTGATCATGAGGAATCATCAGGATCAAGTAATGGGTAACAGAAGACACGTAATCAACCAACAAACAAAAACATATTGTTGAGAATGAGGTGGGGCGGAGCAGAGACCCATCTGTAGACAGTGGAACAATCTCCTCACAGGGGGCCCCAGGGAAGGGATGAGTCGTCAAGCCATAGTATTTTCAATGGCTTCGTAAGCATGTGAAAGTCAAACATCAAATAAGGAAGACCAAGAAGAATCAATGAATTTAAACTATGATGCTGGTGAAGAATCTTGAAAGTGCCATTGATGAGATAGATTGACATAAAGACTGCAACCATGGACGCAAACAGAACAATAATTGCGATGAAGGTGCAGACGGGGCAATGTTTCATTCTGTTGCGTGTAGGACTGCCATGAGTCAGAACTGACTCTGTAGCCCCAAACAGCAATCGACTTTCACTTCATAGTTTTATGTTAGGTTTACTTCTCTATCTGGGTGTTATTTGAAAACCCTTGGAAGGAGCCTTCATTATGATCCTTGTAAGTTGAAAATAGTCTTTTAAGGGCAAGCAATGGGATGGATTGACACAGTGGCTGTGGCAATGGGCTTAACACATTGTGAGGATGATGCTAGCAGTGTTTGGCTCTATGGCTCCAGGGTGGCTGTGAATCGAGGCCACTACCCCGAGGGCACCTAACACCATCAGTGACACGGTATTTGAAAAGCCCAAGGGTTATGCACTCAAGTTTCACTTTCATGATCTTTGAGAAGAAGTTTATTTTTGCTTTATTCTTGGTGCCTTTTTATATCCTCTCAAATTACTTCAATGCACACACATTAGTTTTCAATTTTGAAAGTAACCAGCTGTATTTCATGTAATTCAGGAGTTTTAAACCGCACCATTCATTCAATTGTTCACTCATTCAACAATATGTCTTCAGAACAAACAGTATGCCAGATGCGAGGCTCATGGTAAAGGAACCATTTATGTCCTGGTTTGACATTGTGAGCAACAAATGGACCAGATACAGTGCTGAGGGTGTGGATGAGAGCAGAGGGAGGAAAGCCTGCCTCCCCGATCGTCAGAGAAGCCTATAAAGAAACTGTTAGAATCAAATGTGGATATAGAGAGGGTTAAGGGTTTGAAAGGGGGTAAGTAGAAGGATAATGTATAACAAAAGAATCAAGAAAAGTATCGCTAAGAAATTTCCAGAATTTGGGTAGCTCTGGATTATATGTGAGTTAACTTTTTAAAGATATTGGCTGCAAGTTTCTGGGAACTGGCCATACAGCAAGGATCATTGGGGTTGTAGTTGTCATAGCAAGTACACAACTTGAGGACATTTAGATTATGATTAATAAGTAATGCACATCCAATTAAGTAATTCATAGCCTCTGAGATCCTTTCTAAAATTTCTAGTTTTCGAATTCTAGAAATCTCTCTCTTTCTCCAAAGAGACCTCAGAATAATCACGGTGACGGGGGTCACAGCTGCTGGAGCAGATCCTCCTCGGTTATGTTGGCTCCTCTAGCTTCCCCGGTTCAAGCCAGCATGCGGCTGTCTGCATTGCTTGTGAAGAAAGCTCAACTACTTTGCGTTAACACGACCTCATGTTTATCTTCATAAAATCTCTCACTGCATAATAATTTTGGAAATAAACAAAACAAAAATAGAGTCCGATTTCTCTTGAGAAAGGAAAAGGAGTGAATTAACATAAAAATCACATTATTTTGGCTATCTCCTTCCTTTGTCTGTTTCTAAGAGCTTCTTTGACAAATACCTCTTTTCATAAGTGGGCCCACTCAAGGTAAAGAGGAATATGTATATTAAAAGTCTTTAGAGATATTTTTTGATAGTCTCCATTGACCCATTTGTCTGAGATGGCCTAATATACTTTAGCTAGTCACATGGGCTACTCTACTTTAATCACTTGCTGTATTGGTGCACAACAATGCTAGGAAGCTGGACTTCAAATCCAAAGAAGCTATAGTACACATCTTCCTAGAGGTGGGGAAAACTTTGTGTTTAGACAGAAATGAATTTGTTTGACCCTAAGAACACCAAGCAGAAGCAAACAAAGACAAGAATTCAGAGGACACCTGCAGTGTTCAGTTACTTTTAAAAATCAATTCACTCATGTAAGAAATATTAATTCAACACTTTCTATATGCTAGACACACTGCTCAATGCCTCAATAACTTAGAGTCTGGTGGAGGGGACAGTTGAAAAATAACTTATTAGGGACTCATGTCTTTTGCAAAATGACATATCAAGAAGACTTGGAAGAAACATCCTGGGACCAGAGTGAGCTGGTCTGGGTGTGAAGTTAGTGATCTGTCAGAAGTGACACGTAGGCTGAGGACTGAGCAGCCAGCTAAGGAAGGAGTGGTGCTGTGGTCTGGGCCAAGGTTATGGAGCCGGCCAGTTCTGATAGGATGGGAGCTGGCCAGTTCTGATAGGATGAGGCTTCTTTGCTCAGTACTTCGATAGCCTTCCCTCTCTAGTCCTCAGTGGTGCTGTGCTGGATGTCACATGTTTCCTGCCTCCACTCCTCTCAGGCAGGCATTGCTACTCAATATACCATGGGCTGCCAGCAAAATGGAAACAATCTTTCTTGGAGGAAGTATAGCAGCATGCTGCGTTGAAGCAAGGAGGGTGAAAATCCATCTTTCTACTTTGGACATGTCACCAGGAGAGGTGAATCCCTGGAAGAAGATGCAATTCGTGGCAAATCCGAGAGCCAGTGAAAAAGGGAAGCTCCTCAGTGAGATAGCTTGATAGAGTGGCTGCACCAGTGGATTCCAATCTACCTCCTTTATTGTGAGGATGGCGCAGGATCAGGCAACGTTTTGTTCTGTTATTCACAGTTTCATTCCGAGTTGGAGCTGACTTGACAGCCCCAAACAACAATTCAGAGTTGCCCTCCCCAGGCTCACCTGTCAGGGGATCTGCTTCCTTTTCTAGACCAGAATGAGGTTTTACTGACGATGAGATGAAATACGATTCATCTTCTCCGAAATTAGAAACTTAACCTCACCTCGAGTGCTCTTTAAAGTTCACCTGTGCATAGAAATGATCACCTAACATATGAGTTCGGTGCATTGCTAAGTCCACGTGCTTGTTCTTTGCTGCCATCTAGTTGACCCTGATTCGTGTGTACAAGAGCAGAACTGCTCCGTGGTGTTTTCAAATCTGTGATCTTGTAGAAGCAGCTACAGAGGCCTATCTTTCTAGATGCTTCTGCATGGATTCGAACTGCTAATCTTCTGGCTAGTCATGGAGTGCTTAACCATTGGTGAAACTCCATAATGCTCTTCTAAATTTAATAGAGCATTAGATTCCCAGAAACTAGGCAAAAATATACATTTATAGAGTCTTCATCAATTATTTGTCATCTTTGATCTTAAGATGTTTTAATACGAATCATTGAGTGACTTCTAGGACATAAAGGGATATTGGTGTGTCAATGAAATCCAACCTCCTTTTCAGCAAGGAATGACAGATGTAATAATGTAGAGGAATCACACGACCAAAAGACTAAATGAAAGATGTCAGGTTCAAAGATACCTAATGCCTGCTTTTATTGACATAAGCTTTTGAAATAGGCACGAATGCATTATTCTGTTTGGCATTAGGCCATCTTTTGGGGGAGGGACCTGAGGAGCATCAACTAGCAGGGAGCACAGATGGGCTACGAAGGTGCTGGTGAGATTCTGTTTCTCGAACTAGGAGCTGTTTGCCCCATTATATTTAAATCTGGAAGTCAATTGATTGATTGGTACATGTTTGTGTACTTTCCTGTAAGTATAGTATAATCAAATGAAGTATTATAGAAAGATGCTCACATAGAAGACATGAATTCTTTACATTTTTACGAAGGAGAAAAGTATTTGGTTTGATAAATTTGATTTCGGTGCTACCTACAGAGCCATTAATGAACTGGACCTTTCAAAATACAGTTTATTTGATCCAGTTTAATAGGCATAGAGAAGATCTTGAAAGGGAAACTGCCTTGGGCCAAGTTATTCAGTTCAAGCCCAGCACCGATGATGCTACATATGCAATTGCTGAAATTAATCAAGCCATTGGAAGAAGCAGTACCTCACTGTCCCCAAGGGCAGAGGGTTAGAGAAGATGTGATTGGTTGTATTTCAAAGCTTCCATGAGGCTTTTGCAATATGCCCTCCTACTTCTCCAGAAGACAGCTCAAGAAAATGGTTTACTGCTGTATATTTGTATGCACCAGAATATAGGTTCTGGTGGAAACAATGATTATTTTTCTAAGTTGACATCATTTCAATAGGCATATGGAATTGATGACTAGCCTTGCATTTTCTGCGAGAGCAAATCAATGGGATGGAATATGTGATTATAGATGTATGGTCTGGTTTCAGTTTGGCAAGTATATAAAAGGGACGTGCATCATTGTCCGGTGCATTGTGTTGTAAAATATCATAATTCTGCGCAGCTTGCCCCCCCCCCCACACCTTTTTTTTTTAGAGAGAGAGTAACTTTATGCTTTTCGCATCATTTCAGTTTCGATGCAGTGACCCTGGCCTCTATGCTCACTGGAGGACATCTGATTCACAAGCAGGTTAACCAAAATGAAGACCCAGCCATTATGTCTCAGTAAAGGCAATGGTTCGGGCTGCTGACTCTGGAGTCTTGGCTGCCGGTGACCTGCCTGCTGATGAAAATCATTGTGTTGCAGGAAATGTAGTGGGAAATAGGAAATTCCTTGCCTCTGCGTTCATGTGTGAGCGACACAGTCATCTCTCATCCTACCATTTATATCTGAAGTGTGCCTTGCTCCGCTGCTCAATAGATCACAAGCTGGAAGGTGCCGGTGGATATTGAAAGCAAACACAGGCAATTTAAGTTAACATCCCTGATAGCATGCTACATGTCAGGGCAGAAAACCAGCAATTGAGTGGTACGAACTTCCTAGAATCTTTCTGGGTTCTCTGGGGAATGGAAGGCAGGACCCAAACCAACCAGTTGGATATGTATATGTGCTTTTATGTAAACAAATGAAGTTGTTCCAAGAATATTCTCCTCCAAGTTAATAAAAGTACCCTGTGCGCATCTAGTGCTCAGGCCCATGGTTCTAACTGTTCCTCTTCTAGGAGGGAACAGTCAGTAGTGCAAGGTAAGGGAAGTTTCTCAGCAGAAGTGGTTGTTAGTTGCACAGCTAGAAAACCCCAAACAAAAACCCGACCAGATTCTTATGTCAATATTTTGCACATTCAATGAGAAATGCAGTTTCCTTTTTGTTTTTACAGATGTCTCATTGTGACTGTGAGGATTTTAGGTTCCACAGGCAGCTTGATTTTCATTCTCTTCAGCAACTCTCCTTCGTTCATGCTCAGCCTCCCTCTGAAATCGATGGACCACAGGAGCCACAAATGATTAGGGATGGGAAATTAAATCTATGAACACGCGGAACTAATGAAATGCTTCACAGCCAGGCAAAGGTGATATAAAAATTACTGTAGGCTAAACAAGCCTGGGTTTGTGGGGTGAAATAGAGGGAGAGTGTGTGTTCTTGCTCAAGATGAAGATACTGCAGGTATCTGACTTTAACAACACAGCTACCAGTCCACCAGTATGTCTATAGCTTTTGACATTTCTACTGATATATTTACATAGATCTGTGCTATACTTACACATAGATACGAATATACACATATATCACATTTTAGGCTTTCAATTGACAAATTATATGCTTTAATTTTTAAATGTAATAACTTATATTCAGGAATCCCAAGGTGCTAGGCAATATCCTACATATTATCTGTTAGCATCTAATTATGGTCAGTTTCTAAAAACCGGAAACTGGTTCTAAAAACACTGGAAACTTCTTGACAAATTGTTTCAAGGCTGGTCTTGTGAGCGTCCAGAGCAGGCGGTCATCCTCATATTGGTGTACAAGGGACCCAGGCTCAAAATGCGTTTTTGGCTAGCTTGCCGATGCTATCAGGGGTCACAACCTACCATTCCGAAGTTAAGCCTGCTACGAAGTAGGACCTATGTGGATGAGACCAACAATGTAAATACCATTGAGGGATGGGATTCCTTACTCTTTTCTACTGAGATGCACTGCCTCAGGAGCTGAGTCAGAAGGGTTTGTAAACTGGCCACAGAAAAGAATTGCTGAAGGCACCCAAGCAAATGACACTTTCACAGTACGGTGGGGCCCTCTTGCTTCTTGATTTGCTCCACGTCCCTGAGGTGTGCCAGGCACACGTTTCTGACTTGAGTGGATTTTTATTATTAGCAAAATCAGGTTGTAAAAGAGTCTGAATCACATCAGCCAAAATTCCACCTGACATATTGAAGGCAAGCATGACTGCTTTGTCTCACGCTTTACCTGACCTGCTCCTAGTTTAAAACTCAGATGGCAAACGTCTTCCTCCACACAGGACAGTGTGGCTGCCTTCCCCTCCTGTTCCGAGCACACTTCCTCTTCTACAGAGCATGGAATTTCCTGCACGGTGATCCTGGATTTGCCTCTCGCCGCTCTCCATCAGACTGTTCACGCCTTGAAGGCATGGAAAATAAATACTTCATTTAGTTATCGCCACAGTGCCTAGTCTCCTAACTGGAAATTGATTTACTGAATAAATGAGTAAGTGATTTAACGGTTGTGACAAATCAGGTGGAAACACACACACACACAAAACCTGGTTGGCAAGAGCCAGACATGAGAAATCCTAAAAATCTTGAGAACCAGCTTTATATATACAATGTCTTTTCATCTATTTCTTTCTGAATTACAAAAGCACTAGGTAGTATATTTCTCAGTGTTCCCAATCTATAGCATTTGCATGATGAATTTGCAGTTGAGGAGGTTTTTGTTTTTTTTTTAGTTGAGGAGTTTTACAACAAGGTTTGCATGAACTTTTCTGTGAGGGCTGAGAATGCCGTGGAGAATGGTCCTGCAGCAGGAGAAATGGAGGTGGTTGACACCATTACATAGAAGCTAAGCAACCCATGGGTCTATGTGGATACCATTTCCTTGAGTTGGTAGCTACCGGAAGCCAAAGACAGACCTTTCAACAAGATTAAAGAGATGCTATTAATTGCTATCGATCATGGGTCAACAAATTAAATTGCATCTGCAACTGCATCTCTGAAAGGTCTAAATGAGAAATGCAGTTAATGGGTCTGGCTGACCCAAAGTTGTGATTAATTAAAAAGGGAGTGAAACCAACAAACACACAAAGGCAAAGAAAAATGTAATAGGAGCAAAGTGGGAAGCCTTGGACATTTCAAATGGAAAGGCTTTCTGAGGACGCGACTTGCCGCATAACGTCACGTGTCCTAAGAAGAAAGTGGGAAAACCACAATGGGTGGCTAGAAAATCCCATTTTTTATTTCCCAGAACCCTATGGACAATCATATGAACACAAAACCCCAAATAATGTGTTAGAAACAGGTTAAGTCATTTGTATCAAAATCTGCAAACATGTGGAGTGCCACTAAGATTTGCCACAAGCTAGTGAATAATTCCGCTCTTCTTCTCATTCCAACCAGTAACTTCCACGTAAAAAAATACTACAAAAGAATGTTGTAGTGGAAAAGAAGTGGCGAACTGAGACTATTTCCATGCCAATTATTCAAACCAAGATGAACATCTGTCGGTAAATGGAAACGAGGAGGACCGACTTGGAGGCAAGCCGAGATAAGATTGATCTGAAGTATTTTCTAAATTGCCAGCATCTTCAATACACCCCCTCAGATAAGATTGTGAGCCACCCCCAAGGAAAGCACAAGTAACCTCCTGGAAACCTCGGTGATAATAGCAGGATTGTGCTTTTCTAACAATTAAGGCAAAAATAACAAAAACAGAACAAAACAAACAAACAAAAAACCCCCGGATGGAGCAATTCTATTTTGAGTTGGAGGCCAATTCTGTGAGAGCAAATAGTGTTCTTTTTATTACCTGAGCTAGAAACATGAACTGTTTTACTTCTCATCTGCTCACTTGATCTTCTATGAATTTCTACTGTTTCAGTGGGTCTGGTGCAGTCTCCATGCTACGAGGAAGGTCCTCCTTCTTCTTTCTGCAATTTCCGCCCATTAGCCAGATGATTTCCCTGAAGACTTGCCCAACTCATACTTAAACTCCAAGAGCCAAACCTATCATCCCCATTTCCATAAAATCTTTTCTAATACCATCAGTCCTGATGATAATTATTAATAGTAGGTCTTTCTTACTTGCTAGGCTCAATTTTGAGCTCTTTCATAGGCCGTGTGTTACATCAAAGCAGTCTGGGTACTGCAACAGCTTCGTCCTTGGCTACTAATGGAAGGGTTGGTGATTCTCTGCAGGAGAAAAGCCTGGTGACCTGTTTCCGTTGTTTGTTCATATTAAAGTTGGTCTCAGACGCTGTTGGGGATCCCCTCTTGAAGTCGTGTAATATGTCTTTCTGCATACAAAACCCAGAATTGATGCACTTAGAAGGACAGCAAGTAGAATAAGGGTTTTTCAGGGGGAAGTCGGGGGCAGTACAATGGTGATGAGGCTGTTAAAAGGGCGACAATGTCAAGGAGTCCGGGGAGGGGGGGAAAAGAATGCTTGGAAACTGATTGTGGTAGGAATTGTACAATACTGCTTGACATGCTTGAACAAACTATGGGATGATATGCTATCTGTATTAACTCCCAGTTAATCATTAAAAATATTACAGTCTAGAAAACCCTAGGGTGTTTCTACTTTATCCCATGGGGTCTTTCTGTAGGAATTGATTCAATGGCACTCAGCAATAGCATTCTACCAACTCTTTGCAACACTCTGGTGTTGTGAGCTCCAGAAAACTAACAAATATCTTGAACCTCAGTTCTGAAAAATGGGATGTCAATCTGTAACTTGTGGTGGTAGAGAGGATGCTTGAATGTAAATCACTTTCTTACATAATTAGGATAGTGCCTGGCACCTCAAAGGTTCTCAAGAAACCAAGATAGCCAAAGCTTAGATCTAAATTTCTCCCTATCTCTGCTCCCACCCCCTTATATAATTATTCACTTGAAAGATTTTAAAATTAGTAGGCCACTGGAGATCCCCTTGCAGAGGGGTCTCGGGGAGGAGATGAGCCAGTCAGGGTGCGATGTAACAATGATGAGAAATACAACTTTCCTCTAGTTCCTAAATGTTTCCTCCCTGCTCCCACTACCATGACTCGAATTTGACCTTGCAAGTCTGGCTAGACCAGAGGATGTACACTGGTACAGATAGGAACTGGAAATACAGGGAATCCAGGATGGATGAGCCCTATAGGACCAGTGGTGTGAGTGGCAAAACAGGGAGGGTAAAGGGAGAATGGGTAGGAAAGAGGGAACCGATTACATGGAACTGTGTGTGACCTCCTCCCTGGGGGACAGACAACCGAAAAGTGGGTGAAGGGAGACGTCAGACAGGGCAAGATATGACAAAATACCCATTTATAAACTATCAAGGGCTCATGCGGGAGCGGGGAGCGGGGAGGGAGGGGAAAAATGAGGACCTAATGTCGGGAGTTTGAGTGGAGAGAAAATGTTTTGAGAAACGATGTACAAATGCGCTTTGCATAATTGATGTGTGTATGGATTGGGATGACAGTTGTATGAGCCCCTAATAAAATGTTAAAAAAAAAATTCAATCGGAATTCTAAAAACTAGAGCTATTTACATGTGACCTTACTGGGGGCTTCAAAGGATATGAGTTTAAGTGCTTCAACGATTAAAAGGGGAACATCACTACTGAAACTAAAAACATCTGAAATATGAAATAAATTTGAGGCCTTAAAATTGAATTCAAGAAGTCCATTCAGCCCCTTCGGTTGACCTCTGACTGCATGACCTCTGACTGTATGACACTAGCTGTGTCCTGTTCCTCACAGAACACTGTGTTTTCTAGGAACACAAGGCAGATGGGGCAGGCTAGGTGTTCACACCGGGCAGGACGTTTAGAGACGCCTTGATAAGACTGTCACCCAATCTGAGGTACAAATGCTCACATTGGCAAAGTATCTAGGAAGGCTTGTTGCCTTAGAGATAGCAGTTTTCTTTTTCTAAATGACGAAGCTCCTTTTCTCCAAAAGAGCAATATCCTCCCCAGAAACCCTCCAGTGACAGCAACAAGCGCAAGGCCCTGTCACAGTGCAGCGTCTTCTCTCGCCCGCATGGAGGCGTCCTCCCCGGGAGGCTGGCGTCTGAACGGAGCCAAGCACCCTTCTTCTGAAGGGGTGCAGGAGGCAGAGAATTGGATGCACAGAAATGGAAGAGCAGGGACGTCTAATCTAAGTTTAAGAAACTATCGATAGAGGGGGTACCTGTTTCCATGTGTGTGCCGAGTCCCTACTGAGGTTCCTGATTGGTTCCATTTTGGTCTTCCTTCCTCTGAGAAGGTAGACCAGGATGGTCATTTGTAAAATATTGTTCATTTGTACTCTGCATTTCAAAGAGAAGCAACATAACAGCTTGCCTTTGCTCTTTAAGGAGAGTGTAAACACATATCAAAGGGGGTGCCCCTTAGAAATAGTTCATCAGCAATGGTTTTATTAGGGGGTCTTTGGTGCCCCTTTATGGTTAGCCGCTTGCCCCACTTCCTGTTCTGCTCAGTGTTCAGGAAGGTGTTTTAATAGAGAGTTTTTAGGGGTTCTGGTGGCACCATGGAATAAGCATTGGGCAGCTAACTGAGGTTGGTCCTTCAAACAAACCTGATGCGTTGTGGGAGAAAGAGGAGGCTGTCTGCTCCCAAACAGATGCACAGTCTTGGGAACCCTCCAGAGCAGTTCTCTGCTGTCTTAAAGGGTTGGGATTGAAGCTACTTGATGGCAGTCGGTTGGGGTTGGGGGTTTAAACAAGTACTATTTCTATAACCATTGCTGGTGCTAATGGTTAACATACTGCACGGGGAACTGAAAGGGTGGACATTTGAATACACCCCAAGGCACCTCAGAAGAAAGGCCTGGCGATTGGCTTCCAAGAACACAGTCTCAACATCCCTTGGAGCTCGGCTCTACTCTGACACACATGGAGCCACCACGAGTTTGCATTGAGTTGAATTGACAGAGCAACTGGTTTTATTCCCAGCACAAACAAACGTATCAAAACAAACCCCAGGTCTCTGTTGACTTATTCCTGCCAGTTGCCTTTGGCTCACAGGGACCTCATTTGACTTCGTAGAACTAGCCATTGGGCCGTCCAGCCTAATTATTTTTTGTCAATCCCTCTTCATTTCAACTCTGTTCTCTCTTGCTCGACAGTGCTTATAGATGGAACTGTGTTTCCCCAAATTATGTTTTGGGAATCTTATTTCTTGTGTGTGTGGCTGTAACACGGAATTTGGGGGGGTAGGGGATTCTTTGTTAGGTCAAGAAGCATGCCATGACTGGGGAGTGAATGTCCTGAATCTAATCACTGGTGAATTATCCAGAGCCACAGACACCATGACGAGCAAGCACATATTGGGAGGAGGTGGGGTGGGACTAGGCACCCACAAAAATGGTCAAGGAGCTGAGGAACACCAGGGCTGCCGAGGGCAAGACAAGGCACCCTGAAGTTAGACTCCTCTAGGCCCTCAGCTTTACCAGAGGTGACCCCCAGGATTTTCTCCAGTGGAGCTGCTGGGTGAGTTCCAACGGTCAACCTTTGGTTACCAGCTGAGCTGCTTAACGGTTGAAACACCAGAGCTGCCACTACCAGGATTCAGAGCTGCACTTGGGCTTTAGGAAGACTCACCGCCCAAGCCACGGATGGGCGGGATTGAACAAATGTTTCACTTCCCTTTGATTATTTCTTCAGAAAGTCTAAGAGCTGTAAACATGGCCTGGATATTAGGTGTCCCACTAAAGGATTATGCATTTTGTTAGGTCTGATAATATGACATTTAAGAGTGGGGTTTGATAACTGGAATCTGGGCTATGGGGGCTTGTTATAATGTTTTCTCTAGATTTGTTCCTGTTTGAATTTCTAAAAAGCATCCCTGCTTTGCTACTTATGACTCCTAAGACTTAACATCTTTGAGTCCTGAGTTGTCAACTAACAAGCAGAGATCACGGAGCATCCCCCTCGAAGGTGTGTTCTCTGGATTGGATCGGACACTAGAAGTTAAGTGCTTACATCAGGGCTCGGCGCAGGGCAAACACTCGGTAGTTGGTGATGATTGTTCGTATTGTTTATAAAGATGGAGTCAGAGAAAAGTTTTTCCTTCCACTCTGCTCTCTCTTTTGGTTTCGTTGAGCCTTCTCTGTGATCTCTAATGCAGGTCTTGACTTATGAAACATGAAAATCCACCCAGGCAAATGCTAACCCCAGTACATCACTGAATTGGAACACTCCCCCCCACCCACACCCCACCCCGCAGCAGTACATGCACTTTCAGATGATGGGAGCCACTGGACACGTCACCTTCGAGAGCCAGGGTAGAGAGAGGAGAGACATGGGGAAGGAAAATATACCACAAACAGTGTTTGCTGGTTAACACACTTTATATTTAACAAAATAATTTTTTAATAATATATTCTTTTACACATCAAATATTGTTGCTAGAATCCCCCTTTTTTACAGTTTCAGGTTTCGTTGTTTTTGTTTGTTTTTCTCACTAGTTCTCAGGCACACTATTTTTTTCCAAAGGGTTTAGAAACTGAATAATTTTTTAACAGGCATCAGCTGACAAACAGGCTGTGGATCCCTTATTTAAACATAGCTGTCTTTAAAGCCGAAGAACCCAAGGCAGTGGAGGAATGGGGGCAGAGAGGCGGCAGCTTGGCTGCGGAGCAAGCCTTTGAAAGAAAACAACTGACGAGACCAGAAGTCTGTGGTACAGAGTGTGGAGAGAATTTCTCAATGACCTGGGTAGAAGGAAGTTGCAAAATGTTTGTCGGGGGATGAGAAATTCTGTCACAGTATAGGTTCCTCTCCCCCTAAAGGGGCAACGATGTCAGTGCTACAAAGTCTTCAAAAGAAGACAGCTGTAGTGAAACTCTGAGGGGGACGAAAATATTCCAACAACACAAATCCCTCTCTGCCTCGTAACAGAGGCCACCGAGCTGTCTTGCTTCTGCCGACTCTCTGAAGAGCATTCTCGATGGATGTCTTATACTTCCTTCTAGAATATTCTTGCTGTGACTATCACTGCGCCAAGACTTTGATACAAAATCTCTGTACCCCGGCTTCCCAGTTGTACTGTCTTTCTATCTGTAAAAAGCACACAGTCACTCTTTAATAATAGATAGGGTACTATGCGGCAGGGCTCTATTAATCATATTTTCTGGGTTTCAAACCTTATTCCTGTCGTTTATTATTATTATTTTTACTTCTTTCCAAGAGTGTGGATTTTGGAAGCTGGCAACAGGCAACCTCAGGGCAAAGAAAGCTCTATAATATATCTCTGTCTAGACACAAGCTGCAGTGTGGAATGCCTTTACTTTGGAGTGCAGGAATAAATCATGCAGAATTGTTCATGAATGATTCATGACTGTCTATATGATGTATCCATGGTGGCAACTGAAAGGCACCAAGCTTGCTGCAAATTGGTGTTCTAAGGGGAAGCAGCTTGGTGTTCTTCCATGGGATGATGCCGACATGGCTATTTGTATTGTAGCAAACACAAGCACAGTGTGCGGAAAAAACGTCAGGCCCAACGTGTGAACACATTAATTTTGGAAATGACAGCTCTTTCTGGATGATGGGAAGTGCTTACAGGGGAGGAGAGGTTGTGCATTGGAAATGAGGAGACTGAGAAATGTGTGTCCTGAGGTCAGACCTATGGCGTCAGAGGCTACTATGGAGGAGGTTGGCCTCTTGGGGCTCTTTGTGGACACCCTGAAAGGACACAGCCACAAGTGTACCCAGGACTTTCCCGGGATGCTTCCGGTCAGAATCCATTCTAAGTCGATTATTCCAGACCAGTTCTCAGGCAGGTGCAATTTTGGTCCTGCCCCACCCTGGGCATCATTTGGAATGTCTGGAGAGTCTCACTTGCTATATATAACTCTGGTGTGTGTGTGTGTGTGTTACGTGTGGGGGTTGACTACTGGTGGATAAAGGCCAGGGATGTTACTAAACATCCTAAAAATGCACAGGCCAGGAATGATCTGGCTTGGAATGTCAGTAGTACTGAGGCTGAGAAACCCTGATCTAGAGTATTACCCTTCCACTGAGCTCAGATGGGAGTGGGGGCCGGAGCGGAGGAGTGTCCTTACTGACGACGACGACTGTTAAGTTTCTCCAAGGACCCAATCAGGTCTGCATCGGGCTTTCCAAAGAGTGGACTAAGCACATAATTATGCCATGTGGGTTCAGATAGCTAATTTTGCCCTTGAATCGAGGCGGTGTCAGAAACCCTGTGTGGTTTAATTTTTCGGTTACTATACTCGCAGCATTGCCAGGGCAACCATGTGATTCCTTGAAGGTTCACTTTAATTATTCAGTATCTAATATATACATTTAAAAAATTTTCAACAATTGGAATTGTATTGTGCAAGACCCACTCTACCCTAGTCGTTAATTTACATCAGCACTTGAGGTGGAAAGAGTGTCCTGAACCTGTCTTTTCAACGCAGGGCTGAGCGGATGTTCCTGTAGGAGTAGCAAACACAGGCTCAAACCACGCCAGCCGCCTGTGTGAACTGTTGGCTTTCAATCACCTCTGAACTCAACCGAAGGACAGTGGTGTTCAGAAGGACTCTGATTCACAGTGGGGTTATTCACCGTGGTTCTGGTGTGCATATTACCGGGTGACAGCATGGGTTACGAGTGCGTTTAGTTATAATTCAAACCTAAATTCTGTGTCAGGAGAAAGTCAGGTGATTCGAGCTACAGCTGAAAATCGGTTTCCTTTTGGCTTCCTTAGGAGCGCTCCTGGGGTCCTCCTCATAATAGTGGTGATTGGCAGTTTGGAAGTTGGCGTAATGAGATGTGTGGTTGGTAAGAATCAAACTGGGAGCCTCCACATAATGGACAAAGCACCAGTCCCCCACCGTGCCCAGCAGTGGGTTTGCCTCTGTGTGCGCTTCTCTTTTCTAAGCCTACCAGGCATGGTTCACCCATAGGGAACCACTGGATTGTTGTCAGGCCTTCTGGTCAGGAAGGAGCCGCAGGCCTGACTTTTAAAAAATTTTTTTTAACCAAAGCATTTCCCACCCAACTCAAAACTGCACTATGCAGTCAGATCAGGCCCCCCAGCCTCTAAAGATGAAATTAGAAAAGAGGGGGAAAGAAATACTATAAGAGAAAAATGTCAGGTCGGAAGTACAGAAGAAGAAAAAATGGAGTCCATCCTCTGACGGGAAGCCGGCTGTCCAGGGCCAGCCCAACGGAGGAGCTTGCTCGAGCAGGTTCCAGAAATCCAGTTGTCAGGTCACCAGCCAGCATTGATCATGACAAAAGCAGGAGTAGCTGTGGACTGTATCTATTTCTTTAGATAGTGAGAGAGAAAGAGAGACGTGTCCTCTTTGTGAAATATTCACTTTTGTCAACCCCAAAGGTTTTGCTGGTGACCCTGTTGTAGCTGGCAGGAGTTTGTTCTGTCTTGTTTGAAACGTGTGCAGCGTAGAAGCCATGGCCTCCTCTCCTACGAATGCGTCATTGGTGGGGACTTGGTTCTACACGGTCAGCTTGCCTTGGCACTCGCGTTTTGAGCACTGAGCTGGCTTCCACCAGTCCCCGTTGTGACAGTGACAGATGTTACATTCATCCACTTTCACCTCGATGCCAGCTGGGATTATTGTCGTTCCTGCAAAGCAGTTTGGACCTGGAACACACACATACATTGATTAGTTGGTTAAATCTGGGAGGCTCCCTCTCTTCCTTCAAAGAAAAAAAACCCAAAACAAAACTCACACCCAAAGCCATGAAAGAGCAGGCCAGATGACTCTGAACAGCTTAAAATCAAAGAGAGTTCTAACTGGCCTCTCTAAAGTCCCACTTTCAACCCCGTTGTCTAGTCCACAG
Source organism: Echinops telfairi (assembly GCF_000313985.2). NCBI lineage: Eukaryota > Metazoa > Chordata > Mammalia > Afrosoricida > Tenrecidae > Echinops > Echinops telfairi. The sequence goes on along the minus strand of NW_022103899.1, from coordinate 40,609,883 downwards.
AGCGCATCATCACCATGCATGTCATGCACTACAAAACAGAAATAGACAAAAACCAAAACCAAAATCCGAATTCTTTAAAAAAACACATATCTTATTATCTGTTTACCGAACACATGCGATTTTCTAACCCAGGGATCAAAGGGTTACACCTTTCTTGCTTTGTGGTCTGGGGGTGTCGCTGAGGCTGCTGGAGCGTCCCCTGTAGACACAGGAGGGCTGGCAAGGCCTGCGCATCAGGTGCTGGTGCCTGTGGTCTGTCCTCACCACTCCCCTGGTGGCCCTGAGCCCATGAACTCGCTTCCTCTCCCGTTTCAGCACCTCCCCGGGCCCAGTTCCTGGAATCCCCAGTTTGTTTCTTGATAACAATGAATAATTCATGGGTACATGATTTATTCATGTCCCAAACAAGCTTTGTTAGAGGTTCATTTGATTTGTATAAATGGAGGTCTTTTAATCGGCTGGCGATCTGTGTTTATTTATTTCTTAAAAGCATGGACCCCCATGGTCGGCTTTGGAACGTCAGCAGGCACTTTCTAATTTTATTCTTCTCAGGTTCATAAAAAGTTTTGCTGAAAACGTCACCTGCGCCTCATGGATGTGAGCTTCTCAGACCCGCTCATCTGTGTCCTCGCTCTGATCTGTCTTCCTCTCCCCTGACTGTCTCCACCACCATCGGGGCACTTTCTTTTTGTGCTGCCCCTTTGAACCCTTTCCATGTGAGCTGACATTATTTTTTCAAATTCAAACGGGCTAAAAATTCCTCCCCAAGGTGCAGCGGAGTCCAGTGGAGTTATGTAAATGGCTGCATCTTTGAAACTACTTGGTAAAATTTCTGCAGCAGGTAAAGAGAGGGAGTTGCAAGTGGTCTTTACGCAAGATGAATTGACCCAACCTTACTGGCCCCTGGCCATCACCACGACAGTGTAAGATGGCAGCAGGAAGCAATGTAAAAATGATCTTATAGTGCTTGTTGATAAGAATTTATGAGCCGCCATTCACTCCCGATGAATAAGAGCAGGGGTTATGTAGTTCCACCTTATCACTGGAATCCTCTTTTTATTTTTCAAAATTGTAATTACTAAGTTGTAATGCATAGTTATCAATACAAGAACTTTTAACATACGCTGACATTAACCACCCATGTTTCTGGAGTCTGCAGATCTCAAATGTGCATTCACGTATCAATGGTGTCGATTACATGCACCTTCCCTTCATGCCGTCAGACAGAACCCTGGGGCATGGGCATGGACCCGGAGAGCCAGCTACAGTCAGAGTGACATAGCGGGTTGACCCGGACAGTTCAACAGGTCAGGATGGGTCTGCCTTCATCCTAGGAGGGCACTTTTCCTCCACGTGCTATGACTATAAGCCCCTGATCCCAATGACTGATTATTAGAAAGTGACTCTATGAATTCCATGAAGTCCCTGTGCAAAATGTACAACACGGGCAGCTCCAAACCTGAGGGTGGTTGGTCCAAGTTTACCTGGACAAACCTTGGAAGAAGACTGGCCGACCTCTTTCTGAAGAATTAGTCGTTAGCAGTCCTCTAGCCCACACTTTGATGCTGACTCACAAACGGTCCCTCTGCATCAGAATCAACTCAAAGGCCTTCAGAACTTGGTATGTCAAGTCCATACCTCCCAGGATGGAAGTCTTTCTTTCCTACATCAGACTGTGGTGGGGATTACCAAACTCCAAACCAAACCAGCTGCCCTCGAGTCAATTCGGAGTCCTGGTGAGCCTTGGTGTGCCACCTTAAGACTGTGCTTCATAGAGTTCTGTCGCTGTGACCTTTCTGAAGCAGATGGCTGAGCCGTTCACCCAAGGCATTTCTGGGTGTGTTCAAACAGCCAGCGTTTCCATCAGTGGCTCGGGGCTTAATTGTTCACACCACCAGGGACTCCTTTGGGAATGCACTCAGACTTGCCTGGGAAAATTCCACACCGAATCACAACTCGGTCCTGCCTCCAAACTGAGGGAGTCTTCAGGGAATGTTGAAAGGAGGATTTTCCAGAATGCAGCTGGTTGCCCCCTGTCTGCTGTGGACAGACTTCTCCCAGAACTCTCAGTGAGTTCTTGGCCAGACAGGATCTGGCTAGAGCCAAATCAGTTTCAGAACTGGAGTGTGACCAGCGGTGACCAGCACCGGCTGGCTGGAGTCACCCTGAAGAAGCGATCCTTCCTCCATCGCTCCCTTGCCAACTAACAAGGGAGCCACACTCGGCCACTTGAAATTTTCCAGATGGAAAAAGCAAATAGTTTGTTTCCCCCCACCCCCCAAAAAAGTGGTTCAACCCAAGCCAAACCCACAACCAATAAGCCTATTCCTATTTATCTCAACACTCTACAGGGGTTCTGAGATTGTAAACCTTCACAAGAGCAGTCTCGTCTTTCTTCCCCAGGGTGGCATGTAGTTTTGAACTGCCCAACTGGGGGTTAGCAGCCCAACACGTATCCATCCACATCGCTAGAACACCTTTGTTTCAAAACAAAGGAGTCCCTAAAACCGAATTTTATCCATTTGGGTTTTCCTCAGCTTCTTTGGAGAATGTGGAAATTTGTCAGAAGGATCTTGACTTTTTTTTTTTTAATGTGTAGAACAAAACAAGCTGCTGGTTTACGGGGGTCAGGACCATCACGGTGACTTACGCAGAGGCAAAATCAGAGGGGATTTGAGGAAAAGAGATGGCATCGAAGTCCTTGTGCAGCACCTGCAGGGAGATTTCACTAGAGCTCTGATTTTACCTGCCCCTTCCCACGCGTGTCGGTATGCATAATGCTGTGAACCATATGGATTTGGTTCACCTCCAGACAGCATTTCTTCAGCGCTGCTTGCACTTGCTGCTCTCTAAGCTCTAGAGGGATTTACTGATCTTGATTGACGGCATCTGAAGTGTGGCTCTTGGTGGGATGCGAGGATTGACCTGTCAAAGGCATCACCTCCACCTCGCATAGCACGCCTAGCACGTTCTCAACAGTCTGCTTGACAGCCATGGGTATTTTACAGGATCAAAAACTCCTGTAGGATCTCATTAGCATTATTAGTACAGTGATTTCATTAGCACCCTTCTGCGAACCTCAGGTGTAACTACAACAAACCTCATGTTTGCTGTTAATAGTCTTATCTGCTGAAAAATAATTTAGGTAATTGCCAACCCCCCTTGTTGGCACTGTTGAGAAACTGTCTGGCTTGGGCCCTCCCTTCTTCAGAAGGGTGGTAGGCAGCAGGGATTGGTGTGAGTGTTCTACTTGCGTTTCTTCCGTGGGGTTGCTCCTACTCCCTTGCCAGTGTTAGGGGAAGGTCCTGGTCTTTGTGAAAGAGTCAGTGGCTTAGAAGAATGAGTTCAGAAGCAAAGGCAACATATTTTAATGCTGAGGGCTTGGAGTGAGTCCAGAGGGGAGCAATGAAGATGATTAAGCTGAAGGTTGGCAAATGAAACCTCTGAGAAAAGGTTAAAGGGATTGGAATGATTTAATCTAGTAAGAGAAGACAGGGGATAACTCAGCAACTCTCAAAGAATGAAGGCTTATTATGTGAAGCCTGGTCTCCGACTTGTCCCCCCTTCCCTGGGGACCTAGAATAACAGGGAAGAAGATGAACTATTAGACACACCACACACACACACACACACACACACATGTTCACACACACACACACACACATGTTCACACACACAGACACACATGTTCACACACACACACGCACATGTTCATATATAGGAATCCTTAGAGAAAAGAGAACTGAGTGTGTCAGTTGGCCACAGATGGTCAGTTGGCCACACCATCATTCTTAGAGGTTTTAAAGAGTCTTTTGGTGGTCTTACCTATCAATTATGGTTTAACTATTTAGCTCCTGGAAGATAGGATTGGGGATATTTGCCATGTCTATTTTGGCCACCGGAGCCCTGGTGATGTCGTGGTTCAACTGCTCTGAGGGAGAAAGCTGAGGCTCTTTACTCCAGTCAAGAGCTACAGTTTCAGAAACCAAAGGGGCAGCTCTATGCTGTCTTCCAAGGTCACTACGAATCTGAATCAACATGCAGGCAGAGAGTTAGTTACATAGTTCAGACCTAACCCAGCGTCTGACAAATACCTTTGTTTACCGAGTGGAGTGATGTGAACCAGAGACCCATCAGAAGGAATCCCTAGTAGGACAGGAATGCACACTGCTGCTAACCAAAAGGCTGGAGGTTCGAGTCCACACCAAGATGCCTCCGAAATAAAACCTGGTGATCTTTGTTCTGAAAACTCAGCCTCGGCACAACTTACAGAACACAGTTCTACTCTGACGCATGGGATTGCCTAGGCTTCAGACAACTGGTTTATATACTGGAAGCAAATTTGCTTTCTGCATTTAGCAATATACTAAGAATTTACATATAGGTCAGAGTTAAATTTAGTAATATAGGTATAGAAACATGTGTTATCACAGACACACGACTGTTTATGACACTCTGCTTTCATGTCAGGATTTTGCTTGGCTTACTCTTTGTAACCATTCATGTAAGACACACAGTTTTGTTTGTTTTGTAGCAAAGCTCTTTAAGATTTACACACACTTCCACATTAACTCACAGTTATGGGGTTTATATAGGAAGTAAGAGGGTATACCTGGGGGTAAGAATTAGGGCCAGGAACCATGTGGACACTCGCCCTTCTTCAGTAAGGCCAACAGTCTTAACTCTCAGCATTGTGAGCCTCAGAGATAGTACGTAACTTGCTTGAATCTGCATTCAGGGTTTTCTGACCCAGGAGATGCGTTGAATCACCATGGAGCAGAAGCAGGTATCTAAGAGAGCATCACTGTGTGCCTTTGCCCAGATCCTGAGCTCTAATTTGGTTTAGAAGTCAATTGGTGTTGATATTGAGGATAAATATGAAGGTGAGACATTATATGCCTAGAGACAAATGAGATGGCATTTCTCTACAGGAGTTTTTCAAATACATTGAGGTCATACGCTGTGTCCATATAGTCTCCAGGAAATTTATTTTAAAGCTAAAAGAAATGCTCCAAGGAGAAGATCCCTGGACAACAAGGTGTGTCTTTGGGGGGCAGTGACCTCTGCACTAGTACTGAACGTGACTGAGGAGTGGACTGAAACTGGGCGACAAGTCAGGACCCCGTAATTACTTGGCTACATGTCTTTTTGCAAGCCCTTCTGTAATCCCACCCCAAGGGGGAGTCCCCAGAGCCTAGTCTTGGGAAGTCATCATGTTTTCAGAAGTGCAATAAAATTAATTTTAAATCTTTAGTGTAGAGCTGGAACTAGGGCAGGAGGAAGAAGGTCTAAGAATACTAACCCATGAAACTCTGTTATGGTGATGAAGGTTTATTATAAAATATTATTTTGCACTACAAAATAAATTATATATTTTATCTGATCATCTAGATTTCTCTGAGCACCCATTTTGCCTATCTATAAAATACACACTAGTGTGAAAAATTATTTTTTCACAATAGAATTCGTTCAATAGACATCTTCTAAGGATGACTAATGTATAGACTGTAGTGAAGAGAAGTGACCTGGTGAGTTGGGTATGGGGAACCAGGAGCTGCATCTTTCTGGCAGCCTTTACTCACACCCATCTCCCCTCTTCAACCTAGCAGAGATTGCCCACAAGGGACCTGTCGAGGACACCCCATGCTCAGAGGAAAGCATTTGCCATGATAGCCTCTAGCTCCAACAATCCCAAATTCTAAGAAGCCAGCAGAAAACGAAAGGGCTCTTCTTGTTTATCACATTCCTGATTAAAAAGCTAAGCTGAGTCATTCATTCACTGAACTTTTTCTTTTTTGCTTTTCCCCTTTCATGGTAATATTTGAAACGTCCATCAGGAAACGGTGTGTGGAGAATATATGGTGGTAGTTACACAAGTTCATGTCAACTTGATAAAAGAATGAAGGGGTGGAGTCTAGCCTGTCAATCAGGTGACTGCCTCTCTTCCTCCCTGGAGGCAGGACACACACTCTCTCTCTGCTTCACATTCCCATTGACAAGCCACATGGAGCCACATTGATGGCAGTCAGAACCCTGGAAATGCGTCCACTGCCATTGGACCCACAGGACTTTCCACTCATTGGCCTGTGATCTTCCTTCATTTGGCATCTTTGCATGTGCTGCATGAGTTTGAATAGGAATTCATGGGCTAATATTGGACTTATGAGCTAATATCGAACTTATGGACTTGATCTGGACTGGGCTGGGATGCTTTATTGATGCATAGGTAATTATTTCTTGATATAAACTTCTCTCTTACACATCTATGAGTGTCAATGAGTTTGTTTCTCTACTCAACCCAGTCTAACACCTATATGGAGAAGGAAGTTCATTGACACTCTGATTATACCACTGGAAGATCCATATTTGCCTCTGATGTTAAGGATCACAGACTATGGTTAAGACAGGAGTCTCTAACGTGAAATAAGAATTTAGGAGGAGAGGTTGTAACTCCGAACCTTGTGACCAATTGCAGCCCGGAGCCTATCTAATCTGGACTATGGGTTGATGGGAAGAGGGTGTGTGTACATACTGGTGTGGTACAGAAGCAGCAGCCGAGGCTAATGGAGTTGGAGTTGGAAGGTGAGGCTGGGAAGTGTCTAGGAAAGGAGGGCAAGGTGCTGATGTACTGAAACCACCTCACATTTGTGGGCTGGAGCCAAATGGTAAACTTCCAGAAACGTGGTGAATGGTTGGCGTCATTCTGCTAGCTCAAACTAGGTGATGGCGGGAGCAGTCAAGTCGTCAAAATCAGCAGGAGCTACGAATTACGAATTTTCTCTCCCCTAGAATACTGATTGATCACCAGTGATGACCATATCACTAGGTCCTTAGCCATGTTAAAGATTTTGATCTTTATTTTAAGGGTAATGGGAAGCTGTTAAATATTCCAAGGAGGTGTGTGTGTCTGTGTGTTATCAGAAAGTTGTCAATTCCAGAAATGACACCAATGTCATTATATGATCCAACCATGGGACATGTATGGATGGAGTCGACATGATCTGTTTTGATGGATAGAGGGCTTTGGAGATTGCAGACCAAGTCTAGAGCTCCCAGAGATCTGCACTGTGTGTGATGGTGACTAAGGTGCATCTTCCTCCACTTGACTTTAAGGCATTAAAAGTATCTGCTAAAATGCTGTGGCAATCATGAATTCATATGAGCAATTAACTCCTTGACTTGAATTACTTGGTCAGAGGAGATCCTTACAGAAAGTAATATTCCAAGGGAAAGGGAACCAGGAAGTGAGGAATCTGATCTGAGGGAGGGTGAAGGAAGAGACCTAGAGGTAATTTTTAGGAGGATAACGTAGTTAACCAAGGTTACGCACAATCTGATACTGGCAGATACTGGTTCATTTGGGGAAGGGGAGGATCCTATCAGTCAATGAATCCCAGATAATTGTAGCAGAAAAGGCACTTTCTACAGGATACTGGATCCAGGGGATATGCAGGAGAATCAGAGGACTGAGATTGGAAGCAATGCGGTAAGTAGAAAGGGCCAACATTATGCCAGAAATTCTGTCTAGTGAAGAAACAGCTTGGACACAGATAGAGCAGCTTGTCCTACCTATTCCACCAGCCCCACTCCCTTTATTTTCTGCTAGAACAATTGGTACATCTGCTTCTCCTATCAGCCTTGCCAGAATGAGGACTGTGTTGAAATATCAGGCAGTCCCAGGCTTAGGAATGAGATATATTTCTATCTGTACCTTTCAGAATTTCGAGGTCATTTGGAACAGGTGCATATGGTTCTTATTGAGCCTTACTTCAAATCCCAAACCACAGCCATTTGACACAAGGTTTCTAAGATTGTAAATCTTCCCCAAAGCAAACAGCTTCATCTTTTGCGCATGGAGTAGCTGGTGGTTTTGAGCCAACAACCTTGTGGTGAGTGAGCAGTCCAACGCCTACCCCGCAGGGTCACCAGGGTTCCTTGCCTTCATGCAAGAAAAAGCTCAAAGATTGGTCATTGATTTAAAAGCTACACATGCAGCAATGAAGGCGATTGGGATGACATTCGCTGTGTGGAGGGTCTCGTTCCATCGGTCTACAGGGAGGGGAAGTTACGTCAACATAGAATGGATTTTGTGACAAACAACACAGCTCTTCTCACCGGCTCAGAGAGAAGCTACTGGATTGAATACAACCACCCCCCAGGGTTTCCAGGGCTGTCACCTGTACGGAAGCTGACTGCCACATCTTTCCTTCCAGGAAGGCTGATGGCCACAAACCGCTGCCTGAGCACTTTCATCTTTGCACCATCTTGGCTCTGGCTCCTGGCAGTTCTGCCAATAGTCGAATATCATGCTTCAGGCTCCTAAAGGGGCTCTCAATACCTCTTTCGATTTTCCAACTCTGGGCTCCAATCCATATTTTATCTCCTTTGGATTACTGCTGAGACACTCATCGTTTAAATTTCAGGTCTGTCCCTCTTTCCTCTTCCATGTGGTTGAAGGGCATAACGGTTGACCTGTGGGGCGGTGCACCAGAATGTCAGCAGTTCCGAACCATCAGCTGCTCTGTTGGAGAAAGGTGCGGCTTTCTACCCTCCACGGTGCTTAAACACAACAATTGGGAGGACGGCATCAGACTGGGCACTGTTTTCTTCTGTTGTACTTAAGATGCTATGAGTTAGAACCACCTTGATGGCACCTAAAAACAACAGCACAGATAACTCCCATCAAGTGTTCCAGTCTTGGAAGTCCACGGGGGCAGATCTGCTCTATCCTATAGAGTCACTATGCATTGAGGTTGATTCAAAGGCAGTGAGTTTGTTTAGGTTTGGTTTTGGCCACGAGAGCGTCCATTGGGTGTGGTTTGAAGGCCTGCTTCAAGAGAAAGTAGGAGTTGTCCATACATTGGACTTCTGTCACCAGGAACAGCTTATACTAGGTTCCAGTAAAGTGTGCAGCAGGTAGGTCAGCTAGACAGAACCTAGTAGGTGCTGAACAATGCATTCCTGGTGATGCCACTGTGAGTTAGGTGTTGAGCTTCTAGGAGCAAGTCCAGAAGTTCAAATCCACCAATGGTTCCTTGGGAGAACCATCAGGCTGTTTGTTTCTGTAAAGATACAGTCTCAGAAATGTTATCTAAGGTCAAAATAAGCCAGAATGGACTTGATGACCGTGGGTTTGGTTTGATTTGGGTCCCTGGGAAAGTCTTTCTTCAGAGGCAGAGGATGTCGCTAAACCCAGAAAACATGCAATTGCTCATTTCTGATGAGGAATGAGAAGAAAGGCCAAGTAAGACAAACACCACGAGCTACTAGTTATTTCCAGGGATTGCCAACATATGTGTCCAGCATCAGTAAACAAAATGCATATTCATGTAGAACAAGACTGTTATAAACAAAAGCAAATGAGCTCTGGCTAGACCCGAATTGACATTCTAGTGGGGTGACCCAAACAAAAACTACAAAACCAATCAACAGGGCTATTTCAGATAATCCTATGCTATGAAGACGAAGAAGGCAATGTTACTGAGAACCTAGACCCACAGTCAGTGGTACAATAAAGTTCACAGAACTTAGTCTTCACAATAGCACTGTCAAGTAGGGCTCACTAGTCCTAGGGAACAGGTGTAGAAAAAAACTTGAGGGGAGTTGAGTGACTCAATAAAGGGCAGAGGACTGAGTTGTCCTACTAGGCAGTTGTAGAACTTCAGCTTTCACTCTTCAATGAGCCCGTGTTGATGATGCCTTTGAGGAATGTCTTTCTCTGTGTGTCCCATTATTGGCTCTAGATGTAGACAGAGAAGGAAGTCCATGACCATTCTGACCACATCTCCAGTAGGTTTATGGTTGCTTCAAAGGTTTTTCTCTTGTTTCTAACTCCCCAATTTTCTCTTGGCAGGAGCTAAGCTGAATTCCAGTTGAACGCACTAAATTTAGTTAGTGCTTCTTACCTTCTTTCAAAGACCTTTTTGTGCATGACCTCATTTCCTCCTCACCTGAGCTGTTATTTCCTTGGTTTTTATAGGGGATACAAGGAGACAGAAAAGTATCAGGTGACCCCTCCCCCCCACCAAAGTCACACAGTTATTAAGAGAGTTGGCTGGTATACAGAGCCACTTTGCCAGGCTCCACGCCCAAATTCAATTCTTTGTGGGAGTAGGAGCAACTTTTCATCTTCTCAAAGGCTTGACAGCATTTTAGGAAGTACAGATTGCAGTAGAAGAAAAAGACTAGGGTATTTAAACTCTTGCGTGAGTGTGCATGTGCGAGTGCACATCCATGTAGCTAGGGCAGTATGGTTAACGGGAAGGAAGAGGTGTCTCCTACAACATTCCCACAGGGAGAAGAGAGGTTGGTGCCATGAATAGCTTTAATCATCCGCTCCTTTATAACTGCAAAGCTGGAAATACTCCAAGAAGTAGATTGGCCAAGAAGGCAGCATGGCTCTAGTGATCCCCTTAGAAGTCAGTCAGGTTGCCATTGGGACGGATGCGCTGTCCTTGGTGCTGGTTGGTACATTTCCTCTTTGAAGTCAAGCCTTTTGCTTTCCAGTGACTCAGAAAGCCAGGCTGTTCATGACCACTTTATAGGCATTTCATGATTATAAATTGGCATGGCATCCCTGAAAACCCTGCTTCTGACAACAACTTCATATTGCTAATAGACCTCTTTTGAGCACTGCAATTTCTGGCCTTGATTCGGAAATTTATTATTGATGCTTGGTGTCTTTTTGAAATTGGTTGTAAATGATCTTCTTGCCGCATAAATGAGGCAGAGTCCTATTGCGCCAGGCCATAAGCATCCTATATTTATTTGGCAGAGCATCTCAATCATTGTTTCAGCATGTAGGCCTCAGTCTGTGATTGAATTGGATGGGATTACGTTCTTCCTCTTAACTGATTTTAATTCTCTGCTTCATGAAGTCTGAGAGAGGCTGTGCCGTGGGAAAGCGCAAGGATTTTTGATCAGGTGTATCCATTTTTGATTATGAAAATTTGGAGCACATGTTTCCCCACCCCCCTAAAAAAACAGTAATTAGACCTGATTGCAGCTAAGGTTGAACTAAGTGTCTCAAGCTCCCTAGTGATATGTTTCAATAGCCTTGGCCTTGGCCTAGGACAAAGAGAAATGACAAGATGAGATTTCAATTGCTGGAAGGTACCTCCTGAAAGGAGAACGGATGGCCACTCTGTGCCTGCTTTTACTCACTTATCCTTATGGTACCTTCGGACCCTTTTTATTAAACCGCCAAACAAAAAACTTCCTCAGATTAAGGTGGCACGACTCAGCAAGGATTGTTTTCTCGGAGGCTTCCCTAAAGGTGCTGGTTAATCATTTTATTTGAGCACTCAATATTGCTGAACTCCCACACAAATTCCAGTCCAAGAGCTCCAGAGGGTGTGCTAGCCCTTAAGTATGTAAGATTTATGGTTTGGCGCTCCAATTATGTAACATGCAAAGAATGGCGTGGAGAGAAGACGGGCCCGGCTAAGCTGTATCACAGAGCTACACGTTGGCAGTTCTTTTCAACAGGCAAATCAGCGGGCTGGGGGGATGTGCTTTGCATTTGCGGCCCATGTCTACTCAGTGTCACCTTCTGAAGGTTGTCTGTGATCAGAAGATGGCTTGATTTGCCTTTTTGTAAATTAGTTCATTTGCTCACAGCGTGCTTATCATTGGTTTTGCATGATGGGATCATCTCAGCCATGTTTTCCAAATCGAGCAAGGCTGCATTATCTTGTAGGAGCTGTTAATGGATGTCTGATTCGTTTCATCTTTCTTCTCAGCGACTTTGAAAGGTAGTTAGCATTGGCAGGGCCCTGTCCATTTGGTAGGCGAGGACACTGAGGGTCAGAGAGAGAGGGGTGGGGGCAGGTGATTAGGATTGTGAAGTCAGACTACATTCCAAACTGCCTTCTGCCATGTATTGGTTGGGGGACCTCAGTGCTCTCATCCACCAAAAAAGGAATAATAACAGAATACCTATTTGACGGAGGTTTGGGAAAGGAAAATGCGTTGACAATGGAAAAAAAAAAAAACTGTAAACAATTCCGGACCCATATCAAAAGACAGGAAGATAATAGCTGCTGCTATTTATCATTCTACTTATTAATGCCTGAGCTACAATTGATGCTACTGAGGTACATTATATAGGCTAGGTGCTTTGGTTTCAAGTCTAATTTCTCTTGTTTGAATTAAAAACACCAAGGTCAAACTCAGCAATAAAGTCCTTTCTGTGTGGGGTTTCCGCCCTGTTTGTTGACTATTCATCAGGAAACTGGAGCCATGAAGAGAACACTTAAAACAGAGCGACCATCAAGAAGGAGGGCTAGAGGAACAATTGAAGGAGCCCTGATGGCATAGTCGGGTAAGGGTTGGGCCAATAACCTGCAGGTTGGTGTCTCAAGCCCAGCAGTAACTCCTCAGGAGAAATAGGAAAGGTCTGCAGTCTTTGAAGCACCCGGGAGCAGTTCTGCTCTGTCCTACAGGGCTGGCTGCTATGAGTCACAATTGACTCCAGGACAGTTAGTGAAGGGAGAGATAGGAGAATTGGGCTGAACCAGAGGTTGACTGTGGAAAGATTCATTGGGAAAGTGATTTAGAAAGAGCTGCTTATATCGCTAATGACGAGTTTCTTTGTTGGAAAGCAAGAATCCAGAGAGGGTGGGAGAAAGGCTATCAGAGAGAAAGGCTACCAAAACGTTGCAAGTTAAAGGTCATTCTGTTCCGTTTCTGAAAGTTTTTTCCCTCTGATTTTTTTATCTTTCTGAGCCATCCTTCTGTGGTTGATGGGATGTGAGGGGGGTGGGGGACGGGGAAACCAGGGTGATACATTCTTTTCCCCTAAAATGCTTCATCACTTCCAATGTCACAACTAGCAATCTATTGACACCGATTTAAATTTAAAATCCACATGCCTTTTAACCCCAAAATTAAACTCCCAAGAAAGTCTCCCATAGAAATAAAAGGAACTGTTATATCTGTCCCACAGAGTATCTCCATGCACCCGGAGAGCAAGATTTATTATAGCATTCTTCTTAGTAATTAAAAAAAGATATAATGTATATGCCCACCAAGAAGAGAAATGTTGAATAAAGTATGACACCCACTTCCTGGGCTCTTCTACAACCATGAAGGAGAACAAATTATGCTCTTCATCATTTGTGATGAGTTGGCAATCCTAACCCCCATGATGTTAGTTTGAGGCAGGATTTGAGGCAGTTTTAGTAATGAAGCAAGATACGATGTCCAGGATGAGAGTATATCTTGAGTCAATCTCTTCTGAGATATAAAAGAGATTTAACAAGCGAGCAGAGATCCAGGGCAGCCTACTGGTAGGAAGGTTGATTCAGAGCATCCTTTGGCCCCTGGGTCCCTGCACTGAGAAACTCCTAGACCCAGGGGCCAACTGGAGACAAGGCCCTTCCCCAGAGCTGACAGGAAGAGAAAGGCGGCTCCCGTAGCCGGTAACTGGATTTGGATGTCTAGCCCTGAAACCGTGAGAAAATAAAATTCTGTCTTTAAAAGCAAAACAAAAACCAACCAAACGAAAAAATAAATGAAAGAACAATTTACAACAATCTCCAGTTGAGTTGCAGGGATTTTTCAGAAGTTATTACTGAATAAGAAAATTATGCAGAGATGTAGGTAGAATGTGATCTCACTTTAATAAAATGGATATAGACAAACACCAACTTCTCCGTGTGTCTTTGTGTAGGACTGTATGGGGATGGAGGGAATATCAAAAAGCACAAATACTCGTTGTTAACACGGTTGCTGCTGAGGCTGGAGTTGCGTTGGGTCAAGGGCAGGAGAAAGACAAGGAAAACATCGGCACTGAAAGAGGACCGCGTGGCATAGTCTTATTTGGTTCTGTGCATAAAAATGGAGATAGCATTTTGATATTGACACGCACTTTATAATCAATAGGTAGCTTTATGGATGTAGTTCAAACTTTAAAACCTGCTATTAAATTGATAATGCGTCTGAGAGCCGCGGATATCCTAGAATTGAGGAAAGGTGCTGAAAGTCATAGTAAGAGAGGCAGCTCAAGCAGTCTTCAGGACTTCAGCTTCATTTACTCCAAAGCTTGAAGGCTCCCAGCCCAATAGGAGGTCACTTGGCAAGTGTGGTTCACAAGCTCTTCAAAGGCAATGAGTCCAAAGTGAGAGGTGGTGGAAAGGAAAATGACATATACATGCAAATTTTATATAGTCAAATATGCAGCAGATTTTAATGATCTAATATGAAGAAAAGAATATAAAATAACTCACTAATATTTTATATTACTTGCATGTTGAAAAACATTGTGGATATATTAATTTTACTTCTTTTCTTCTCATTTTTTAAAGACATGACTCCATTTAAATGGAAACACATGGCTTTCATGATGCTCCTGTTGAACAACACTGGCCTAGACAAATTAGGGAGAGATCAGAGTGGTCAACAGAACTGACTCTTCATAATTTGATTGCTATGAGTCAGTATAAGGAGCCTTGGTGGTGTAGTTGGGTCACCAGTTCAAAACTACCTGCTGCTTTGAGGGAGAACGAGGAGGCTTTCTATTCCCAGATGGAGGTACCGTCACAGAAATCCGCAGGGACAATCCTACCCTGTCCTATCGGGTCACTATGAGTCACCATGGACTCAATGGCAGTGAGTTTTGGAGGTGAGTCAGCATTGGCTGAATGGCAGAGATGATGGAGAGAGTTGGGTAGGAAGAAAGTTTGGGGAAGTAAGAAAGAGCCTATTTTTGGACCACTGGCTTCTCCAAGCAAGGCCCCAGGACCAAGAGCACCAGTCTCACTGGGAACTTTGCAATGCAAATTCTTCAGCCCCCTCAAAGACCTCCTATTGCAGATATTCTGAGTGTAAGGCCCAGCAATCTGCATTTGAACACATGTTCTAGGTGATTCTGATGCAAGTTAACAGTAGAGGACCACTGCTTTAGGATAGGATAGAGTGCTTGAATAAAAACCATAACATGGAGAATCAGGATGGTAGCATCGTTCATTTGAATTTTGAAAGTCTCAATCTAGCCTGGGTGTGTTTCAAAGGCAATGAATTCAGTTTGTTGCAAGAACCTAGCCTTTTAGCAATGGGCCATTCCCGAGGAAAATTCTGAGCAAGTAAACGCTGGCTAAATGGTTCAATTACTTTCAAGTTTCAGCACCAGCCTCGCAGCTGTCATTATTGTGTTTCTTTGATAAGCATGATTTTACCCGTATGACAGCTTGAGAATCAAGGAGTCATGTGTGAAACTTGGCATTTGGAACCAATTGGATGCTTTAATGACCCCACTTTCCCCCAAAACAAGTAGGTTATGACTGGAAAGAAATCGTATGTATTTATCTTTGGGAGAGAAACAGGTTAGAAAAGATGGAATTACTCAGTTTTATCTAAGTTTCATATCAAACATAAAATTTCTTAAAGCAACAGACACTGTACTTCTGACAACTTAGTAAGAACTTTGAAAGCCACCTACCTAATTCATTTTTTCCCTCTCAAGTTTTTCCTTATTTATTTTTTGCTGTGGAGACTATGCACAAGGAGACATAAACTGATTGTGACGTCGTGACCTTGATGACAAGTCTTGGCCTTGGGCAACCATTCCCACCCTCCCTCAGGAGCATCACTTGGCGAGTCCCTAATCTTTTGAATTAGGCCCTGGGGGTCTCCCGGTGACATGGTGGCCGCCGTGAGACCCACCGTGCTAGAGGGGCAGCAGTGTCCTTCGGGCCTGTGTGCTTGCTGATGACAGGGGCAAGCCCGAGTTCAGGTCCTGCCCCTCCAGGGTGTGGCGAACACAGTAAAGCGGAAACTATGCCCCCCCCCCAAATCTGTTGCATTTCTGTTGTCAATTTGACCTCACATATAGAGATTTTTTAACAAGCATAATGTTCAACACAGATACGTTTTTCCTAGTTAAACCTTAACTATTATTTGGTTTAGGAAGACTTCAGGAGATAGTTTTAGTTTAAGGTTTAGAGGTAATCTAAAGATAAAGGTTTCAGGGGTTCACCTACTTTCCATTGACCCAGAAAGTCTGAAATCCAAGAGCATTTGAACAAAAGAAAAGCTACTTCATTGATTGATGAACAAATTAGAAACCTGTGTTCACTTCCTTAAAGCAATCTGCTTGAATGAACCTGCTGGACCGGGAATCCTGCCCATGTGCGCGGAGAGAGGCAGAGGTCATGGGGTTGCTTATCAACAAAGCGGGCAGCACCACACAGACAGACAGACAGACAGACAGACAGACACATGCACACTACAAGCAGCATTTTTCCTAGTAAAGATGAAGTAGAAAACTTTCCATTTTTGTTCTCTATGTTCACAGATACAAAATGCCTTACGATTGAAACAAAACATATGGTAGGTGGGTCTTTTCCTTATTGGAATATGTGATCCAAGATGCCCCACACTGATCTCTCGATGGTTTTCAAAGTAATGTGTTATGGTGCATGCAATGGGTACACTGAAGCTCATTTTGAATTATGCCACATCAGCAAAGGAAGGTCCCCCAATTTCTGTGCCATCCACATCATAAAGGTTGACCCTGCTTCAAGGAGACAGCTCTTTCCCAGACCTATTTTGAGTATCTTCTATCGTGAGAGGCTCATCATTTGGCACGATATTGAGACACTGTCCGCTGCTATTTCTAAGGCCTTCGGTGGCTACTTTTTCCAGAAGTGGATCACTTCTTTCTTCCTAGTCTTAGTCTGTAAGTTCTGCTGGAACCCGACCATCATGGGTGACTTTGCTGGTATTTGAAATACTGGTGGCATCACTTACAGCGTCTCTGGCAATCCACCACTGTCTTCGGATGAGTTGAAGGTCAGCAAAAAGGAGGAAGACCCTCTGTGGGATGGGTTGCGATAATGACGGCAACAACTGGCTCACAACAATCTTAGTGCAAATGGTACAGGACCCCGTGGTGTTCTCCGCTGTTGTATGTTGGGTCCATATGACTAGGAGCCAAGTGGGCAGCACCTAACTACAACCACACTAGTGGGTGGTTTGGAATCCCTGCGGTGGCTCCAAGGCTTCATGTGCTAGCAGCTACTAAAAGGTTAGAACCACCTTAGAAGAAAGTCCATCCAGAACCGTCTTAGAAGAAAGTCCTGGCCACCTAACTTCCAACAAATTGGCCACTGATAACCCAAAGAACCATAATTCACTTTGATGCATGCGGGGTCACCATGAATTGGAGTCATCGTTGACCCCAGGGGTTTGGGATGGGTGAATTAACTAGCAACATGACAGTTTGTGTAATGCCTCTTTAGTAAAGCCGACCTAGAGATAATAGGGATGAAGCAGGGATGACGGCACGATTCATATAAATAGTCCATAAACTACAGATTGATTGAGGTTAATTTGGCTTTGGGAATTAGAATAAACTGATTGTTTAGAATCCCACAAAGTGGATATTTAGCATGCAGCATGTCCCAGCTACTGTTAGAGGCACTAGAAAGAAAATGTTGCCCAGAAAGACATATTTCCTGCCTGTATGAACACGGGAAAGGTAGATGTTAACTAGTAAATCTCAGTGAGCTTAAACTATGACGAGTGAAATCGAGAGTGCCTCTAGTAAGGGGACAATCGAGCCAAAGAGGAATTCTGTGAGGACGTGAGCGATCAGGCAACGTCAACCTTGACACAAGCAGATCCACTTTATAACTGGATTGTGCTGGCTGCAGTGTAGACAGTCGGGTGGCCCAGGGGTGAGGCCACACTGCTGAAAGTAGACCGATTTACTCACTCCATGCATTGGGCTAGGCATGGGTAGTGATGGGCTAGACTAGGTTTGGGGCAATATGAATATTTAGAAGTTAGAACCCAAAGAATTCTGCCTTAAGCAAGTATATGGAAGGATGTGGAAAGGGGTGGGTGGGGAGAGAAGAGAATGAGATTGAAGTTAGAAAATTTGAATTTAAATCTATCTGAAATCCTCTAAGTGATGTTAGATAATGTGACGGAATGGACTGACTGGGCTTACAGACTGGGGAGTCCCTAGCAAAGGGACAGTCATTGAAGCCACGGGAGGGAATGAGGTTCCCTGGATCACGTGATGCAGAGCAAGGAACAGGGAGGACATAGGATAGCAGCAACCTTTAAGGGAACAAGGAAAGTGTAGAGGCAACTCAGGTGGCACGGACAAAGACTCAAGAAAGGATGGAGATCCAACAGGACAGCTCAGGATCTGGAAAGGAAAGGACCGTTTCTAACCTGGGTGGGGGATGGGGGTGGGGGTGGGGACAACAGGAAGAAACTCAGTTGAGACAGCAACAGAGATAAGGTCTGGGACACGTTCACCGGTGGCCGTGGTAAGAGCCATTTCTATGGCTGGTGGAGGGACAAGCTAGGATGAAGCAGACTGAGGCATGGGTGGGAGTCAGGGGGCTGTAAATCAAGAAAGCCCTTTCAGTAGAGGGATGAGGTGGAAGTTGAGGGAGGTGGTTTAAGAAGAGGTTTTGGTTTTGGAGAGGGCGGAGAGAGGTGGGATATAAAGTCAGGGGGAAACAATTGGCTGAACAGAGTCCATGTCTAAAGAAGGACATAGAATTCCGTGTTCTGGGATGGGGGATGGAAAACCTCTTCCATTGCAATAGGCAAAGTCGAAAGAATTTCTGTCTGATCATTTCTATTTCCTCTGGGAAGTAGGAGCGACACTAATCTGTGGAGGATAAGGAGGGAAGATGTGGAAAGGAGAGGGATGAAACAATTTTACGTGAGAATGACAAAGCTGGCTCACCGGGGAAACACGATGGACAGAGAGCCTGAGTGAGGAGGGGCACTACAATCGGCAGCCGGGTCAACGTGATAGGTTTGTGTGAACTTTCCCATCTGAGCTCCGGAGCATGCGTGACTGCCCCAGGCAGATCTGAAAACAAACTCACTGCCATCAAGTTGATTCTGACTCTGTAGATCAGGGTAGAACTATCTTTGTGAGTGTCTGAGACTCTTCACTCTTAAACGAACAAACAAATAGAAACCTCTTTGCGGGAATAGAAAGCTTCATGTTTCTCCTGTGGAGAAGGTGGGGTTTCGAACTGTTGACTTGGAAGTTAGCAGCCCAACTCATAACCCACTATGCCACCAGGCAAATAAACCAAGCCAAACTCATTGCCATTGAGTCCATTCTGATGCATAGTGACTCTTTGGGACAACATAGACCTGTCTCTCTGAGTTTCCGAGACAGCAAATCTTTACTTGAGTAGAAATCCTTGTCTTTCTCCCTAGGAGCAGCTGGTGGTTTCAGACTGCTGACCTTGAGGTTAGCAGCACCACGAGTAGCCACTATGCCACCAGGATTCCTAGTCATCATGTAAGAGATAGCCACTGTGGGCAAGTCATTTACCCATCCTTTGTCACGGTTTCCTCCTTTGTAAACTGTGAACAGTAACAGTATTTACCTGAGAGAGTTGTACCAATTCAATGAGCTAGTACATGTAATCTTGCCAAACTCTAGTGATGTGTTTATTGCTATGGCACTGGAAGATAAACCAGTAGTCTTTCCAGTAATCCCAGGGTTAACTGAGGTGGACAGGTTTCGGCTGAGCCTCCGAGCTCAGATTAGGAAGAAAGACCTGGCAACGGACTCCTGAATAGGAATCAATGAAACCCTGTGGATGACAGAGACTATTGTGTGACCTTATGCTGGAAGATGTGCTCCCTCGGTGGGAAGGCATTTAAAACCCACAGTGGCTACAGTAAAAGAGTTGAGCACATCGACAGTCATGAAGACAGTAGAGGACTGGGCAAGACTTCATTCTAGTGTGCATGTGCCCCCCATGGCAGCTAACCACGGTACCTCTAAGGTCCCGAGAGTAGAAGTACCGTGGATAGATGCTAGCTATTTTGCCAGGTGTCAGGGAATAGGACAAGTAAAGAAATGGAACATATTCACCAGAGTGTGGTTGGCATTGTAGACGAAAGAGTTAAGTTGGCGGAAAGGGGAGTGAAGACATTGATTCTGGAAATCATTAGATAGTTCTGCATTTACTAGAACTCTTCCTGGTACGGATTCCTGACTTCAAATGATAGCATATTAGTTTTGCTGACATTACAATTAGAGTGTTGATGGAAGATGGATAATATTCTCTGAGCTCTGCCACTCTCCACTTCCTTCTTGGTCCCAGACCATGGCACCCAACAAAAAAGGCCTTTACATGAAAAAAAAAAAAGTGTCCTTGTTGTGTGGTTTTGTTTTGTTCTGAGAATGAGCTCACACACCATTCCCGTGTGTGGTGGCCTGTGTTCCTGAATTCCTGTGAAATGAGAGATTTTGTAAAAAGAGAAAAATAAAATGATAAGAAGCAATATTAAGGGAATCCCCTGGAGTTGAGGCAATTTTGTTTAAAGGCTGCAAATTTGCCAATTGTTTATATTCTTTTCCTTGAGGTCCACAATGCAATTTAAGCAGAAAAACAAGCAGCCTGCCTAAGCTTGAATTGCTGCAGAATAAACAACCTCCGAGAGTGAACTTTAAGGGGAACTCTGCATTGCTGATGTTCAGAGACATGCAGAGGCACTCTTTCGTCTCGGAAAATACAATTTGTCCGGTCATTTGGATCGTGCATTGGGACCTTGCCCTTTTATCATAAACATAAATGGATTTTAGACAATAACATTTATTTTCAGGTAGGAAAATGACCAAGTTTTTATATGGTGGGAATATTACTGAAGAGGCCATTATGCTCTCTGGAAATAGGAAACTGCTTCATGCACTAACAAGCAAATGAATAAATAAAATACAATTATAGAGTATAGGCTGGCCTCTTGTGTGTCTAGAAAAAAATATATTCTTAGCTATGAAAATCATTTTTTCCTTGAGGTTAGAGACAGGGGCAGTAGACAGAAGTGAGATCAGCACAGGCAGCCCTAGGGGGAACCACTGTCACTCTTATCGCCGAGATATCCCCAAACCTACAACCTTCCCAGGCATGACAAGTGGACAGATGTCAAGACTTGATGATAGTTTGTTCAATCAATCATTGCAACGAAACAAGGACATGAATTGAATGCTTGTTCTGAGGTTAATAGGAAATATTTTCTGAAAAATCAGGAGGGCAGGAGTGGGTGGGGAAGTGTTAGTGTAGTCCAAGCTGCGAGGAGGCGTGTGTGAAGATGTGCTTATGGCCCATTGGAGAAAAATAAGGCATTCTATACAGCTAGTGCTTAAGGTCCCAGAAGAGGTATCTGGAACTGATGCTGGAGGAGAAGCAAGGGACAGGCTCTTGCCGACCGTGCAAGTCATACTGAGAAGAATGTGTTTTTCCTATTGGGGCAGAGTGACATAATCATATTTATATTTTTGTCAAATCATGTCCACTGCTGTGTGGAGTGAGGACTGTAAGGCTGGAAGGAGCAAAAGTGAACATTGCTTCGGGAAAGAAATGGGGGAAAATCAGCACTGAAGCAATGACAGTAGGAATGGAGAAGAGGAGACAACCTGGAGACAGTGTAGGACTAGAATTAATAGAGGCGGGGTATAAGTGATATGGAGAGGAAGGTGTGTAAGTCCGGGTTAACTAGGGAAACAAATCCAGGGAGACTCATATATGTGTAAGAGAGAGTCCTATATCGAAAGTAATTGTATATTAAGAAACCATCCCAGCCCAGGCCAGATCAAGTCCATAAGTCCGATATTAGCCCATATGTCCTATATCAGTCTGTAAATTCTTCTTTAGACTCAAGCAACACTTGCAGTGACATAGAATGCAGGAAGACCAGAGGCCAGTGTTTGGAAAGTCTTGTGGATCCAGTGGTGGTGGAAGCGTCTTTGCGCTGGGTCTCCACGTGGCTCCTCCAGCTCCAGGGCTCTGGCTCCATCAGTGTAACTCCATCTGGCTTGCCAACAGGAATGTCGAAGCAGAGTGAGTCTACATGTCCCACCACCGTTGCACTTCCAAATGAGGTCATAAAGCTGCGACCTGATTGACAGGCTAAACTCCACCCCATTCACTCCTAATAATCTCAAGTCGACACCAGATTATGTAACTACCACAGAAGGCATCCAGGTTTCTTGCTTATAATTCCATAGCAGATGATCTCTTTCATTGAGAGAGAAAATATATAGGCAAGAGAGGTGAGTTTAGGGCAAAGGTTCAGCGTTAAGGGCAAAGGTCCTGAGTCAAGTTCTAGCTTTGTTAAGCTTTAAAGTCTGTTCTATAACAAGTAGAAAACTTAGAGCAAAGAACTGAAGGCATGGTTTGAAATATTTGCATTTGAGGCATCTGTTTAGAAAAATTTCAGGATGGAACCAGTGATGAAATCCATTGGAAGTGGGTTTTTAGGGAACAGGAAGAAACCATAGGGAGATGAACATGGACGGAATGCTAAAGAACAACCTGTGGAGTCATGAATGGAGGGCTGGGACCTAGAGGAGGAGGCTGTGAATGAACGGGCATGGGAAATGGAGTGACATGAAATGAAAGTCAATGGAAAAGACAGTTTCCATCAGGAGTCTAATGTTATTTGGATGTTCAATGAAGTAAGGGTTGAAAGTATATATTGAACTTAGCAGCATCAGCAGGTCCCAGATGGTCCTGAAAAAGCAATTTTTCATGTTATGATGAATCTAGGCTTCTGCATGTTGAAAAATGTTTATTTTAGGAGGATGTGCAGAAAAAAGTCACATAGCCACATACTCCAAAAGCCTGACTTTGAAGAGGTGAGATGAAAGGCTAAAGGTCAAGAAGGAATGCTGATCGAGTTGGGATTTATTCCTTCAAGCATCTTTGTTTGAAGGACCGGGAGATGGAGCTGTAGACATCTACATGCTGAAAGGAAAGATGCAGTAGTGAAGAAATGATCAAAGATCCAGAGAAGAGGGCATTCTGGATACACGTGCAGGAAATGAGTTCTAGGACTTCCTAATAAAAGTGAAGTGTTATCCCAGAACCAGCAGGATTGGTCTCAGTGACAGGAGTTTGTTAGAAACAGTGACAGGAAATATGGTTGTATGGATGGGCTCATAGAAGCTTTTTGATTTTGGAGAGGAAGGAAGGCAAAATGGCGCTGACACATTTTACTCTATGCATTAAATAGCCTAGGGAGTTGGGCTGTTAACCACAAAACCAGTAGTTCAAAACCACCAGCTGCTCCAAGAGAGAAAGATGAAGCTGTCTACTCCTGTAATGAGTTACCAACTTGGAAACCCACGGACAGAGTTCTGTCCCATCCAATAGGGTCCCTTTGAGTCAGAATTGACTCAATGGCAGTGAGTTGGATTCGGTTTATTGAAAGCGAGTAGGGAGGAAAGGGGTGGAGTAAGGGAGGGCCTGCTTTTGAGTTGACATGGTTAGCAAGGAAAGCTTGACCAAGAATAAGATCCTGGTGTTTACGGTGGTATGAAATGGAATGCTGGTGTGGGTTTCTCCATTAGCCTGGGGCCCATATTGGAGGATTTTGATAGGCAAGTGGGAGTCAGCCAGAGAGAGGGTGAATTCAGGACCACAAGGACCTAGGTTAGAAAGGCAAGTCAATAAAATCAATGGGAAGTAATAGATTGGAAGGAAATTAATAGACATGAGCTATATTATATTGCCAGCAACTGCTTGCCCCCTCTCAGTACAGGCTCTTTGCTGGTGTTTTTTTTTTTTTTTTAAAGACAACCCACCTTAAACAGTCACTAGTCCCTCCCTGCCCGTGGTTACCTATCCAACTAGAATCTGAGACTGCTGTAGGCACTGAAACTGCCCACTGAAATAGCGTCTGCATTTCCTTCAAATGGGAACAAAAGACTTGTAACATCCTAGGGAGGACTTTAAAAGATCAGAATGGTGTTCTTTTCCATCTTGAATGTCCTTTACTCTCTTTATAATTATGTGCAAAATCTATGCTTGAAGAATGCGATGAATGTGAGTCTGAGTCTTCTGAGAAAGGTTCTTTCTTTAACTTTTTAGCCTCAAAGCATTTTGTCCCTCCCTTCTCCTATCTCGTTTTCCTTCCTTTTTACATAATTCACCAGTTTTGTACCTTGGGAGAGATTATAACAATCTTGGTGAGCAAGACCTCATTTTTGTCGCAGTGCGGACAAAGAAGAGGCTTTGTCTGAGTCATTCGGTTCGGGAATGGAGCGGGAGGCATTGAAAGAGATAATATTAAAGAGAGGTCTACTGGACGTTTATTTATTTACTTATTGTTTAGCCAAAATCACACGTTTGGATTTTTAACTTCCAGGCTATGGGGAGCCAGCGAAAAGTTTGAAGCAGGGAAATGACATGAAATGAACATCTCGGAAACTCATTCTGACCAGAGTGGCAGATTGAATCGAGGTGAGCAAGATCAGAGGCAGGGACGTGGGTTACAAAACTATCGAGTCTTTCGGCGGAGAGATAGGCATCTGAAATACAAACATACCTGTCAGCATGGCAAGAACATTTTTCATTTAGCGCATTACGGGATTTGATGACACAGAATAGAAAGGACGCGGGACACAGGCAAAAAACCTCGCAGCCCACCCCTGGTTTCTGGACAGGATGGTAGGAAGCACCATTCACCCAGATGAACAGAAAAAGAAACTGGCTTAGGCAAGAAGCAGGAGGGGGGGGCTCATGGGGTGGATGGGGAGATTCGTTCAGTTTTAGACATTTCAATATATTTTATTTCTTGTGATAAACCTTGGTTGAATACACGAGACAATAAAAGAATGAATGGGAGCCTGTGCTTTGAAATTTAAGGAAAGGCCAAAGAGGAACTGGGAACATGTTATTAAAACTATTCACATTTACTTCCCCCGAGTGGAATTTATGAACCACTCCTAGTGCCAAGCCTGCTGTTGGGGATGCAAAACATCTGGTGGAAATTTCCCTGACCTTTTGAGACACCCAAGTTCTCATAGGATGCTCATTTTCATTCCAAATGGCCCAGCCCAGCCCTAGGGATGGTACTTTCTGGAGCATTTGAGCAATAAAGGGGATTTGTGCAGCACCAGCATTTCACATGCACATTTTCAAGCTTACTTGCTTCTAAACACCGCGTTAGGCACTTTTTAAACATTTGCATATCTGCGTATGCCCCCTCGTTCTGCATCAGAGAGTTGGCAGAGCAATCGTGACGTGGAGAGGAAGTAACCTCTTCGGTCCATTTCTAAGCCTTAGCAAAGCCATCTCCACAGGGCAATAAAAGGGATATCAAGGTTTTTATGTTTTGGAATCAAGAGACCCCATAAACGTGCCCTTTAATTCCATCTGGATCTCCATGTTCTACAATATGAATATGTGAGATGCCAACTTTTAATACAGCACTTTTACAGTAGTACAACTCAATGGTGTCTTAATTGCTTCTCACCTGTGATTCACTAATACTCTAGGGGAGAAATATGGTCCCCAACAGGTGGAGCCGTTCTTCTTGTGCCATCTCTGGTACACCACTGTGATAAGTCAAATAGTGGCCTCCTCGTGGGTCAGTTTGTCATACAGTGGTGGCTTGTGTGCTGTTGTGATGGTGGAGGCTTTGCGATCAGTCTGCAAAACACTAGCAAGGTCACTCATGGTGGGCAGGTTTCAGCAGAGCTTCTGAACTAGGACAGACTGGGAAGTGGACAAAGTAGACTGTGACTGGAAAATGAGTCATTGAAAACCTTATGAAAAGCACAGAGAATTATATGAGATAATCCTGGACCGTGAGCCTCTCAGGTTGGAAGACACTTAAAATACCACCGGGAAAGAGCTGCCATCTTAGAGTAGAGGAGACCTTCACGGAATCGCTGAACTCTGTGACTATGCTGCCTTGTATGGTCGAGGACTCGTTGTGTGAGGGCAAACAATGAAGGCACACTTGGCTTCCAACTGCAAGGACGGAGTCTCTGCTCTGTCCAGGGATATCTTGACAGAAAGGACTTGTGATCCACTTCCTGAAAATCAGCCGCCGAACACTCTGAAGAGTGCTGTGCTACATACAGTAACACGCATGGGCGCCGTCCTGAGTTAGAGTAGACTTGATGGCAACAGGTAGTGGTGGACACAGTTGAAGGACTTTGCAGATGTGGTTACCTGATTTTGAGATGGCAGGTGTGGTAGTTACATGATTTCCTGTCAACTTCAGGGTGTTCATAGTGAAGGGTGGAGTTTAGCCTGCCAATCCGGTCACAGGCTGATGACCTCATTTGGAGGCGTGATGGAGATAAATGGCTCCCGCGAGGCAGAACCCACTCTCTCTCTGCCCTCCCTTTCCTGCGGTTGACACACCTGGAGACACGTGGAGCTGGAGGAGCTATGTAGAGATGTACACCAGTGTGGAGATGCTTCCATCGGATACCCACCAACCTGTGATCTTCCTGCATTTGGCATCATTCCATGTGCTCCATGAGTCTCAAGAGGAATTTATAGACCAGGATCAGACATATGGGTTAATATCGGACTTACGGACTTGATCTGGCCTGGGCTGGGATGTTTTTGCAATATGTAATTATTCTTCTATATAAAGCTCTTCCTGATACATATATGTGTGCCACTGGATTTGTTTCTCTAGTTCACCAGGCCTAACCCAGGGGGATTACCATGTGTTGTCTTGGTGAGCCCACTGTATCACAAGGGCCTTCTTAAGAGAGAGCCTGGAGGCTCAGAGTCAATCATAGGAGATGTGACAGTGAAAGCAAGAAGCTGGGGTGATCAAAGGAAAGGGTCATGCACCAAGGGCTGCAGATGGCTTCTGGAAAGTAGAAAAAACAAAGGAATGGGTTCTCCCGGGTAGCCTGAGAAAGGAACAAAATTCTTTCTCTACTCTGATTTTAGACTTGTGCCTGTCAGAACTGTAAGAGAAGAAATTTGGGTTCTGTTAAGCCACAGTGTTTTCAGAAATCTGTTATTACAGCCATTAGAAACTCACACACCATCGTTTAAGTGAAATTGTGGATTCTGCTAAAGCAGGAGGGTAAACTTAGACAAAGTAGAATTTCCCAATATCGTTTAAAGGAATTTCAAAGGGTGTACTGAATACGTAGGCTGTTTCAGTATTCATAAAGATCCTGTGGGAGGGGAAAGCCTGGTCCCGCTTGAACACAGGAGGTCTGAATAGTTTCCTGTCTTTAGCAGGCTGTTATCATGGCAGCCACCTGACAGATTGTTTATGTTAGTGACTTGGTTGGATTTGACCGGAGAATGTATGGTCTGAGCTGTCTTAGGGGTACTAACAATGCAAGGTCTCTTCAATGCCCTCAGTCAGGTACCTCTATCAAGCAGATTTGGTTGGAGTCCCTGCCCAGATCTGAATGTGTAGGCAGTGTTTTCAGAGTATTCATATCCTGCAGGGAAGACATGGAAATTTATTTATGAATTGTAAGTCCTGGCTTGCACTGTTCATTTTCAGAAATCAAAAGTACATCATCTCTGCCAACATGCAGCTTCTGGAAAATGCCCATGTGGATCCTCAAGAATATTGGCACCAAAAAACAAATGTGTAAGTGTTTTAAGCCTGGAAATTGCATGGCTCTTGTTGTCAAGCAGGGCTGGAACGCCCATCACACAGGAGAGGTGGTGCGTCACAGGCTTGGTAGTACTAACAAGAGAACGGAGGAGTTGCAGAGACTAATTGCTCTTCTGTCGTACTACTGGCAGAGAGCCCCAAAGAGAAAGGCACCCGTGAGTCATATGATGTTTTGTAGATTTAGCGACAACCCTACAATTACAGTGGCACTGGCTCCACACAGAGAAGGCATTTGAAGAAAGCTGGGTGCGTATGAACTTGTGTAATTCCGTGTGAAACTTAAATCAATGACAATCGGAAAGAAGAAAAAACTCTCCTGCGTACACAAGAGACCGAACCTCATCCATTTATGGATTCCAGCAGCCAACATTGCTCAATGCCTAATGTATACAATCCATGGTGCCTCTGTGGGACAAACAGATTGGTTTTTAACTACTTGTGTTGGAGAAAAAAATCATGCTAACCTGTGAACTCACAAAATCTTTGAGAGACCATTCGTTTTCCACTCAAACCCAAGAACATGACCCCCATAGGAACTGTCATTTCAGGTGGCTGTGACGTTCCTTGAACCTGGGACACTTTAATTATCAAGTTGTGTTACTAGAGAAGGAAGCACAGTTGGTGGCATTTTGCTCTACAATCGTCTTGAATGACGTCATGTGGAAGCCAGTATTTAGGCAGCTAGGCATCAGGAGCCTGGATGGTAACAATCACAGCCCACACCGTGAAAAATGTCTGCATATCATCTGGGCTCTCAGGACTAGTCCATTGTATCTCATGCCCGATTTTTGGAACACTTTCTTTCTCCCACTCCCAACTGTGTACATCTGAGCCTCCTACTGTCCAGTGGACTTTGACTCATGGGGACCCTATAGTGTTCCAATGGCTCCAGTCCTATAGAAGTAGATCAACAGGTATTTCCATGAATGATTCAAACTGCCAACCTTTTCGCAGCAGCTGAGTTCAAACTATCTTTTCAGTTCTAACCCAGTTCTACTCATCTTTGCTCTGATCCTGGATTGGTTCAAGGGTTTATCGATGGAACCCCAAGTGTTCTACCTAGTTTCCAAGAACTTGCTTCAACTCTGGCTATATGGTGGCATCCAAGGAGCCCTGTAGATCCTGGTTAACAAATGGTACCAAATTGGCACCGTGCTTTGTACCCTGACTAGGAAATCTGGCATAGAAGGGCATTTGTTTACAGGTTTATTTCGCCACTGGGCTTTCAATACTACAAACACACTCAGCCTAGTAGGAGTTCAGTAGATGACTATAGCATTTCTTCCAACTCTACTCCTGATGGTACATTTTGCTTGGGTTTTCAAGTCCGGGGTATCATCCTCCTTGAGATGCCCTCTGACTGTGGCACAGAAGCCCTCAAACATGCCGCGGATGCCATGCAGATCTCTTTTTACCCAGCCCTTTACATGAGTTGTAGCATTCCATGTGCTTGTTTTTTCTAAAAATTATATTTCCAAAAATTAGAGCTTCAGGGATGGAAGATCAGCATACATTTCAAATACGCAAACATTATAACAGAAACCATATGAATAGGTTTCTGAACAATGTATGTCTTGTTGTTGTTAAAAACCTGATACTTGCAATTATTACTTGGCCTGCCTGTGAACATTACACTTCATTTTTATGAAAACTAACAATCGCTGCCAATGAGGACAACTGCCGCATAGAAGTACAATATTAGTGCAATATTACTCCTACTGTGGCCATTTCTAGAACAAAACAGTACTTTTGCATGCTCCCCACTAGAGCATTGCTAAGAAAGAAAGGAAAACATTTGATTTCAGGAGAATCTAGGAGAAGTAAAAACGAGACAGAAGCATTTGGCTGAAGAAAATTAACAGAATGAACGTATGGTAATCACACTGAAGTTTCCTACATCTCCGCAGCTCTGTGCCAAATGCCACAGCAATACCTTCTTGCTGCTTAGTAAATAGGCCCTGCTATACGAGAGCAAATAAAAGACTCAACACTGCAAGGAAGCAGAAATCATTTAGGCTTACCTCACGAGACTTTTCGGGGGCAGCTAATGACCTAGAGCAAAACTAGGTGTGTTTTTTTTCCTTCTACCCCTTGTTTATACAAATCGGCTTTCTCCACTCAGCTCCATGTCCACTAATATGTATATTCTGAAGTAGTAAGCAGAGCTGGAGGTAGAAGTGATGAGGCGGTGGGTTATCAGAACGCCTTTCAGGAAGGGAAGCAGTTATTTTGGGAGTGCATTTCTCAGTCGATTTTGATAGATCTAGAGTTTAAAATGTGAAGAAGTTGATGCTGAATGATTAAATAATGTAATGGACCCCCCCACCCCCACCCCACCCCCTTCAGAGTGGGGGAGTGAGGACAAGCCGGCATTTCAGCAAACTGCAGAGGAGCCTAGCGAGATATTTCAGTTGTCCTTGTGGCCAGATTCTTGAAGCATCGTCACCAGGAGGTTTATGGGTTTCTTGATTTCCCTAACAGTTCCAACAAGCTCCATTTTTGCACCCTATTTTCAATTGGGCTGAAATGAATGGAAATCTGGTAAGACTGCCAGAGAAACTTTCACAGAAAGTTGAAAACTTTCCATAGAAAACTGTCGTAGAACTTTCTTCAGAATACACATCTATGTGTTTCTTTAGAGTTCTGGCAGCTCTGGAACTTCAGAAATACCAGATTACATTTTAAAATATTTTTGATCATGTTAGGAGCTACATACTTGATTATCATTTTGACTTTAGCATTGTTGCCACAGCGGCTTTTGTGTTTTGAACAGAACAACTGTCCTACTTGAAACTTACCCTTTATAGGATCAAGGGCTACTCTACTTGGGTAAAACTCATTTATGTCCTGGATCTGAAAACAGCAGCCACGTATCATTCCATATTTTCAACCGCAGCTTGTATAGAGCTGTTATTCAGTGTGTTGGCAAAGATATTACTAAAAGATGAACAATTAATAACAGTGGCTTTCTAAGTGAGAGTCCGCACTGATCTGGCATGAGCCCATGCTCCTACAGCTCCTGGCAGATTTATTTAATTTTTTATCTATCTAATCCTTTGCTGTAGAATTCATTCACTGCAGATAACTAATACCACCACTGCAGATAATTCAACTTTCCAATCTGATTTTGACTATTCTCTTGCTTTGTTTTGATCTTCTGTTTTATAATTTGGATGATTTAGCAGTATCACCTACTACTCTTCACAGGAAATGAGTTGTCATTGAGTTGATTCCTTCTTGGGGATCCCAGGAGTCTCAGAGCAGATCTCTGCTTCATGGGGTTTCCAGTAACTAATGTGTCAGACGTAGGTCATGGGGACTTTCTTCGTAGACAACTGAACTTGTAACCTTTAGGCTAGCAACTCAGTAAGTTAGCTATTTATTCCATCCGGGGAACCCATTCTTCATAACAGTTACCCTATAATGGCTAGAAGATGCACTTAGAAAGGAATTCCTGGAATTTTAGACCCTTTTGTTGAAAATAACTAACTTAAAAAGATTTTTTCAGTCTAAGTGAGAGAAGTTGGACAAAAAAAAAAAATGAGAATAAAATAAAGGGACCTATGGCCCCGGAGGGACATGGGAGTGTAGGAGGTAGGGGAAGGGAGGAGGGTTGGTCAACCTAGGGACAGGGAACAACAAATGGTTCAAAACCAAAGGTGGGGAGGGGACGAGAGGAATGGTAGGGAGTGACCAAGGTCAAGACAACCGCGAGTAACTACTGAAGCCAGAATGAAGGCTGAAC
>NW_022103899.1:40568383-40577438 GCF_000313985.2 Echinops telfairi | reverse complement strand
TATGTATTGTGATGAATTGTATGAGCCCCAATAAATTGATTAAAAAAAAAAAAAGAAAAAGAAAATCAACACAATTGGGAAGTTACCCAGCATAATGAATTTAAGAGTCTGGGTTCAAAGTCAATCTTACTACATATAAGCTACGTATATTCCACCCCCCATCCCCCAATCTCTTAACTTATTTATGCTGCAGTTTTGTCATCTTCAAAATAGGGTAATGCTTGATCCCACCTCACAGGGCTTATACTGGACATTGACAAGTGCCTGATTCAGGAACAATAAAAAGATTAATCTGTTAACCCATTGTAATCTTTTCAGTAGTTTTTCAAAGACTGTCCTCAATTACAAAATCACACACATCAAATTTACTACCATGAAGTCAATTCTGACTCATGGTGACCTTATAGTACAGTATAGACCTGCTCCTGTGGGTTTCCTAGACTGTAACTCTTTACAAGAGTAAAAAACCTCATCTTTTTCCTGAGGAGTGGCTGGTGGGATAGAACTGCGGCCAATAAGGAAGATTATTTAATATAGCTTTTATTCAAATTTATGCACACACCACTAATGCCAAAGATGAAGAAATACAACCTGTCTGTTACTTCTGCAGTCTGAAATTGATCAAACATGCAATCAAGGTGCATTGATACTGGTGATTAGAATGAGAACATTGGAAACAAAGAAGAAAGATTGGTAGTAGGAAAATATTGCCTTGTGATAGAGTAATACATAGAGTTACAGTACCAAGAGAATCTATCAAAATTCAACCATTTTAGGAGGAACATGAAATCAAGAAATAATAGTATTGAAGGAAAAAGTGTAAATGGCACTAAAGGCATGGCCAAAAATAAGGCTCCAGAAACTGATGGAATATCAATTGAGATATTTCAATGAACAGATGCAATGCTGGAAGCTGTCATTAGTCTAGGCCAAGAAACTTGGAAGGCAGCTACCTGACCAATTGCCTGGGCGAGATCAATATTTGTGAGCAGTAGAATATGGAAATTATCAAAGAATAGCATTAAAATCACATGATGGTAAAATTTTGCTGAAGATTATTCAAAAGCGGTTTCAGGTCTATATCAACAGGTAAGATAGCAGCCAGAAATTCAAGTTGGACCCCGAAGATATGGAACAGGGAAGTGCTGATGTCAAATGGATCTTGGCTGAAAGAAAAGAGTAAACATGTTTACTTGTGTCTTACAGACCTAATAAAGCTACTGGACTGTGTGAATTATAACAAATTATGGATAACATGGTGAAAACTAAAAATTCAAGAACACAAAATAGTGTTCATACATTCCTTGTACGTACATACACCAAGAAATAAATTGTTACTGCATGGTTTAAAATTGGAAAAGTGGTATTTTTCACCATATTTATTCGTTCTGAATAGTGAGAGAATAATCAAGAAGTCGGATTATTGAAGGATGCGGCATCGAGATCAGTGAAAGACCCATGAATGTCCTTTGGCTGGTGGAAGTGACGTGGATTTGAAGCCCTGCGGGTGAAGGTCACGGACTACAGCCTTCAGTGTGGGTCACACGCCAACATAAAGAAGATAAACATCAGCATCGTCATCAATGGACCAAAAAGCAGCATCATTATAAATCGAGGCACGTTTGACGTCGTCAAGGATCTCCTTTTCCTAGGATTCCCAGTCGGTGCCCATGGAAGCGACAGTCAGGAAACCAAATGATGTACTGTATTGCGATGGGCAGACCTGCTGCAAAATGTCTTTCAAAGTGTGAAAAAGCAAAGAGGTGACTTTGAGAAGTAAAGTGCTCCTGACCCCAGCTGGGCCAATGGCTTCATATGCGTAGGAAAGCTGCCCGATGGACTGGGAAGACTGAAGCAGGATGGGTGCATTTGAATGATGAGTTGGTAAAGAACATCAACGATATCAGAGAGTTGCAGAAGTACACACACAGGGTGTTAGAAGGACAGGGGAAGTCTCCTTAGGAGTGAGGAGGACGGGAGTGCCTGTCATGTATGTTGGGCATGCTATTAGGGAGGACCCATCCTTGAAGGACATCATGCTTGGCAAAGGAGAGGAGCCGTGAAGCAGAGGAAGACCTCAGTCAGATCAATTGACCTCGACGCTGCAATGGTGGGCTCCACGCTGGTGGTGGTGACAGTGAGGGTGTGCAAGACTGGACAGGGATTTTCTCTGCTGTACGTTGACTCAGCGGCACCAAACAACGACAGCAATCTATACCTCAGAAATCCTGATGGCACAGTAAGTGCTCAGCTGACAATCACAGGGTTGGTGGTTGGAACCCACCCGCCACAGGAGAAGGATGTGGTGGTCTGTTTTCATAAAGACCTCGGCCTTGGAAATCCTGTGGGACAGCTTTACTTCTGCTACATGGCCACCGAGAAACAATGGACTCTGGCTACATGTTTTGTAATTTATACTTGCACCGACACATGCCATAGATAATCCTTGTTGGTAGGGATATCACGAGGCTGTTCATACTTGAAGCGACTCCCTGTTCCTCTTGACATAAGACAATGCAGTGGCAAGGGCAAAGGACTTTGAATCGGAAGCAAAGGGTCCTAGTGTCGGTTCTGTGCCTTATTAGGGGCATGATATTTCTGAATCTCTATACCTTAATTCTAGACAGAGACAGCAGTATCATTCCAATTTTTATCTTCGTGGCCTGGGTGGCCTAGTGGGTTACTATTGAGCTGCTAACCAAAAGGCCAGCAGTTGAAAACCACAAGTCACTCTGTGGGGAAAAAAAAGAGGCTTTCTGCTTCTGTAAAGAGTTATAGCTAGCGATCCATAGTGGCCGTTCCAATCTGTTTTATGGAGTTGCTATGAGTCTGAAGTCACTGGATGGCAGTGAGTTTGGTCTTTGATCTGAGGGTTACAAGATAGCTAAGTGGAATAACAGATGAGAAAACAGCCCTGTGTCTTGCAAAGCGCTATGGTTCTTATCTTTTTATTTCCATATTGACAGTATTGGCAAATAATCACACTGCTGAGATGTACTACAAATACTTGAGATTTCCGCCCCCTTGGCCAGCAAGAAGGGGCAGTGAAGTCCTTTGGTAGATCGGATGAAAGCCAGAACTCCTTAATGCCCTGTAGGAACCATTTAGCACTTTAGAATCAGCCAAACTGGCTTGGCTTGGGAGAGGACTTGCAGGCCACGGTTTGGAATTCCCTTGCTTATTCAATTATGCGAGGTGACCTTGCCAAGGATCTTCATTTTCCTGTGTGTCTTTTGTTTTTTCTTTTTTGAGTCAGCATGTTCAGTTAGAGGATGACTAAATCCTTACATTTTCTATGTGTCAACTGAACATAATTTGTGTTTCTACCAGGTGCTCTGGATAAGAGAAATACTTTTTGTTGACATTCATTTAATAACTATCTTATAGAAAAACAGCAACTCTGCTTATGAACTGTGAAGAGGAGTTGATGATATTGGTAGACTAACATGAGTGGCCTTTAATTTTTTAAGTTGTGAAAATGAATTAGATCTTCCTCTGATCTATATTAGGTTGAACCATCACCATGTAAAAGTGCTGTTATTGTGGGTCAGATCCAGATGATTCCATCAAGTATATTTAAAGGTAAACACTCCTGGGAAAATCAAAAGACTTCAAAACATAAATTAAATTTTGGCCAGACTGAATATTATGTTTGAATACATCTTAATACATGACGCTCTCCACTCAACTCTGCCAAGAAGTCAAGGGGAGGAGGTGAGTGGAGGATACCTGTTTGAGGAGCCTCTTTCTGCACCGGGATGCCAGAACTTCACCGTCTTCGCAACGAGATGCTCTCCTGGGTTCTCATTGCTCCTGAATGTGTGCCAGACAGAGCTCCGGCAACTGATGGCTATATTCTTTTAGGTGCAAGTCACTTGTGAGCTTTTTCAACGAGAACTCCCAGAAACTTGCCAAGGTAGAGCTTTTTTGGTCTATTTTTGTGCTACAATGACAACCTGCCAGAGGGGGGAGTGTGCCCTAAAAGTTTGCTGAACCAATGAATCTCCAGTTGGTACATCGTTTTAAATTGTTCACACGTTTATATAAATACGTCTTGGATGAAAGTGCACGAAAATTGTACAACCATTGGCTGCATTCACCCCTGGGATCAATCCATTCTTGGAGTGGAAAAGGCAGAGAGAGTATGAAGGTTGAGAGATTGGAAAGGTCATCGGAGAGCCGCACTCTCGGGGTCATCGGATGCAGGGAGCTTGTTTTGACTGGTGCCCGCAGCCATGTCACTCGCCTAGGGCAGTCCTGTCACTGTGGGGTGGACACTAGCTAAAATCGGAGCTCTGTCGCCAGCATCTGCATCTGGCATTAACTGCACCTTTCTGAACAATGTCAGAGCCGATCTGAGCCAGTCAGCAGCAGGAGAAGTTTTCAGTCACTTCCACTTTCCTCCCATTTCTGTGGTAGGGCCATCAAAGGTGTGTCAGCAGCAATGATTGCTCGCTGATGCAGCAAACGTGGAAGACGGAAAGGCAATTGGCAATGCTGGTCCCCAGACAAGCACCACAGCGGGTATCGGGCACCTGAGAGGGACAGCAGTCCCGGTCGGTTTGGGAGGTGTTTATGCAATTTTCCAGGCTGCCTAGAAGCTTGGTGGGTTGTGTGTAAATGATCAGATGCAGATAGTCCCAGTGGTCACGGCTTGTTGTTCCCAAATTTTGCTGCACTGCACACAAGGACACGCTGAAGGGGCTCTCTTAATAACCTGCCGGGGAGAGCCACCTAAACGCGGGGAAGCATGGAAGCCGGGCAGACTGTGGCCGGCATTATATCCACCGGGGAGCCAGCAATGCCCATAATGAATGACCTCTTCCACCTGAGCAAAAATAAAACCACCATGGCAGCGCTTCAGCAGCCGAACACCCTTCTGGTGGCTGTTTATCATTATTCTGAATTAGGTTCCCCACTTTTACCTCAGAGGAAGGGAGGGAGAATAAACAGTGCCTATTCCTTTCTAGAACGCCAATGTGGTTCTAAAATTCACCTAGAAGACGTCGTTTCACCGACTCGTGTGGAATCTGCACATTATGAGGGCAAACACATTACCTGCTTCCCACCAGTAAACAAACACATGAATCTGTGCACTGGCTGTGTATCTGCTCTGGAGCAGTCACGGAGCAGAGCGTGGTACATGCTCAGTGTCCCAGTGATGGAGGTGGGGGACACTAAGTGACCGGCTCAGTGCTCAAGCGAATATGCGGTGGAGCCGGGCTGCCACACGAAGCCTGTCCTTTCTCAAAGCGCATGTTCCCCATCACTTTGCATACTGCCCTTTTTGACCCATGCTATCTTTCCAGAGAGTTCTCTCCAAGGTGACCTTCCCTTACGAAATTCAAGTCCAGGCCGCCAATCCTTGACAAATGTTGTTTGAGCTTTTATTGTATGCCAGGAAACATGCTAATCCATGAATCAAGACACACAGGGCAATGAGGCAGCTATAACATGTGGGCAGGGGGAGGAGGGGCGGTAAGGAGCCCTTAGATTAGCAAAAGGGCATAGGACCGGGTGGTTGAGCCTGATGTGGACACAGCTAAAAGCCACGGGGCCAAATAAAGAGAGAACCCCAGAAGAAGCTGCTTTGATGGTTCGTTTTTCGATAAGATGGTACCAAGCTTTGAAACCAAATGCAGTCAGCTGAAGGCAGAAGATGGAAGGATGAAAAGCTGAGTGACATGGAAAGGGCAGGTGCTCACCAGGCCCACCCATTCAGACATCTCACACAGCATCCTTTTCACTGGTCACCCAAGCGTTTCTGCAGTTAGTGTAAGCTCAATACCCAGAATCCCATTCGCTGGCCTACTAGCCTTCGGTGGTGTTTATTCTTTCTGAGTATCATCATCTCATTAGCGTGTTTCAAGGGGGAAAATGTGCCACCTGGGAGGAGTGAGAAAAGCTAAAGTGTAGAGGTGCTAAGAAGGCTAAAAGAAGCGGGGGCATGAAGGAGAGAAAAACGTGTTAGCTTTTTTTATGTGTTATCTGAAAAAAAACATGCTGTCCAGTTTGGGTCACTGTTTGGTGAAGGACGAGAGGACACTTAGATCCTGCAGAGGGTGCAGGCATCACCCTAAAACCCTCTCCCCTGGCTTTTCAATGCATTCTTTACAGATGCTAGACACTTTAGAAGACACGCTATCTGATATTTAACACGCATTTCCCAGGAGGTGAATTATTTTCCCTGGTATTCCTCTAATTTACATGAGCTCTGCATTCTTCCCATGTAACTCGTAGTTGGAATTTAATGTTCATTAGCATTGAAACACATGGAAATCTGTAAATAAACATCTTTCATTCAGATACAGAAC
The DNA here is from genome assembly GCF_000313985.2 of Echinops telfairi. Classification (NCBI taxonomy): domain Eukaryota; kingdom Metazoa; phylum Chordata; class Mammalia; order Afrosoricida; family Tenrecidae; genus Echinops; species Echinops telfairi. The sequence goes on along the minus strand of NW_022103899.1, from coordinate 40,571,124 downwards.
CTAGCGGTTCAATACAAGGGTTGAAGATACCAACTTTCAGATGCACGCGTAGAAACACCAGATGTGAAGAGAAATCATCTCTTTGGGAAAAAGAGATACAGAGGGTCTTCTCCTCAGACAGTGTTGCGCGCGCACACACATTCACAGTAGGGGCGCTGGAGTTCCACTGCCGGGGTTTGAATCTGCATGTCCGCATTCTCATCTCTGCTGTAAAACTCAGTGCTTGGCTTCTTGGGTAACTTTGACAATGAAAGAGATAATGAACGTAGCCAACTCACTACCTGCTACATAATAAATGCCCAGTGAAAAGGGGGTATTGTTTTGAATGATATCATTGCTATCTTCTTTAGGACTTTTCCCCCTCCTTTTCTTTTGCAACATGTTTGCTAACACAAAAGCCTCGGCGTCTCTGCAGAGATATAAGTTCTATCCAAGTATTAGACATTATCAACTATTTTTCACTGGACTTTCACAAATATCAACGCTTCCAGGATGATACTTCCAATTAGTCTTTCTTAAGAATATCTTTACCTCAGGGGGGAAAAGTGCATACCTCATAAAAGCGAGCTTCTCATTTTAATAGGTGGTTTCCAGGGATTTTCCATGAATGCTGCTGATGAAATACAAGCATAAACAAACTCCTTGCATTGAAGATGAGAATTCCTCTTAATTTTTATGATTTTTATAGATGTGACTTACAAATCATTAATTACGTTGCACAAAACAGTGTCTTCTCCAGGACAAAAGGTATGTATGAGTTGTCATTTACTTGCCCCAAAGTCAAAACAGTCTGCTTCAGGAGTGTTATACTCTTTCCTACAATAGTAGTTGTAAACGGTTTATGCACTCTAATGACCAGCTGCCTGCCAAAAAGAAGCAAACCTCCAGAGAACATAAAAGACACCCTTCGTTTTTGTTACAGGAGGAGGTCGCATCACTTTGCCATCAACTCACAACGTTGTGGCTCAGTCTGAAAATTGTAGCTTTTCTGTAATGGTTCAGAGTCCTGAGTGGTCATCCACTACATGAACCACAAGGTCTCTTTCATTCCCATTGATTTTTTTTCCCTAATTGGTACAAAGTACACACAAGGATTTTTGCTAGCGATGACAACTTTACTAATAGTAAATTAATGGGGTCATTTATTTTATACTTGCATTTGGACTATGGCAAATTTGGGGAACAGGAATGAAATTTTGAGACGGGCTATTAAAATCATTGTAGAAAGTTTTCTGCCATTGGAGTGAACACATTCAAGGAATAAATGGCTTCCCTTGACAACAACAGCTCTCTGCTTTGTGGCTCCCTGAGGTGATTCCCATCTCCTCTGCAGCGTTTGTGGTGTCTGTTACCCTTCTCAATCAAGCACAGCACTCCCTAAACAAATGAGAGGCAGTGTGGCAGTTTAGGAGACGACCATCGCATTGCCTTTTAAAATTTTTAATTGATTGTATAGTTGCTTAATTTTATGAGGAGGGAAGCTTCACTAGATAAGAAGCCAGATATCCGTTCATGCAAGGAAGATCTATAGACGCAATTTAAAAGTGCTCAGTTTACAAATTATGAGGGCTTTTCTCCCATGGAAATTTTAATTTGGGCTGTGTGAGGAGGCTGGGCGGGTAATTCCTCTTTCAAATAATGGAGGAATGTGGATTTTGACAGAAGTGACCCTAGATTCACTCATTTAATCACTTTCTTTTAAGTAATTCAACGTAGATGAAGTGAATTATTCAAATTAAGGAAGCAAGAAAAGAATGTTCTATCGACATACTTGGGAGAGAGTAGAGAAAACACTGCCTTAGAGCATCTTTCTTTAGGTGCAAATAATATTATTGACAATGGAATCTAAAAATCTGCTTATATTTTCATTTGAATCTGGATTGCAGTAAGCACCCAATTATAAAGTATTTGTTTTAGTTGGAATACTTTTATCTAGAGTACGTGTTCACTAAAGGTCCTTGGTAGCATGGTGGACTCAGTGATGACCTGCTAACTACAAGGTTGGCAGTTCAATCCCACCAACAGCTCTGCAGGAGAAAGATGGGGCAGTCTGCTTTCAGTAAAGATGACCATCCTGAAAACCCTAGGAGGCAGTTCTACCTTGTCCTTCAGGGCTGCCATGTGTTGGGGACTGAGTTAACAACAGTGAGTTTGATTTTAGGAGTTTCTGGCTCCACCCATAGAACTCAAAGTCACAAATTTATTTGTTCAATGCATTTTTGTTGTTGAGATGATCAATGCAGAGATATTTTTAATATGCTAATATTCATTTGACCTGCAAAAAATAGACAAAATGGCTTACTATGCATACTAGACACCAGCGGTACTCATCTACAGAGTATGTGAGACTGTCTATGGGGATGTCTAAGTAGAGTGATAACCTTCTACAGGGATCACAGCTTTCAGGTTTGTGAGTAGGACAGGTTCACAAAGAGCCATCTGGTGGTTGTCAATAAAAAAGAATCCAGTCTATCTCTCAGTCTCATTTTATCTGTCATGGCTGTGCAGGCTTTGAGAGTCAGGTTTGTCACATTGTTGTCACCACATCTTTTCACAATCTATTTCCAAGCAAAAGGATCCCAACTCTTACATTAATAGGAACAGATAGGTTCATAGGTAGAGACTGGAGAAGGCAAAAAGTATTTGGGAGGATTAACATCCACATACAGTGTCAAGTTCAAATGCTTACCTATAGCAAACCAAGCAAAAGGCTAAAAGAAGCGGGGGCATGAAGGAGAGAA
>NW_022103899.1:40566818-40568165 GCF_000313985.2 Echinops telfairi | reverse complement strand
TGTGTGTGTGCAGCATGTGTTTGGGAACTGAAGATACTTCCGTTTTATAGGGAGAATGGCAGAGTACGTGTTTATAAAATAACCAGGAGTTAGGACACCGAGATTTTGCTAACTCATGGTACTGAACCTGAACAGCTCAAGGCACCTGGTGGGGTATTTTCAGCATCGAGTCAACAGAGAACAGTCTCCATTTTTAAAAAACTCTCTCACGAGGCCTCAAAGGTGAAGTGTCTTTCCAGTCAAAAGAACAATGCTAATAATATTTTTTGTTCTAGAAGAAAAGTAAAAGAAGTTACATCTACTTTTCTAGAAAATGGATAGATAACAAATTACATTCCTATTCGAAAGACTGTTACCCATAAACATTACGTTTTTGAGCTTCAGCTACATGTAATCAAAGTATCAAATTTTTCATGGTGGGGTATGTAGGTACTGGACGGAGAAGTCAGTCTATTAGCTGGCTAAAAAATGTATAAGCACCACAGAAAGTAGTCAGAGCCACAATATTCTCAATAACACGTTGTGATCATGAGAAATACGCAAAGGACATTCACAACAATAAGGTTCAAGTCCAACTCAGCCTTTTTCTTATCCTCACATCTGATCCTGAGTTGAAATTGTGCTAGGATTTACACATGCAGAGTGCTGCTATGAGCTCAGATTGGTGTGTTGTGTGCACAAAAAGGAACACTTTAATCTAATTATTTAACAAATATTTACTCAGTATATATTATGTCCCAAGCAAGATGCTACCTACTGGCACTCCAGTGGTGACAAAACCAGGTCGTTCTGGGACTCACAGTCTAGAAGAGTGAATGGATGAGAGCTATGTCTATGAAGGATATAGGTAAACTCAGATGATAGGTAAATAGGTACATGCAGGAGGACTACAGGTGCCACTTAGCCTGAGAAGATGCTGCCTCAATATCTTTCCAGGAGGATGTGTTATCCACATAGAAAGACCAGAGCTTCTCTCTTGGCTGTTCTCAGACACAGACTATATTGCATGTGTGTGTGTGCATTTTATAACTTGTGTTTGAATTCTGGCTATTTTGTTAACTTCTGTTGTAAAATGTTATTTACCTAATTGATCTGCTGCCTGAGTCAGGCTGTCTGCCCAATACCTAAAGTTTGAGATGCATATAATGGAAGATGCATGCAATTTTATGAGTAATCCTCTTGTTTCCGTTTCTAAAACAAAGAGGTCATGGTTTATAAGCAATGATAGTGCCACCTGCATTATAGCCTTTAACATGACTGCTAAATCAGTTTGACTGTTAGCAACCTGATAGTGCATAGCTGGATGTCAAGCGTGGTTCACATTTCAGTAGGCCAATGTGGATCCCA
>NW_022103899.1:40565062-40566258 GCF_000313985.2 Echinops telfairi | reverse complement strand
TTGACAGAGGGAAAGATTTGCCGCCATCCCTATCATCGCTGTTGATCAATTAGCTTTCAGTCCTGGCTGCGGCTGGGGGTCATGTCATGTAATCTGGTTTAAGATGAGCAAATCCAGGCCCAGCGAGGCAGAAGAAGCAGAATTTCTATCTCCTAGACGGAATCTCTTATTTAAGCCCCTTTTCCATGAGGGAGATTTCCCCAAGGACGTCTGCACTCTTGTAGGGAGGGCTTCATTGCACAACTCCAGGGCCACCGTTCATATAGTGCCCTGCGGAAAGAGGGGCCTTGGAGGTGTGAGTCAAGCGTGGCCCTATCTGTGCCCTTACCAGTGCCTTCTCATTGGCGGTGATGTCCTTCATTCTGTGTCAGTGGAAGGCTGAGTCTATCCACGCCATTTCAAATTTAAGAATATCTTAGACAATGACCTGGAAACACAAGGAATACAATAGATGTCCACGCTACATTTTAATTGCAGCACGTGCAATTAAAATGCATAGAGCCCAGGAAAGGGACGACCTGGGCCATATGCGTTGCAGCACAGTTGGCAGTAAGATGCAACCCAGCTTCTCAAAACCACTGAGTGATGTGTCAGCTCGGATTTACCATCATGGCTGCAACATCACCAGGACCTCAGACACTTACCACGCATCTCCGAGATACACGGAGTGAATCGGAGGGTCCCACTTGGCCCTATGTGTGTCCCCTCTGTGAAACTGTTCTGAGGCCTGGCCCTTGATTTCAGCCACCAATATCTGAAGGGGCCCAAGTGGCACTAGCGTTCGGTAGCTATGACCAAGAAAGAAAAAGAGAGAATTGAAAGCGTTCCATCCATTTTATTGACAACGAGTCAAGGAAAATAGTTGAGAAATATTTATTAGAAGGGGGAGCTCAGGAAGTTGTGGTTACTTGAAAGGGTTATGATTAATTTCTGCCTGCGCCTATCCATAGATAACTCCCAAGATTTCATTGATAGAAGCTGCACACCAATCATTCATGAAAAGGTTACGGACATTCTCTAACACGTCCTGCTCTTGAGTCGATAGGTTAAAGCCAGAAAAAAAAATCTGTGACTGTTAACCATGCAACTGCCATAACTCAGAGCATTCCATTTGATTTCCCTCTCAGACTGACTACTCTGCATTACGACGAATAGAAATAACAAGTGTGCATTTTGAGAGTCAGATCCTATCTGTT
>NW_022103899.1:40555025-40562925 GCF_000313985.2 Echinops telfairi | reverse complement strand
CCCTATTGTGGATATTGTTGTATGTTTCAATTCGACTTACTCACACTTATGTGATTACCAAGTGCAGCCAGCTAGAACACCCACAAACGTAACGTGGCCATACAGCGATGGTTTAGAGGTGTGGTGCGGGTCTGTTTTCTCAATGTTGCCTTATTAATGTTGTTCTAAGTTTACTTAAGGGTGTGCATACATTTAATGTTTGTTTGGACCACTAACTTGCCGTAGAATGGAAGCACGTATAACCAGGTCCCTTTGACATCAATTTCTTTTCAGGAGCCTGCCTGAGTTCAGGTAAAATTTACTGAAATTGGCTGCTATTCGTAATCTCTCCTTTTATTTTCTCACTACAGCACAGCTTCATCTCTGTTGTCCATGTCCGTCTGCCTTTGAAGCTCCTCTCGACTCCCACAAAAGTCATCAGCCCCTGACTCAGGGGCTGATGACTCTGTGTCTGCCTATCACTCCAGCTTCATCAGCCTAATGTGTTTATAATAAAGAACCACCAGAGCAAAGATGAACATCACTTAACTGGGCATTTAGTCATTGTAACAAATGACTAAATATGGATCGGTAGTGAATGTGTTGAGAAAATGAGGATTGCACCATTACTCACAGCTAAACGCAACAGGCATCTCATCTCGACCCTCTCTGCTTCTTGCACGAACTTTCCCTCCGCACTGATTAATTGCTGGTTGTCTTTGGTACCCACGTAGCGTGATGCCAACCGAAATGGCCGTGCTGTCATGATGTCTACATCATAACTAAGGAAAGGTGAGCTGTGAAGGAGACAACGTTTGGCTTGAGCCCCAGTTGGCACACACTCGTTTGAAAATGTACTTTGCAGAGGAAATGGAGACCTAAGTACAGAATAATTTCATTTTCCCCCAGATGGGAAGTTATTCTCTCAACGACCATAATTCTCAGGACTTTGGCACAGTTACTGCTACTTTGGCAGCCACAGCCATGAGGCCTGCAGACCCACCGATGTGGGGGAGCTCACGTTTTTGATGGGTTAGGAGGTGATTGAATGGAAGGAATTCTCTAACTTCATGATAAAGGCCTCTGGAATTCTGGGCTCTCACCTGATAGAAGATGAAGGATGAAACTATAAAATAGCTGAGCTGAAGCATGAATCACTTTAACAGATGCATAGAGATGATTTGATAATTCCATCGATCTGAGATATAAATTAAAGAACACACAGTGCCTGTTAGACTTCTTCCAACATTATGGTGATAGCCCTGTGTAGAACTGATGCAATAATGAAAATGACTCAGCAGTTTCCCTATGAACCCAATTTGTAGGAAAGCTTTGTCATTTAGACAGAAAGCTACAAGGAGACTAAACCTGGGTCTGGGCACGCCTTTGCGACAGTGCCTTTAGGTCTCTGAAGCTTTTTAAAATGGTCTCTATGGTTTCTGCTGCTTAAAATGATAAAATAAACATGTCTTCTTTTGTGCTTGCAATATATATATTTAGCAACTCCCCCTGACCCCCCCCAAAAAGGCAAACTCACTTGCCTTCCAGTCTGTGCTGACACAGAGCAGCCTCCTTATAGGACAGGCTAGAGCTTCCCGGGTAGGTTTCTGAGACTGTGACTCTTTTATGGGAATAGAAAGCCTCATCTTTCTCCCACAAAGGAGCAGCCCGTGGTTCGGAAAAGCTTACTTTGCAGTTAGCAGCCCGACATGTAACCACTGCGCCACCAAGGCTTTCTTTAGTACCTATTGCCCTTTTTTTAAGTTGAGGGGAAAAAAATCAGGAAACACACAGATCTAGTAAATATTAATAATCAAGCCAACCGATAGCAACGCAACGCAGCGACTACGCTGTGGGCCAAGAGCTCCTTGCCCTGGGGCCAGGGTAGCCGGTTGCTGTTGAGTGGATTCTGACTCCACCAACCTCGTGGGGTCCAGAGGAAAACTGCCTTATCTAGAGGGTTGTCATGACGATGACGAATGGTTTTTTGGAAGCAGAGTGCCGGGACTTTGGTTGAGGCCTCCCTGGGTGGATTTGAACTGCCAACCTTTCAGGTCATAGCCCATTTGTTCTACCAGGACTGCCTGGAGACAGGTTTCCCATGTTCAAATCTCCAACTTCCCAATTTGTGATCTTGGCCAAGTTAATAAACCTTACTTGGTTTCAGCTCCTATGTTCTTGCCATGGAAAGGAAGGTGGACTCCGCCATATAAATAATATAACACACTCATTTCCTCGCTAAGACTCTGAAAGGGTGTCCACCCTTGGATGCCTGTCATATGATCTGATGGTAGGGGCATTTGATCAGGAGCCTTGAGTCTAGTCTTGGTTTGCCACTGTCTAGCTGTGATGTTTGCGTTCCACTAACCCATGTCTTCATCTGAGCAATGTGGACAGTGGGTTTTGCTTACACAGTCCAGATAGATTGGTTGGTTGGAGTCCCTAAGAAATTAGGTTAAAATAGTCACATGTTGGCAAAGTCCTGTAGTTCAAACTAAACAAGATTTTTTGTCTTTAAAATTACAAACAGAGAGACCCTATCATTGAGATCCTAAGTGTAGTTGTAACAAAAGTAAAGAGACTAGAAATGATTAGAGGAAAGAGGAGGTTGGGAGACTTGTCCAGTTTCTTTCTTTCTTTTTGGTTTCACTTGTCTCTTGGCTAAACTCCTAGATTTGGAATGTTTTGTCATTGTTGTTTTTGTTGTTACTTGAGGTCATGAACAAGAATTTTGGTAGGCTGCTTTATTCTGAGGCAAGGAATTCATTTTGGGCTTTCAGCTAAAGATTAGAGAGGAAGAAGAAGAAAATACAGTGATTGCTGCCTGGTTGGTAACTGAATTTGAAACAATGACATATGACTGTTACCCTCAAGAAAGGAAGAGCTAGGAGCTCCTGAGAAATGTCTTCAGAAACCTGAAGGAGTTGGAAAAAAAAGAACTACGAATTGACTTGTAGAGTGCAAACTCTACAGCTTGCAACCCTCTGATCTGCAACGGATCATGAGACTGGTGCAGATCTGGACCGCGTTTGCTCTGTCAGGCACGGCCAACTCAACCACAACCCACAAACAATAACAACAGCACTTTGAAAACCTATTATAGATGAGCAGTATCAGGTTTTTTTCCCTTTGGTGTAGGGCATAGAAATAGTGCCAATGGATTGAAGTTACTCTGAGGCGTGCTCCATTTCATCTTTGAGGGTGTTGTCAAAGTCTCTGCAGAACGAAGGACTGTCTCAAATGGCTGTGAGTCCCTTATTACCGGAGAGGAACCACTCTTGTAGGAACACCATGCTGCACGGCAAATGCTGCATGGCTTTATGTGCCTAAGGTTTTTGTATTCTCTTCCGGTGTGGAAAGTCTGTGTTTCATGAATACTTGATGAAGCCAATGTTGTTATAGCATCCACACAAAAAAAGAAAAGAAGGTAAACATGCCTACTTTTGAAAACTATAAAACCCTCCGCAAATGGAATATGAGAGCTTCCATCTCATCTATTATTATTATTTATATAGCCTAGCGATTACTTTAAAATTGATATTACTAAGTTACATATCTAAAACTTATCCCCCCAAATAGAAAAGAGTTCATGTGCTTGGGTCAATAACAAAGGCTCAATAAGGAACACCTCTCCATATATTTTAACAAATCTAGTTTTCTTTTGTGTGATGGAGATAGTGAGCTAGTCATTTCTGTGCCAATATTAATTATTAGTTGATTTGCCATATAAATTAGGCACTTCTTATATGCCAGGCATAAGTGCAGGTTCTAAGGCTGTATTTCTTAGCATGTCTAACAAGTGGCCTGTCCTTATGATGTTTATATTCTGATGTGATGAAATTATGAATTAGTGAATGTCCAGTAACTATTAGTAAATTAGGGAACATAAAAGTGGGTGGTATGATAGATAAAAAGACAGAAGAGGATGATGGGGAGACTGACTGCTGGTTGGGAAGGCATCCTGCAGACCGCACTAGGTAGGCCAGATAGGGTCAGCTCGGCGAAGACATGGGGAATGAACACTTCAGGCAGAGACAACAGCAAGTAGAAACGCCATGAGACAGGGGTGAGCTTGGTTCAAGGCACAGGCACAAGACTGAAGGAGGAAGAGTGACAGGATGAGAGATCAGAGGCAAAGAAGTAACAGTGACTTCCGTTACACCATGCTGTCATTTGGCCATTAAATGCCATGTCATCTAATTCATTCTATTATAAAATAAATAGATGGCAGTGAGTTTGGTTTGGATTTGGCTTGGTGCAAGGAGAAGCCCTGTGGTGTGTGTTTGGGTGGAGGGGTGGGGGGGTGGGGGCGGGCTATGCATTGAGCTGTCAGCAGATTGAAACCTACACCCTCTGCTAGCAGGAGAAAGACGAGGTGTTCTGTTCCCATAAAGATTCACGGATTCAGAAACCCAAAGAGGAAGCTCTGCTTGGTCCTAAGGGGTTGCTATGAGTTGAAATCGATTTGATGGCCTTGATTTGGGTTTGGTCAGAGGGAGACAAGCAGCAAAGGCTTTTCAATGATTTAAAAGCTCCCGTGCAGGCAGCAACTGAAGGTGATTGTGATGGTCGCTTTGTTGTGAGTAGGGGCTGGTTCCATTATTTCAAAGTGCGGGCGGCTTTACGTAACATTAAATAGGAAGTGTGAGTTTTCTCTACATCCATTGTTCATCACCGGGGGGCTGCCTATCTATCTGTCCATGAGGGGGCATCAACAATTAACGGAAAACCCATGATCTTTTTTTTCCCCACACATTTTTGAAGTCTCAGCATCTGTTTATCTGTATCTATAAAATAACTTTATCTGTGTATTTATGCATTATATGGATGAATATAATAAAGATAAAAGTGCGCATTTATGAAAATAAAAAAGATGGCCCTTCCCTCATTGGAGATGCTTTCCTTCAGCCGGGGTCAGTGGATGGGTCTGGAGGGGTGGGAGTGTTGTGACCCTGGTGCCAACTACACCCAGATCGGGCCTCGGGGAGGTAGCTCACTCTGGACACTGGGACAGTGTGCTTCAAGAGGATTTCAGAATTTCATTCAGAAGATGCAATTTAAATGGAGGTTTTGGAAAAGAGGGTCTATGCTCAGAGTCGTCAGTTCCAGTTATTGAAAATACTCTGTCCTGTGGAGGGATCGAGCACAGGACTATATATTAAAGAATTTAAATCAAATGATCTTGAAAAGTCTTTTTTTTTAAGCAAAGTGTTTTTCATACTCCTTCACTATGGAAACCTCTCAAGTCCCCCTAAATAATGTGAATGCTAATTTTTAAAAGAATACACTTTTTGAAATGCTGCATTTTAAAATATTCTGATAGGGGATTGGCTGACTGGTGCCAAGGGACTTCCTTTGAGTGCATGCAAAATTTGGTGTGTGTGCCCATCCCGTGATCCCCACCCTCTCCAAGCCCTCCCCCAGCTCCACCCCAGGGCTTCCTGGCTTTTCTCAGGGGGCTCTCTAACGGTAGAAGGCTTAGTGATCCCAGAAGGTGACTGTCCCTGTAGGACCTTCACCAGGTATGATGAAATCCTTATTTTTTGCTTGTGCAAAATGAGTTCACAAGGCACTTATTTATTTTAAAGAGCGAGAGAATGATTGAGTCTTCTCTTCCCACATTTTTCTAAACATAAATTGCTCAACTGGCATGTGGACGTGTCTTGTCCTTCGCATTTCTCATAAGTACAGAGTCAGCCAAAGTGCCCTTCGCTCTAAGGCACCCTTGGCTCAGAAGCTGTCAGGGAAGAAATGAAAATGCAATCCTTTTCATGTTCCTCTAACCTTTGTTTGAGTCGAGATTATTTGATGGCTCAGCTGTGCACAACGCATTTGGTTTCGTGGCCACATGGCCTGATTCTTTAAAAGAAGCTGTAAAAAGCGAAGTCTTTCGTTTGTGGGTACTTGTGAGAAAGTCACTCCACGGGAACAGTGATCCAGCAAAGTCATCATGTCCTTATTGTGGTGCAAGTCAGGTGCAGCTCGGGGCCCGGGGCTCCTGCTCACTATGTGTCCTAAACACCTAACACAGTATCACATAAACACCAACCAACACACAAAAACCAAGTTCACTGCCATGAGGTCAATGCCCATTCACAGGGACCATGTAGGACAGGGAAGAACTGCCCCTATGAGTTTCCAAGACTGGAACTCTTCGCAAGAGTAGAAAGTCTCATCTTTCTCCCTAGGGGTTTCAAACTGTTGACTTTGCAGATCTCAGTCCCCCACCCCCCACCCCAACCAGAGCGCCTTCCATAGCAGCTGCCTAATAAATATTTGTTGAATGAACTCAAAGTAGGTTAGAATCAGAATCCAGTTGATTATAATTTCATTGCCAGAAAGGGTCATGAGTCCTGCTGGCCTAACCCTCTTGTTTTTATATATGAGAAAAATCTAGGCTCAAGCTTAGATTAACGAGAAAAATTCTCAGAACTTGGCTGCGATCTAAGGCATTTTTACTGAAAGTAGAAACTCTTAGAGGACCAGTGATCAGAAATAGGCCCAGCCATTTTTAGAAGTCTGAGAATTTGTTCTTCCTAAAGTAGCGAGACAGTTTGTGCTTGAACTTCCACTGTTTAATGGATGGACATAATCAGAGAGCTGAGAGCAAATCAAAGCATGGCGAATGGTGACATGTGTTTCATGGCTGGTAGGCGACCAAGTATATTTTGTTGTAATTTGCCCATTTTTTTTAATTGCTCTATACGACAAAGTACTACTGCACAGTCAATATATTTAAGTTTTTCTTCCATACTTTCTTTCCTTTTTACTGTAGTAAGCATTTTCTCTAAAATGAAATTATGTCTCTATGTATCATGAACTTCTTAATTTTCCTGCCCCCATGAAGTTGAAATACTTCTGCCTTCCATGCTCCCCTCCAGAGTGACCCTCAACCCCAGGAAGTATGGATGAGCACTAAAAGCAGACTACTGGCACAACTTAAAGTCATTTTGAAGCCTTAACAATAGCTTCCTGTTAATTTTTCTCTAGCATCTCCATTTCTCTTCTTTTTGCATTGTAGAAACATGTTAAAGCTCTTCACTTCGAAAATGTGAATATTTGGCTTTCTAAAACACTTTCTTGATCTCAGGGGGACCCTGGCATTGAAGCTGCAAAGAGCAAAAACCTCAAATTGGAAGGGTGTGAAATTTTGTATATGTGTTAGACAGCCTACAGAAAGCGGGGAAAGGGAAACTTTACCCTACTGCTGCTCTTGGTAAATGGAAATCGAGGAGCTGAGTGGTACTTTCCTCAGTGATGGAAGTGCCCAGGGAGTCCTGTGCCTTGACTCCTGTTGCCACATAGGTCAACGATTAGCAAACAGCTGAGTTAAAATGAAATGATGCAATGGTAGAGGGTCAGAGGTATAGAAGTCAGTACAATATGGTGCCATCATTATGATAAATTACTTCATTTCTGAAGACATCCAATTTATGACAAATGTCAGCATATAATGTTTTATCTGCTCCCTTTCAACTAAAAGTCTACTTACAAAGTCTACTTTGTTAATACTTATTTTTACATTGATATCAGAGTCTGGTGATATCATTGAAATAATCCTTGAATATTACAAAACTCTGTGACTCTATGGTTATTTTGGTTTTTAACTTACATACAAATATTCTTTATTTATCCCTTATTATTCTATGTATTGTGTTCTCGATAAAAATATTTTACCATATCAAGAATGAATGAAGGCAAAATGAAACAAAAATACTATTTCAAAAGAGCAGTATCTTCTTCTGTGAAATAGTTATTATAGTTATAATTTATCATCTTTGTTCAAACACATATTTACCTAGGTCATAATGATCATTAAGCAGGATTTTTTGACTCTCCCCAATTGCACCTTTAAAAGACCATTTGTAAGAACTCCTTTGCAGATATGCTAGATATTTATGTATAATTCATATTCTAAATC
>NW_022103899.1:40551046-40554227 GCF_000313985.2 Echinops telfairi | reverse complement strand
AGAGGGGCCAAGAATTTAAATGAATTAAGCTTGAGTTTAATCATTGGTCTTGGCTCTAGCTAGTCTTCTCAGTTTACACATGCTTTTCTTTCTGGAGAAGAGGTAATAAAACTCAAGTTATTTTGAGAATTAAATGAAATCTTAAATGCAAAGTATCTAACACGGTTTTTGAAACATGGTCATTTTAAATAAATAATAGCTAAAACTGCTTATTCCTTTTGCTGTAATGAAAATAGAAGTAAACCAGTATCCTATAATCAGGTGCTAAAAATGATATTCTTAGAGTATTTTCTTTCATTGTTTTTCTTGACATTGTTTTATATTGTTTACATCCTCTTGCATACACCATTTTGATAAGACTTTAGTTAACATATTATAGTGTCCAAAGCAATTCTATTTTTCACTATAAAGTAGGTATTGGTGGTTAGAGAGGGCATTTGCTGCTGGCAGGAATGAGTGTAATGGGCAGGGTTGTATCTCATTGGTGTGCCAATCAGTTGGTGTAACCTTTCTGGAAAGCAATTTAAGAAATATATTTTGAGAGAATAAAAAATATTTTTTCTCTTGACCTGATAATTTCACTTCTACAGAGCCAGTCTTAGGCAATAAGTGGATATATGAACAAAGACTTGTGGTCAAGGAAGTTCATCTGAGAGCCATGTATGGCAAGAGGACATTTCATTACGGCTCTCCATAAAGGGACTGCTAAATAAACTATATTACAATCAATAGATGGAATCATTTATAGACTTTAAAGTCAAGTTTATGAAGAATGAGTGATAAATGAAGACATATTCTTAATATGCTGCTGTATGGAATGGACATGAGGCACGATGCAAAACTCCCTCTATTTTTTTCCCCAATAAAGCAACATGCATAGAGAATGGCCTGGGAAAGTGCTCCCTAATGTCATTGCACCAAAGAACAAACAGCTCTGTTTGAAGAAGTACACAGCCCGAATGCTTCTTAGAGGCAAGGACGGCGAGACTTTGTCTCATATACTTTCAACATCTTATCAGGAGAGACCAGTCCCTTCAGAAGGACATCATGCTTGGTAGAGTGGTGGGGCAGCAAAAAAGAGGGAGGCCCTCCACGAGATGGATTGACACAGTGGCTGCAACAAAGGGCTCCAACCTAACAAACAATTGTGAGGATGGTGCCGTCTCTGAGAGTTGGAAGTGATTCCCCGCCATCTAAAATCAACACCCGGGACCTGGAAAGAAAGTGGTCTCTGAGTCGGAAGACAGAGGCTTTCCCCCTGGAGACCGGAGTGTTCTGGAGATGAGCTGGGGCTTGGCAAAGAGTTTAACCTTCACATTGTGATGCTCTGTTCATGTTTCTGTATTCCTTCTCTTTTTTTGGTATTCTGATTTTTCTTTCCCTTTTATCTGGGAAATCACTCTGTAAGTGCCATTGTCTGACTAGACTCTTCTTTTTCAAGACACATTTATGGGATAAGGGCCTACAGAATCCTGTTCTTACTTCCATCTTGGCTGTTTTTCTACTTTATTGAAATGATCTATTTACCCAAATGGCCTGTGGCCCTGAGACTCTGTGACATGCATCTGAAGGACAGAGGGTATGTGTTATTCCTCATTATATTTCCAGTACACTGGAATTGTGTTTAGAGTGCCCTGGTGGTGTAGTGGGTAACCCGTTTGGCTATAAGGATGGCGGTTCAAGCTCATCTGTCTCTCTGCAGGAGGAGGAGGAGGAGGGATTCTGCTCCCATGAAGACTTACGACTTCAGAATCTCAGAGGGACAGTTCTATTCTGTTCTATGGGGTCACTATGATTAGGAATTGATTTGCTGGCAGTGAATGTAATTGTGAATGGCATTTGGCGTATGGTGATTTCTCCACCACTATTTTCAGTAAGAAGAGAGAACTCCAAGTAGAAGAACGGGGTCTGAAAACGGTCAGGCTTCATGATTCTACAGACAAATCTACCCTGGTCATTCCTCTCCTCCCTCGCCCCTTCCCCATAAACCCACATGATTTTTCTGTTGAAGTCTTCCAAAAGAATGGAAAATTTTGCAAACTCTCTGCATACCTGCCTTTCTCCATGATTTTCACTACAGTCCAGTGGTTCTTTGAAACACATCCACTCCATCCGCTGTGGTTCTGCAAGCCTTGAATTAGTGCCCACGAGCAGAAGCAGAAGCCTTCCGGACAACATGCTCTTTTATGGACATGCACTAAATAAAGGGGCGAGGTCTTGACCTGAGCAAGGTGGGAGTTTTTGTCGAGGGAAGTCATCCAATGGGAAGGTCAGTGTTTAAGTTGAAATTTATAAATGACAAAAGTGACTTCATGTACGTTATCTCACTAATTTGTTCAATCCTAATGTTCCTTTGAGGATAGTCTTTCAAGCTACAGTTTTAGATAAAGCTTTGAGATACTCCTGGAAAAGTACGCCTAGCTGGGATACTGCTATCAGATCTATTTTTGCTAGAAAGTGTTTGTAAGTAGAAAAGCCCTGGTCTCGAAGGGCAGTGAAGATATGAGGTGACATAAAGGTGGAATATATATATATATATATTTTTTTCCTTTGTGCCGGTCCTGGCTGGAAGAAGAAACCCCAGCAATATTTCTACCATGAGTCTTTTAAAATTGAAAGCTCAAACTTTCCATCGACTTCTCAATACAATTTGATTAATTTTGCCAAAGGCTTGCCTAAGAGTAAGAAGAATCAGCCGAATGTGTCACTTGTTTACCCTTCGGTTAATGTGAATTTTAGTTCCTTGTATGAATGATCTAAATGAATTGGCTAAGAAATGTCTGTGATAGGTTAATTGTTACATCCATATTACAGATAAGAAAACGGAGGCACCTTACCCACAGGTAAATTGGTGTTTCTCGATGTGGGCAACACATTGTTATCACTTGGGGTGCCTTAAAGTATACTGCCTCCTAAGAGCCACTCTCTGAGATCCTGATACGCTTAGTGTGGCTGGGTCATCCTGAATGGCAAAAGATCCTCTAAGAGCTTCTCGTATGCAGCCGAGATAGAAGAACACTGGTCTAAGCATCTCCTCATTCTGCATCTCACCTCCTTGGCTCAGGGTTAAACTGTGTAAAGACATCATGGAGCTCTTCTTGAAGGTCTCTATCCCATTGGGATTTCACATTTATTCAGGTGATTGGTTCAGAGCCATCTATTTCCCCAACTAAGTAGGAGG
>NW_022103899.1:40516522-40546204 GCF_000313985.2 Echinops telfairi | reverse complement strand
ATTTTCTGGAATAGATGAGTGTTTGCAGTGCTTCATCAGTTTGTTGAAACATTTCAATTGGTTTCCTATCCAGAGTCTTGTTTTTGTCTAATGCTTTCAATGCAACCTACACTTCTTTCTTCTGTTTATCAGGAAACTAAATACACAAGTATGGCATTTAAAGGGAATGTCTAAATTACAAATAAATATTTGGGAGTTACTTGCATATGACTGGGGACAGTTACAAAGATAGTATGCATAAATGGCAGAAAGGACGAAGAAACAAAGGAGATTAGGAAGTAGTGCTCATGAATTTGAAGGGGAAACAAGAGTCAAAGGTACTAAAAATAAATGCATGAAGTATGGATGAGGGGCTTCTACGAGCTCCTGGAAACATCCAAAATAAACTAAACTCACTTGCATCAAGTCAACGCTGACTCACAGCGACCCTATGGGAGTAGAACACCCATCTTTCTCCCGAGGAGCAGCTGGTGGTTTCTAACTGCTGACCTTGCGGATTGCAGCCCAATGAGTAACCTTAATGTCACCAGGCCTCATTTTGGAAACATCCATTACCTTTTAACTACATTTGTCCTTGAGTTTTTGGTAGCCTTGTTATATTTTAAGAAGGAGGGATTGATTAGCTCTGTCAAATGGTCACAGATTTGACCAAATGATTTAGCAATCCATGTGGAGAACATTTATGACCAATGGAGACCAAACTGAATGGCCTGGGTGCAAGAAATGGACAGAGGATGCACGAAAGATAAATATACACACCTTTTTGAGTTATTTTTTCCTGCTAAGGGGAGCAAAGTAATTGTGCAGTAGCTGGTGGCAAATGTGAACTCTAATAAAGGATTTGTTTTTTAGTGGCAGAAATAGAGCTTGCAATCTGCTTGTGGAGAGGCTATCATAGAGTATAAAAAATGATGATGTACCAGAGAGAGAAAAGACTTGCTAGACAATATCCTAGACACAAAGGTATGGAGTCTAACACACTGCATTCCACTCAGTCCGCAAAATAATCGCATGTGGCATATATGATTTTTCATTTCCATTTTACATATAAGGAACGTGAAGCCGAGAGAAATGAACAACGTCTCTAACCTCACAGAGCTCAGAGCTGTCAGAGGTGGGATCGAACCAAAGTTCACCTGTCTGTGAAGCTTGTCATGGTGACAAGCCCCTTGGTTGTAAGAAATATTCTTCTGACTGAAGCCGAATAATTCTATATACATTTCCTCTTCAACTTCTGTCTTAATTTCAAGAATCCTTTCCTCCTGAAGCAAAAATCTGTTTAATGATAAACTATATATAATCTACATACACTAAGATTACTAATGGACTTTGAGATTAAAATAGATAAACCTTGTGGCAGTTACATTATCTCCTGTCAACTTGTGAAGGAGTGGAGTTTTACATGTCAATCAGGTAGCAGCTAGATGACCTCATTTGGAGGCACTACAGAGATAAATAGCTCACTGGAGGCCAGATAGACACCCTCTCTCCGGTTGACTCTCTGAAAGACCTTCCTGTGACAAGTCACATGGAGACACACTGATGGCAGCCAGGGGCCTGGCGCTGGAGGAACCACGTGGAGACCCACGGCAGTGCTGAGATGCTTCCACCGCCACTAGATACACAAGATTTTCCACCCACTGGCCTGTGATCATCCTTCACTCAGCATCATTGCATGTGTTGGGTGAGTCTGAAGAGGAATTTATAGGTTGGTATTGGGCATATGGGCTAATGGCAGACTTATGGACTTGATCTGGACTGGGTTTGGTTGTTTTCTTAATATCCAATTACTCTGTTATAAAGTTCTCCCTTACACACATGAGTGTCTATGAATTTGTTTCTCTAGTCAACCATGATTAACACAATTTTTTGAACCTCAAGCTCTAAAAGGAACTATTTAATATATTACCTTCCCACAATTTAGTGATAATATTGTGCTGGTATGTGCTGATTTCAGGTATCTCTGTCCTTCACAAAAAGCTGATTCCCAATCGGTACAATCTAGCAACCAACACTTTATGTTGTAACTCCTCCCAAACCCTTTAAGGTTGGAATGGAGCTTCATAGTCGACTGGAATATGTCCTATCAACTGAGTGGTGGTAATTAGAAACTGTGAGATAAGAGGTAAATGTTGGTAGACGAGAGGGGCATTTTACTGAATCCTGAATGAGCTAATTCCAGGAGTAGGGCAAGAAGAGGCATCTTTTGATAGATGTTTAACAATGAGTTCTACAGGGGAAAAAATGTACCTTGATTTGTAGTGTTTGCCAACTTGTGTGGTGTAAACTCTCCTATCATGAGATAATGGTGGTCAGTGGTAGAATTTTTCCTTGAATGTGGGACACTTGGTATGATTCCTGGCAAATGCACCTCATGAATAACCACCACCCATCAATCGACGGAGGTTTGTATGTTGCTATGATGCAGAACACACTTCACTGATGCTTCCACACTAAGACGGACTAGGAAAAAGGCCAGTGATCTACTTCTGAAAAGCTATCAACAATCTAACAATTAGAGGGATTGGGCAGGACCAGGCAGTATTTTGTTCTGTTGTGCAAGCCGCAGTGCTTTGTTATGGCTCTTCTAGCCATATTCTCCGTAACTCCTGCCAAAACGTTCAAGTGGTACTATATACATTGGGGACATTTCTTCTTCGCCTGCTGGTCTGAGTAAGTGAACGTGCAGGACGATGCTGATAAATGATATGGTTCAGTTGAGAGTGATTGTTTACAGAGTTATTTGTAATTGTATGAACTTGGAACTCTAATGAGGGGTTGGTCAATTCTGCCACCCTGCTGGGTATGAAAGGAGCCACCTCAGAAGCAACAAGGGGAAGGGAGGGGGTCTCACTGTCATCAAGAAAGAAGAGCCAGAGTGGAGCATATTATTTGGACCCCAAGATTGGTGTACATTGAACCTCCAACTGAGCTCTCTGACTGCTATGTGGACTAATTTGCTATTGTATTCCTTTTTGCTGTATAAACTTTATCTATATATGATTGAGTATATATATAAATTATATATATGATTATACATACATGTCCTGGTTTTTGTTTCTCTAGAGAAAGCTGCCTAACATGAAGAACCACAGTATGGGAGAAAGTGATGGGAGTCCCAGTGCACGGAGCTAGTAAATCTGAATGCCTTTGGGCAAGAGACCCATTTGTGGAGTCGAGTGTCTCCAGGCACATACCTGGGAGAGCTAAGTAAAATGCCTTCAGGCTGAGGCTTATCAAAGAGTCATGCCCTTTGACCAGTTATTGGAATCCTAAAAGATTTGTAACATTGCTCAAGCAGGGCAAAGCCAAGGACCAGAAAGAAACCTGTTTGAGGGTATGGATGGGAAGGAGCTGTCTTGACGGAAGGATTGTGCCTTGAGCATTCCTGATACTGAATTGTAACCTGTTAACTTCCCAAATGAAGCACCCAATCCTCAGTGTAGCCTGCAAGTTCTGTGTGACCGTTTCGATGAATACCAAACCCAGCTGAGACATTGAGAGTGCTGTGGGAGGGATGGTGGGGGTCCAAGTTGGTGAAGAAGGTAGAAGGCTGGAGGATTGTCTCCCCGCTGCCTCCTCGGAGTGAGTCAGCCTCAGCTCAGTAATGCTGATGATGGCGATTCTCTCTACTCTCCACACTCTTTGTCACAGAAGCCATGGGGGGTTAATTCAACGATCATGTCATGGGATACAAGTTTAGCATCGATGAGTCCAATCAGCTTCCAGGTACCACTGGATAAGACACAGAAACATTTCCTCAAGTCAGTGGGCTTTTTCACCCCTTCTTTGAGGCGTCGTTGCCTGAAGCAGCACAACGTGGTAGAAAGAAAGTGCTGTTCAAATTCCAGAGAGCCAAGGTTTGCTTCTGATTTCCGTTAACCATTGGACATGTGATTTTTGCTAACTCACTTATATTCTTGGGAACGTGATTGGGAGATGTTAACAGCTGGCCCTTTAAGGCTCCTGAGAGCTTTTGAGGAGACTGCAGCACATGGGAGGCTAGGAGTCAACCTCTCCTCCCCATGGTAGAGACAATCTCCTGGTAGGACTGGATGTTGTATTGTGTTTTGGATTTCAGCTGCGGCCCAGCCTTTCCTCTGCAGCTTGTCCATGCTGTTCTCTATCGCCGTGGCCTTTGAGATTTCTCAAAGAAATCAGCAGGGATGTTTGAGGTTTTTTTTTCACATATAATATTCCCAGCAAGGCTGTCTAAATAATGAAAAGAATTCCGCAATCACACGCAGGATAACTTCTCATTCGGAGGCCAGAGCGAGCTGCAGTCTTAACCTTTAATTTTATGACTTCCCCATCTTTTGCTAACCCTTTAACATGATATGAACAACAAAAAAATGGACGAGGCAGAGGCAGGGAGAGACCTAATGCTTCTTATAGTCTATTTTAACATTTTTATATCTCTTTTAAAAATAAATTTGCCCTAAGAATTAAAACTGTATGTTATCTTTTGAAATACAGCCCTAGATGACATATGTAACTGCGTTGGCAGCAAGTCAAGTCTGCACAAAGCCCAAATTGAATCTTCCTTCTGACTACAGCTGTGCATGATATTTTATGCAATTTTTTATGCTGGCCATAAATGAGGTGGAAACTGTGATTATGCCAATTTTGGAATAACACATCTCCACCACAAGGCGACTGCCGGTGCTCAGACATGTGTGTGTACTTGCAGGATCAGGCAATCACACGGCTGGCAACTTAATAAAATGTTTCTAGGTAAAGTGTTACAGGCATTTAATAGCCTCTTGCTGTAGGGCACAGGAACTGCAAAAAAACAATTATCTGGATTTCTGTTTGCTACACTGTCTATGTAGCTGAGTGTAGCTGCTTAAGGAGCAACAATTACCCACGTCCAGCACAGGTGAAGAGACCAGAATGCATGGGAAGGGAGATTCCAGTTAGACTTACCAAAAATTAGCTCTGATACTCAACTCTTGATATTATGGTGTGTGGTGGTCACATAATTTAATGCAGGCTTTTGAAGATATAGACGGAAGGGTAGGGTGCCGTTCCACCTGTCAGTCAGGCCACAGCGTGTTGGTGCCTCCTTGTGGGCACGGCCTTCTCCTAAGGAGGGCCCTGGGGACCTCCCCCTCTCTCTGCCTTTACCTTCCTACCTTCCTGCTGACTGACCCCAATTGCTGCCAGAGCCACCACCACTGGATCCACATGACTTTGCACCTACCGGCCTTTGGATCTTCCTGCATTCTGCATCATTGCATGTGACTGTGTGAGCTTGAAGTGGGACTTGGGGACTAGGATTGGATTTTTGGACTTGAGTTGGACTGGGCTGGGATGCTTTCTTGATATATAATTACTTCTTGATCTAAAACGCTTTCTTATACATGTGAGTGTCACTGGATTTATTTCTCTAGTCAACCTGGCCCCACACATGGTGCTAGTGAAACCGTGTCCAGAACAAGGTAAAAATGCTCCCTGAGTTTATAAATTGATGCTTTCAGTTTCTTGTCTACACTTGGGATATATTTGTACAGATGTTTCCTGGACATGTTCAGTATTCACACAGAGAGTGCCTTACATCCTTTTGAGACTTTTCTGGAGGTTCTAGCAGAGGAGCACAGTTACTAGTATACCCTTGACCAAAGGACGCTCTTCCTTCTTGCCCTCTTCAACTTAGTATGTGACTTTGGGAGGGACACACATGGAGCATCGAGGGAGGGAGGAAGGCTCCTCCCACCTACCCTGCCAGATCAGCCGAATCAACTCTGGCGGTCAATGGGGTGACAGATGTCATAGCCAGATTGCCCTCACATCTGCCTTTACATCCTTTTAACTGAAAAGTATCGAAGATTAAAAAAAAATCCGTAGGATAAGCAATGAACTTAAAATAAAGCTGTGATATAAACTTTAACTCTTTATACCAATTAAGATGCCATTACCTTGAGAAGTGAAAGATGAAGTCCTCACTAAGAATGTGTGTACCTGGATGGAAGCATCTAGCAGATCTCATTGATAAGTGAATCTTGGGTCCAAAGATATTTGTTCCAGCAGCACTCTCTCATCATCTCCAAGATCATTCAAACAGCCTGATCGTCTGCTACGGATTGAATGATGTTCCTCAAAAATATGGGTTGTAAATTCCTGCCTCTATATTGTGATTATCATCCTATTTGGGACTGGGTGTTGTTGGTGTTTGTATTGTTGTCTTATGCCATCAAGTTGTTTCCGACTCATAGTGACCATACGAACAGAACGACACACTGCTCAGTCCTGTGCCAGCCTCACACGGTCTTATGTTTGAGCCCTTTGTTGCAGCTACAGGGTCAATCCATCTCCTTGAGGGCCTCCCTCTTTTTGGCTGCCCCTCTACTTTGCCAAGCATGAGGTCCTTTCCCAGGGACAGGTTTCTACTGATAATATGTCCTAAGTATGTGAGACAAAGTCTCGCCATCCTTGCCTCTAAGGAGTATTCTGGCTGTACTTATTCTAAGACAGATGTTTGGGGTTTTGACAGTCCCTGGTACTTTCAGTACTCTTTGGCAGCACCGTCATGTAAATGCATCGGTTGTAATGTGGGTGAGGCAGGCTTGATGTTGTGTCTTGAGTTAATCTCTTTTGAGATATAAAAGAGATCAAACAAGCAAGGAGAGAAGCAAACATTGGGGGACACAGGTGCTAAAGCCACATGAAGATGACCCAGGAGAAAAAGGTCAGAGACACAAGGACCTTCCTCCAGAACCAGCAGAGAAAGTCAGTCTTCCTCTAGGGTCAGTGTCCTGAATTCATACTTCTAGCCACCTAAGCTGAGAAAATAAACTTGTTAGTGAAACATATTCCTTGTGGTATTTCTGTGATAGCCTCACTTGGTCACTAAGACACTGCCCTTCACGTGGCCTGACATAGGCAGACATGCTATCTTATTGAAAGACAGCATTATGGGGCTGCAGCAATCCTCCTGTAAGGAAGGTTTCGTAAATCCATTTTTTTCCTTTAGACCTTTTTGGCATGTTTTAATTAGAGACTGGACGACTGCCTGTCAGAGGTGCACACGATGGCAGTCAGGAGCCAACACCAAGTCCTGGTGGCCTGCTGTCTAAGAGAATGGACTACTGTCCATTCCTCCACCCTCTTCAGGATTGTTGGTATATTTGAACCCACTGTTATGGTTCTTTTTCCATTCACTTAACTGAGTTTCTCCCGCCCCCACCCCATTTTTTTTTTATATCTACTCTGTACTTTTGCAAACACGGTGTCCTTTTCTAGCAGTGCATCTGGTAATGGTTCTGCTTGGTGGCTTGTAAACTCTCTTCTGTTTGAGGGTCCCTTTTCTCACGAAGAACCGAGACCTGATGTGTTCTGAGCATCCGCGCTTTATTTGGCACTGACCATGCCCTCCAACATTATTTGTTAACTACTGGAGTGAATTAATGAATGAGTCCTGCATCTGGCCAGATATCACGTTGGACTCTGTTCCATTCATACCAAACGTACAAGGAGGAACCAATATGAGAGTCTCCTCTGCCATCTTATGAATGGTCATGAGTAGTATTCATCCTGCAGATACAATGTCAGGTAGTATCCTTCCTCCCTCTCCTATTGGCCTGCCGCAAAAGTGAATCATACTTTGTGCACTGCCAGGAACATGACTCCAGACTCTTATTTTAGCATTGTAAGCACCCTTTAAAATGCACTAAACAAGATAATTAGGCTGACTTGCACATTGCTCTTAGATGTTCCTGATTGGGAGAGTTGATTGAAGTTCTAGAGAAAGAACTGTTTGAAGGTCAGGTTCAAGGTCTAGTCCTTTATGTAAACATTGAGGAAATACTGCAGGTTCTTTTTGACTTGACCACTTATCTGTGAAAAATGACATTTCTTCCTAAAGTGTTACAATCAAGGCTAGGACAATTCTAAGGTTTCCCTGTTTCATACCATCTCATCATCTTTACATCCCTGAACTTGATGACCAAGATGCGAACTTTCGTTTTCATTTGAGTGTTGCTGCCTTTATCCACTGAGCCTGGTTGGAAGACCAGTACAGTGGATCCACTAAGAAGTCCACCCTGCAGTTCACCAGAAAACTCTGCTAGGAATCCGCCTTGAACAACATTGACGCTTCTGGAGAAACTTCTTAACACATATTTCACTGAGCGCCATAGCTTATGTGATCATTTTAGTTCTAGCTATAACTCATGGTGCCAACGTGCATACATAAAGTCATAAATGATTCAGTTTCCAGTTATAGTCACATTACCCATTCTTCTTGTAGTCTATCACTGTGTATGAGAAACTAACTGCTTCTTTTAACAGCCCGTAGGTTTGAACTTCTGGGATATTAGAGTTAATGCATCTACTTTAAAATTTGAACTAAAATGATCACATAAGCTCTCCGGTTTATAGAACAAGCATAATTATTTATCAGCAGGTACCTGTCACAGTGACAAAAGAAATTTTAGAAGGTGGTAGTAGTTAATTTTGAAATGCAAATGATTCTCATTACCAAATCACTACAGTGAAGGGACCATGAAGGTACATTAAATGTGAACAAAAGAACCGCTGGCCTATTTTTGCTTGGGCAGGTACAACACTGTTGCTTTCCAACTAATTTGTTGTAGAAAGAAAAATTCATTTTAATGTCTCTCATGTGCATTACCTGAAACCATAATCCAATGATATTAAGGCTATAATCAAATGAGATCAAGCAAAATTGATAGTCCATTTGTAAAAGAGGGATGGTTTCTAAATAACATCTCTTGAAAAAGGGAAGCATAAATGACAAGAATAGGCATTAAATTAATCATCCATTATGTTCAAGACTAAAAACAAGATCTATATGGAAAATTCACATAGATATATGTATAGACACAAGCATGGATAAAATAGAAACATAAATGGAAGGATATGGTATGGGGGGGGAAACTGAAAATCATATTCATTTTTCTGTGAGACTTCCTAGAATTAACAGAACACATCTCCAAAAAGATGTGTTCGATACATATGAATATTAGTTAATGATTTAAAGACTTAGTGCACATGAGGAATAAATTACCACCTGTAAACATGTAAGCACAGCCAGAGAAGGCCTAGAAGTATAAGCACAGTTAATCATAACCACTACAACTAACTAGTCGATCCAGCCTACATCTGGTTTCCATTGATGCGTTATTAGCAGGAAACCTCCTGAATGTCACATACAAAGATTTTTTGAAAAACTATGTTATTTTTAAACCTTGCTTCTTTGGGGGTTGGGGGCTGCAGACCACCCCGTCTGGCTGTGAATTCTCTCTATGGGCTGTAGACTGGCAGCGCTCTGGTCTTTGAACAATCTTCTCCCCATGCACCTCCTTCGTTTGGTGGGGTTTCTGTGAGGAATGTGAGGTGGGCATCCAGCAGCTTATTGGCTTACAATGTCCTCTCCTCGTTGTGATCTTTTTGGGAGGACAAGTGAGAGAGAGAGAGAAGCCAGTAGCACAAATGTTCTGATAGTGAATGTTGACGACGAAGCTTACAGTGTGATAGAAATGTAGATGCAAGTAAAACTTCATTGTATGGAATCTTATGATAACTTTCTTAAACTACAGACATGGAAAAACTAGAGCACATTATGCTTAGCAAACTCAGTCAATCTTAGAACGATAAATATTTAATATCACCATTATTATAAGGAAAAAGAAAAGAAATGTGGTTTATACACCAATAAAAAAGGTTTTGATGAGGTCAGGGGCGCAGTGGGAACAGGCCAGAGCAGAGGGATGTGGAGGGGGTGGGGGTCTGACCCCAAAATGAGAGTGTAACAGGATAGTGTTGTTGATGTCATTTCTTGAGATGAGCGGTATCATACATATACAATCTTCTTTGAAGACAAACATACAGAGAGCCCTCCAGATCCCTTACCCCTCAAATAGTAGTTTGTGTCTTAAAAAAAAAAAAAAAGGAGGAAAAGCAAAATGGAAATGGACTTTGAGTCTTTAGTGACAAACACATGCATCACAAAAATAAATAAATAAATACAAGTCTCTTTGAGTCAGGATTCTCCTGGACCCATTCTAGAAAGATTTATCTTATATATTACAATACATTAAAAAGTACTAAGGTGACATGGGAAAAATTTGGGCCATGGAAAAATGATTTTGAGGTTCAAGCTAATATTGAATGTTTAACAAAACTGAAGTAGATATTTTCCTGTTACTGAAGCTTTGCAACAAGTTTACAGGAATGCCACCCCACATAAAACAAAATCCTAGATGAATCAGGAGTGCTGAGGAAGTTCAAGAAAGTGAAGACTGTCAACCTTGACAATGAAATGGCTGCATGCTTGCTTTCCATCAACTGTTTCCCACTCCGCCCAGATCTGTCATAATTGAGCGCCAAAGCATTTACCCAAAGGAGATATGCAACACCAACAACCTAAGTTATGGTGGCTCTTGTTGTTCTTTAAGTAGTCAAGTTTTTCTTAAAGATACAAGTAACATAAAAACAAAATTCTCTTGAGAATCTTATGGGCATTATCCTTAGAGCTAGAGACTAGGACAAGAAATGTGGTTATTAATGTTAAGTAGCCAAAATCTCAAGTTTGACATGTAGTTGGAACCTCCAGCACAAGGGTCTTTTGCCAACACCTGCTCCATTGCTTCACAGTCTAATATAATATAATATAATATAATATAATATAATATAATATATAATATAATGGGCAGTCAAAGGACCATGCACAGTTTGGAAAACTCAATGTCTTGGTTTGGATCTAAGTATGCCACTTGGGAAGGCATTGCAAGAAATGCTACAGGAAGAGTCGACGAGTGTGATTAGAATGGAACGGAGTCCAGCTAAGGTCCGTTATCAAGCCAGGGCACCCTAGGAACAATTGGAAGTGAATCTTTCTGAGGACTTTAGGGTACTTTGAAAATGTGCCTCCAAGTTGTTGCAAACGGAAAGCAAGGGCTCTGAGGTCAATTAGACCCTTGAAATGAAGAAGGAAGATGATGGGGGGAAGAGGGGAAGGAGAAACAAAAACGTCTTTCAGGGAACAGGCTAGAATTTCCAAGATAAAATTCAGATTTAATTCTCAAGTAGATTTGGGGAACACGGGGTGGGGGAGGCAGTAAAAAACCAAACCCAAACAAAACACCAAACTGTTATATTAAGTCATGAACAGGACGCTATACACAAATAAAATCCAGAAACTAAAACGATAGCTTAAAAATCATAGCTATTTTAAAGGAAAAAAATCAAGGAATTTTACAGGAAAAGAAAAAAATAGAAATGGAAAATTCCATGGTAAAATAAACACAAGTTATATAGAAAAGTAAATGTAATGTTTATAAACTATTTGATATCAGTGGAAAAAAATTTTACTGTCAATTACGCTACTCATAGTACCATGGCTTAAAACATTCTATGAACAGCACTCAACAAGCAGACTGTGAGTAGTATCAACCTTGGCCTTGTAATGCAAATATACACATGGCAGGGGTGGAGAGTAGAAGGAAAAAGTAGAGTGGGAAGAAGGTGGAGAGACACAGACATCTTCATCTTACCCAGTGGGAGACCCAGAGGTAATATCCATAGATGTGAATTCGGAAATACAGCCATGGGGGCACAGTGGCCTACTTGTTGGGCTGTTACTTGACAGGACAGGAACGAACTGCTCCTCAGGAGAAAGATAAGAGTTTCTGTTCCTGTAGAAAGTTACAGCCTTGGAAACACAAAGGAGCGATTTCTTTAACCTATAGGGCCTTGATGAGTCCAAATGGACACGCAGGCAATAGGTTTGGTTTGGTTTTATTTTATTTAAAGGAGGCCTGGGTAGCGCAAATGACAAATGAACTGATTGTTAGAATCTATTAGGGGTCCTCAAACTACGGCCCGCGGGCCACATGTGGCCCGCCGAGGACATTTATCCAGCCGCTGGGTGTTTTTACCCTGTTTTGTTTTTTACTTCAAAATAAGATATGTGCAGTGTGCATAGGAATTTGTTCATAGTTTTTTTAAAACTATAGTCCGGCCCTCCAGTGGGTCTGCGGGACAGTGAACTGGCCCCCTAAATTCACTCTGAAGCACCTTGGAAGTAAGGCCTGGCAATCCACCTGAATAAATCTGCCACAGAACAGTGGAGGGAGCACAGCTCTCCTCTGGCCCAGGAGTCAAACTAAGCCAAAGGGATTATCACTAAAGCTTAAAAATAATGATAGGTTAAGTCTCTTTACCCTAAGTGGAATGTTAATGTAAAAGCAATGTTAATGTAATATTTGGTAAGATTTTACTTCATGTACATTAGAGAAAAATACAGCTAGTAGCTGTGAATTCTGTGAAACCCATTCGCCTGTGAGCAGTCTGCTGGCCACTAGTGGAACTAGGAGCCAATTGCAAGCTCGAGACCTTTTCCTCTCCAAGGTAGTTCAATGGGACTTCGTGTTAGCAAAATCCCCGTTGACAGAGGGCATTACATTTATCCCTAACTTGGAGAGCAAATATTTTCAGTAGGATCATATGGGTGGATAAGAGACTTTAGGATGCCAATATGGAACATGCCACACACTCTGGATTTTGATCTAGGAAAAAAAAACCCAAATAAAACCCCCTAAAACAGGAGTATAAAGTTAAATTCCTGATTTCATTATTGACTAGTTATGAAATCTTGAGCAATGCCATTTATTTCTTTCTACCAAACTTCTCCATATCTCTAATCAGAAGAGAACCATTCCTGTTTGAAAATGTGAAGGTCATTTATATGGAAATGATCACTTAGAAAACTAACTGCCATCTGGTTGATTTTGACTTATAATGACCCTGTAGGGCAGCATTGAACTGCTCCTAAGGGTTTCTGAGACTGAAATTCTTTATAAGAGTAGAAAGCCTCATCTTTCTCCCGTGGAGTGGCTGGTGGTTTCAAACTGCTGACCTTGTGGTTACCAGCCCATGGCATAATCCACTAGAGCTCCTTTTGAAAATGATTAGTCATGATTATTTTTATGATTATGGTAGACATGCCATTGCTCAATCTGTTTCATTAATTAGTGGATTTCCAAATGGTTTAACACAGAATTAGGACTGCAAACAAAGTTCAATTGAAATTAAACTAGCTTAAACTAGCTTCTTATGCTGGGAAGATAATGTCACTTGTTTCTTGAAACCTCGTAGATAATTCGTTAACAATGCTGCAATAGCTTTGGGTTGAAGATGGAGTCATTAAGATTTTGAAGGAGTCCCTGGATGGTGCAGAGTTAACACACTGAACTGCTAACCCAAGAGCTGGCAGTGTCAGTTGACTCAGAGATGCCTTCAAAGAAAGGCCTGTCAACCTAGTTTCAAAAAAGCAACAAATCTGATTAGACTGGAGCATGCACGCTGCTACAGAGAAGAGCCCGCAACTCAGGGAATCCTGGATAGATAAACCCCCAAGGCCAACAAGGAGAGAAGAGATACCAGGAGGATTAGGGGAGGGTGGTGGGAGAAAGGGGGAATTGATCACAAGGATCAACCTATAACCTCCTCCCAGGGGGACGAACAATGGAAAAGTGGGTGAGGGCGATGGAGGATGATATAAGATATGAAAATAATAATCTATAACTTATCAAGGGTTCATGAGGGAGGTGGGCGGGGGAGGAAGGGGGAGATATGGGGAGCATATATCAGGGGCTAATGTGGGAAGAGAATGCTTTGAAAATGATGGGGGCATATGTGCAAATGTGCTTGACACACTGGATGAATGTATGGATTGTGATAAGAGATGCAAGAGCCCCCAATAAAAGTACTTAAAAAAAAAAAAAGCAACAGCAAGCCGTCCTATGGAGCACAGTTCTGCAGTTGTCCTTTAGCACACTTGGGGTGGGGTGGCCAGCGCTGGCCATGACTGTACGGTGACTAGTCTAAGGCCTTCAGAGCAACAGTTCATGGAGAAACTCCATTATCTCTTCATTCTATTTTTCTGTTAACATTTTGAAGTTGCCTTGTGTATATAAGGATATTTAATTTGGATAAAATAGTTTTAGACTTTACTTTCTACTCAGTGGGAGGAGAAAGCCTCAGCCTTCTCCCACAGACTAGCCGGTGGTTTTGAACTACTGACCCTTGAGGCTAGCAGACCAAGGCCGAACACACTACACCAGTAGAGCTTCTTTGGAAAATGATTAGTAATGATTATTTTTATGATCATTATATACATGCAATTGCTCAATCTGATACATTCATTAGTGGATTTCCAAATGGTTTAGCATAGAATTCGGACTCAAAATAAAGTTCTATTTGAATCGAACTTAAATAGCTTTTCAAAGAGATATATCAATTTGTTGCTCCACCAGCAAAGGGTTAGAATAGCTATAGTATTTCCACTGACTCTACGGTTATGGGGCATTATGATAATATAAGAAGCTCTTAATAATGTTTATGGCTGTTAAATGTGATTTCAATTTTGCTTATATTTCTTTGAATATGAGGAAAATTAATCTCCTTTATGTTTAACATTTATCTAGCACTTTCTTTTGAATTAGTTTCTAATGATGTTTTTTTGCCCATCTGCATTGATATCTGTAATATGAAGATATATATTTTATAACTTTTAATGTGGAAAAGATTTAGCCTTTTTTTGCATTCAAATCTTTTAAAAAAATCATTTTACTGGGGGCTTCACTCCTCTTATCACAATTTATCCATTGTGTCAAGCATATTTGTACATATGTTGCCATCACAATTTGCAAAACATTTTCTTTCGACTTGAGCTCTTGGTATCAGCTCATCTTCCATAGGTTTATTCTTCACCATTCACATTTGCTATATTTCATTTCTCTCTCTCTCTCTCTTTGGCCAAATAAATTAAAAATATCATCATTTAAATTGGAAGAATGAAATTTGAATGCACGTGTAGAAAACAGACTTGTGAAAGACTAAAGATGGAAACATAAGATAGTATTTTCTGTTTTAACTATTAAACGATCCTTCATGAGACCTTGCTATTGTTGCTAGAATTAATAATATGTATAATATTTCCATATATATGAATAAGATAGTCAGATCATCAGGAATGAAAATAAGTGTATCCGTTTTCTAGACTCCCAGCATTCCTTCTCCCCTGCCTGACATCTCCACATCACTGTGCTCCACTTAAATACGAAACAAATGTAAGAACCTGGCTACATGATCATTTTAAACAGTCTAACTAGAATATGTATCTACAGGAATATTCTTTATCCATTTCACTGCCCTTTCTCTCTCGACATTCTGTTTTTTTGTTGTTTTTTTTAAGATTTACAAAGAAGACAATTTTATACAAGGATTTGACTCCCATGCTGGTAAGTTGCATTTTCACTCCCAGCCCCACCCCCCACCCCAAACCTACTGCCATAGGCTCTGACTCATTATAACATTACAGGATAGAGGAGAGCCCTTTCCAGGGTCGTCACTGCTATGGAAATCGATGGCCGCATCTGTCTTCTGCAGAGCAGTTCGGGGATTTGAACCACAGGGTTTTGGGTTAGCAATAGTCTTCTTACCGTTGCACAGCAAGGATGCCAATTTCTACCTCAGATCCAATGAGTAAGAATCTTCATTTTAACAAGCCCCTGAGGCGATTCTTCTGTACACCAGAGAACGCGATTTCTCTGCAGGGGACTGAACCCGAATGAACCGGTTTAAGGTCCTGATTTTATAAGATGGTTAAAATTTCCTCGTTGACATTTCCTGTTGTAGCTCACAAAGTCAATTAATTTTCTAATTCAATGTAACAGAAGAAAAGACTTTGAAAACACTGTGCTTTGTGTAGATGCCTTTTAATTATGGCTAATTAATACTGTGGAAGGACCTGATTATACCTTTGAGTATTTCTTAGTCTGAAAAAAGAGAAAAGTAAAAGAAAAAAAACCCCAAGCCTTGTAGTCATGAATACATTGAACAAAAGCCGAATTCAACAACTCTTTGGCTATATTATAAAAGACAAAAGCTGCGAAAGAGAAAACAAATGAGAACGAAGCACAGGGGGAATAGTCGCTAAATATGTGGGGGGTGGGGGTGGGTTCTCCCTGGATTCACTGTTTGTTTTGGTTATTGGGCAGAATCTCAAGTAAACGCAGGTAGAAATCACACAGCTTCTGCACAGGAAGAACAGTGCCAGTGGGTTTTTACCGTTTCAGGGCAAACGGATGCAACTCTCCCTAAAGTTAGGAACAGAGTGTTCCAGATGGCCACTGTGCATATGGCTTGGGGGTACTGTGCAGCCAAAATAGGAAACAAGATCGTAGCTCTCCCCAATTAAATCTACACTGTCCTTGAGATGAGATTTCACATAAGACAACCACCGAGAGAGAGGGTAGACAGGAAACAACTCAGAGCCGACAAGACACTTTTAATTTTACTAACTAGGGTGTGTTGTGAAATATTCAGATTGGTCAGATTTATTTTGGGATTCTAGGAGAGCTAGGCCATGCGCAAAACAATGTGCTAGAAAGTCCATGCTCCAAATTGGACTTCTCTATCTTTCATTCTGGAACATCGGGAGAGCTACTTCATCTCACTCCAATGACTTCCTCCTGTGTGAAATGGGAATCACAGTCCCAGTTCTGCCCCACGGGCTTGTGGTAGAGATAAAACAACACATGGTATGAAGCATTTGGTAATCATGAAGCACTCAGTCATGCTTTCTGGAACTTGGAGTGAGAAACCACACCGTGGAGCATTTCATGGTCTCCTACTAAAGATGCTACTGTTTGTAATACATTCTTTTAAACAGTTTAGACTCTCATAAATAGTAATGGAGGAGCCCTGGTGACGTACTGGTTATGTGTTGGGCTGTGAACCACAAGGTCAACAGTTGGAAACCACCAGCAGCTCTGTGGGAGAAAGACGAGGCTTTCCAGTTCCATAATGAGGGACAGTCTCAGAAACCCACCGAGGTCGTTCTACCCTGTCCTATAGGGTCACTATGAGTCTGATCCAAGTCCATGGTTTCATTTATCATAGTGGAGGATTCTCAGTTTTGTCTAGGACCTGCCTCCTAACAACTCAACTGGTGGTCACTCCATTCATCTTAATTAAATATAATTTACTGATCTGTGTCTAATTAGTTTGGCTGGAAGCTGAACTTCATAGGACAATTGAGTTAAATCTTTTAATTAAAGCCAGCTCTCACATATGCTGTGGGATCAAACCAAAACCAAGCTCACTGCCATTGAGTTAATTCTGATGCATAATGCTACAGGACAGAGTAGAAATGCCCCTATGGACTTTCGAGACTGTAAATCTTTACTGGAGTACAAAGCCTCATTTTTCTCTGGAGAAGTGACTGGTGGTTTCAAACTGCTGACCTTTCAGTTAGCAGTCCAATGCATAACCCACTACCCCACCAGGGCTCCTTACGCTGTGGGGAAGGACTGCTAAGTACCATATTCTGAGTGATCAATCTGCTAGAGACATTCAATGCCTCTCTATATTTGGGACAGCCCATTCTGTGGGCCTTGGATTTATTCTAATGAGTGCATGGGTTACCGTGGGCTAGTTTTAACATTTGTCATTATGACCCAATTCTCTCTCTCCTTTTTCCCCCCTCTTTGTCTTATAGGCCATATTTCTCTTATGGGAACTAAAACTTCTAGATGGACAAAAAAGAGGTTTCCTACATCCTCATTTTGAAATTATTTATTTATTTAGCAAAGTCAATCATTTCCTCAACGGGCCCTCTTTGTACACAGGCCCAGCTATAATTGGAACAATGAACTATAATCTGCTGTTTTCTATGTTAACCTGATATGTCTTGTTTTGCCAGCATACAATTGTAAGTGGCTTTCTTGTAGTCAACAAATTGTGCTCCTTCTCTGGAAAATAATCTACCCACAGGAGGGGGAACATCTAGGGCATAGCAGGCAGGCTGCTGATCTTCAGAGAGTCAGCAATTTGGAGCTAACATGGTTCATGGTGAGATTCAAAAGAAAAAAAATCAATTAGGACAGAAAAGATAAAATGAAACACAACATGGCCATGCCTTATTTGGCCCGTTTCTCAGTTATGCTCTACAGAGGCAAAAACTTTCATCATTTCTAGTTGTATTTCCTTAGGCATTTTCTTCTAATTCAGAATATTGTAGAACCGTCTAAATCGCTCATTAAGCTCATTGAGAACCCAGATTCTCAATATTTGTTTCGGCCCTACTTAAGAGAATCTGCTGTTATCTGGATTGCAAAAAGCATCCGAGGAAATACTAAAATCTTGAGATATTAGAGCTCTAAGTCTTGAGAAGCCCTAGTCTAATAAATCCCAGGCCAATATGTGGCTTTCATGGATTCTTGGTATTTCTATCTTTGGGGGCTCTGGTGGCATAGTGGGTTCCTCATTGGGTGACTCACTGGAGGTCAGAGATGGGAATCCGCTAGTTTCTCTGTGGGAGAAAGATCGGGTTATCTGATGCTGTAAAGATTTAAAGTCTCAGAAACCCAAAGGGGCACTTCTCTTTCCTGTGGGTTCACTGTGAATTGGAATTCTCTCAATGAGAGTGGGTTGAGTAGGGTATATATCAACTTGACTCACATACTTCTGACTTTGCTTCCTAAACAGAACCCTCTAGAATCTTGAAATCTCCCTAGTGATTTCCCAAGTCTTTGTTGAAACCTCCAGACCACATCTGAGGCATCATAATGAAATAACGCTACTGACAGATACAATGGGGGTTCATTGTCAGGAAACTTACAATAATAATCACTGAGAATGGCAGTGACAGGTTTGCTGGAATAATACGGACCTCACTACAGCATCTTAAAGTCCATATTGATGTAGCAAGACCATGTTTGTCTGCCTACCAATAGTTCAATAATCTTGGGACAGCTGTCTTCCGCTTCCCCAGACACCATGCATTTTCCCACTTAATTCCTCAGATTACAAGTGTGTCTGAGGTCAAGTCCAGTTCACCCGGTGGACTTTGTGCATCAGAGCTCACTAATGCAGCCTCTGGAGCATGCCATGTGCCTTGAAGATCCAGGATTCAAAGTCCCAGCATCCCACAGCATCTGGCCTGGGTCCCCAGATGCAACTAGTGCCATGATCACTGTGGCCCCTTAGGTGCCTATACCATGGACACTCCTTACCTAGGGTCCCCAAAAGCTTTTGTAAAATTTCCCTGACCATTAACCCCCATTGTTGTGTAAACAGCATCCAGTCATGAACGGAATGATTCTGTACAAGTGAATAATTCAGGTACTGTGATGTGGAGTTAGCCTACGTTGGCCCAATATCCCTCTCTCAACAGAAATTTAAATATTTAGTACCAGGGCTAATCAAAGATTCTCCACAAGAAGGTTTAGAAAGGGAGCCAAAGGCAGATTAAGAAAACAAACAAACAAACATAGATCCTGGAATGGGTTTGGAGCTTGATCTAAGAAAAATTTGTTCTTACATCATGGCCCTGCTTGATACTCACCGTCAGGAAGGGAATACAGAAGATATGGGTGCGATCGCGAAGTGTGTTGAAAAAATTAGATGATGCCGGACTAGCAGATAAAATAGTGTCTGGGATGTCAGTTATGTCCACATGGAAGAAGTACACCATCATCAATCATGAAAGAATGGTTAAATCATATATCCAAAGTTGAAGGAGGGAATAGTATCAGAGCCTGAATTGTGAGAAACCAGTTTGCAGAAGGCTATGGTTGACACTGGGAGCCCATGATAACATTTGTGTGAATTACATAGGAAATAAGCATCCGATGATCTCCCTCTATCCATGGTAGAGGGAGCAAAGTGGTTACTAAACAGAGTGTAGTGGAGAGATGACTATTGAAGATCAAAGGGATAAACCAACTTGAACGGTTAAAACCTTGCCAATTGATTTCCTCCCTGATGCATGCTGGATCTGAGCTGGTTTTCAACATTTTCTGTATTTGTTTTTGTTGGTTTGTTTTTGTTTGTTCATATTAGGGTTTATCTCAAATGTATTGTCACTGGGGGGGCGTCACCCTCTTGAATTTGTGCTATATGTGTTTCTGTTTTTCGTATATGAAACCCAGGATTGATAAACCTATAGGGACAGCAAGGAGAATAAGGGTTTCTGGGGTAGGGGTACAGTGGTGGTGTTGGTGCGGATGGGGGTGGTAAAAGGGAGATGATGTCAAGAAGTCCAGGAAGGAAAAGAATGCTTGGAAATTGATTGAGGTGGCCATTGTATAATATTGCTTGATGTGATTGAACTATGGAATGATATGATATATGCATTAACCCCAATTAAAGACAAATACATAAATAAATAAATAAAAATGTAGGTGCAGGCAGGCCTGGTCAGAAAAACCACCTGCTGATATCTGCTAACCTGAGGGGAGGTGGTCTGACTCAATCACAACTATGCAGTGAGAATACAACAGGCCTCAGGTCCTGGATGCTCCATGTTCTTCCTGGTTGGTGAAAAACATTGATTCAAGGTAAGGTAGTATGCCCTTTTGTGGGGACATAGAAGCTTGGCACAGAAAATACTCTAGGACTTGAATTCTCTATGGGTCTCTTTAATAGTATCCTTTTTCTCTTTAATAATATAATCACTCAATCACCATGCATTCTGTGAATTCTGTGAGACATTGTAGTGCATTGTCCAAGCCCGAGGGAATAGTGGAAATCAGCAGATGGGAAACAAGGAAGCCATGCAGACTCCCACCCTTGTGGGTGGTGTTTGATGTCTTGGGTAGACTTGACCGTCTAGAGGACTAGGCCCAACAACTTGTGCGATCTTATTACCGTAGGTGTTAGACTCTGAAGACAGAGTACTGCAAGCCGCAGGTCCTGTCACAACAGAAGTAGCAGAGAGTGAAAAGGGGGATTGATCCCCCCCCCATTGAATCCATTCCTTTATTAAATAAAAATCACTAAAAGTTACATTTTACTATGGCTTTGGTACGAAGGTGACTCTATTAACATTCTGTATAAATTTTCCTTAATATAAGTTTCTCTCCCTCTCATTAAAAAAAATTAAAACTTATTAATGGGCCCTTAAAACTAACATGAATCTTAGGCACTCTGCCTCCTGTGTCTACTGCATAAGTTGGTCTTGAGTGAATCCAGGACTAGTCTATTTAGAAAACTGCAGTCTATTATTCTGAAAGTATAGATCCTAATCATACCCTTTCTCCAATACACCGAAAGAGATCCAGGTCAAACTCTTGTTGGAGGCCAAGGGATGCAGATTTGGGTGAAGACAATTTACAGATTACTCTTTGTGTTTGGCAGCTGTTCCACAGCAGAAAGATGGGGCTGTCTGTTCTCATCAAGATTTACAAAGCCTCAGAAATCTTAATGAGGGTTTTTATGAGTCCGTCCCAACTGCACGGCAGTGGGTTCTTGTGTTTGGAGCTGGTTGGTGAGAGATAAAGGCAGTCACTCTCAGTGGGCTCTGTAGTATTAATAAATGCAAATATGGACACAAGATTGCATCTCTAGTTTGCTCATTCCATTTAAGTGACACTAACAAACACATGACCAAACACGAGGAAGTTTCAAAAAGCTCAAGGCAAAATAAAATTGACATAAAGGGAGGTTAAGGATCTTGGTTTTGGGGAACCTACCAGTCTACCCAACAAAAGTCTGGTCTCTTTTAGGATTTTAAATTATTTCACATTTTTCTCTCAATCAATCTAGGACCTTCTAATGTGGTCCTTTTCAATGAAAGAGAAAGCAGAAGAAACTAAAATCCAAAACAACTTTAAAATGGATCCAAAGGAAGACAAATGATAGGGTATTACATTTTAACCAACTAATCTACCATGATTCGCTTTACAATGCTTTCTGGGAGTTATCTTACATGTTTTCATATAAGCCACATGCACGCATTCAGTCATTATTAGCACCGTCTCTCATCTCTCCCTTATAGGCTCCTCTCCTAGATGTTGGCATGGATTACGCCCTTATGTCACTGGACTTCTGCTCAGACATTCAAAGCTCAGGGGTCTTTCCCAAACACCCAACATACAATGGTAGGCCCCTCGTACTCTCTAAGCATTACTCCATGATCTTGACATTTTTATGACATTATTCCATGATCTTACCAGTGTTTCACTCTCTTATTTACTTGCAAATAATAATTTGCATGTCTCCTTAATATTTAGAAGAGTGTTTGACACACAGTAGTTCTTCAGTGAATGGTTGTTAAATGACTAAATAAAGGCAAAGCACATGTGTATTGGATATGGAACGTTTTCTGGGAAACCTAGAAACAAATCAATTTATGTGTAGACTCAAAAGGTATGAACTACTGTAATTGCAGGTTGGGAACTTTAAATGTATTTGTAAACTTGAGCCAGTGCAGCCCTGTGCTAGGTTAAAGTAGACAGTTGCAATTATTCAATGTGACTGGTAGGGTTTAGAAGTTACGTGGCCACTTTTCAAGCTTTGTTGATGTTTTTCCTTTCAGTTTTATCTAAGAGAAAAAGAATGGTGAGATGGAAGTCTCAGCAGGCACATGAAGGGATTCATAAATCGCTCTGATGCTGACTTGACACTCTAATTTTAACTGGCTTCATGTGCCCGATGTGTTCTCAGCAGTAAAATAAACAGCAATCTATGATTCAAGTTGCTTTCAACTATTTTAAAATTGGTTTAAGTTCATGAAAAGAAATCTCTCATTTAGTTTTGTTTCATATATCTGTGTACGTAGGCATACACACACATACACATTATGTATATGTATACACACAAACACAAACAGGCACACACACACACACACACATATATATGAGGTGCTTCCAAAAAGTTCATAAAAATTCCATTATCTTTTCATTTCATTTGACGTGAACTTTTTGAAGCCCTTTCCTATATGTATCTCTCACTATCACACACGCAAAACAAAGTCCGGTGGCATATACACACATATGTATTATATATGCATCGATGTTGGTGTTAGGTGCTGTCATGCTGGCCTATGTACAATGGAACGAAACGCCACCAAGTGCTACCTTCACCATTGTTCCAATGTTTGAGCCCATTGTTGCAGCCACTTTGTCATCTTATCTTGTCGGGGGACCTTTCTCTTATTCGCTGCCCCTCTACTTTACCAAGCACGATGCCCTTTTCCAGGGACTGATCTCTCTGGATAGGAGCCCTGTTGGTGTAGTGGCTATGTGTTGGTCTGCAAGCCACATGGTCAGCAGTTCCAATCCATCAGCAGTTCTGTGGGAGAAAGATCAGGCTTTCTACTCCTGTAAGCAGTTACAGGCTCAAAAGCCCACAGGGGCGCTCACTGTGAGTCAGCATTGACCCAAAGGGCAGTGAATTTGTTTTTTGAGGGGTTTGGTCTCTCTTGGTAACATGTCCAAATTATGTCAGACTAAGTTTTACTAGTCTTGCCTCTAAGGAGTCTCTTGGCTATTCTTCTTTCAAGAGAGACGTCTTTGTTCTTTTAGCAGCCCATGGTACTTTCAATGTTCTTCATGTATATATGCATATATGTACATATGTTTTATATCACTTGCTTACTTTTCAGTATAGGACTATGCAGAAAGAT
This sequence comes from Echinops telfairi, assembly GCF_000313985.2. Classification (NCBI taxonomy): domain Eukaryota; kingdom Metazoa; phylum Chordata; class Mammalia; order Afrosoricida; family Tenrecidae; genus Echinops; species Echinops telfairi. The sequence continues at coordinate 40,522,767 of NW_022103899.1, read as the reverse complement.
TAACACATTACTTTTCAATGTTTTATTGTATTGATATCATTTACCTCCAAAATTTAAAAATCATAAACCTGTGTTTCAGAATAGTCAGGAAGAAAATTCAAGAAATAAACGTGGATTCACAGAGATCCGGAGATGAGTCCTGAGCAGATTTTGGCTTGCCTACGTGGCTTGGAAGTTCTGGAAATGGAAGTCTTTGAACGATCTTGTCCTTGTTAGGTGCCTTCCAGTCAGTTCTGATTCATAGAAGCCCTATGTACAACAGAAGGAATCACAGCCTGGTCCTCCACCATCCTCATATTGTTCTTATGTTTGAGCCCACTGCTGCCACCATCCTGCCTATCCATCATGTGTGTGTGTGTGTGGGGGGGGGCTCCCACTTTTTGCTACCCCTTCGCTTTGATCAATTTTATCCCTTCTCCAGGGATATTTGGTATTCCAAAATATTTTCTGAACTATGCATTTTGTTTCTTTACTCTCTAGCACACACATCGTGAAACAGGTATTAAGGGTTCATCAATGATTTTTGCTCCAACTCCACAGTGGGCAGTGTTTGGGGCAACTGGTTTTCCCAGCTGAACATTGCCCAGCGTCTGGGTAACAACTAGTGGAGTCATTGTTACCAAGTTCTGATAAGGGCACGAGGACCAAAGTGCTGGTTTATATATTGGCTGCTCCTCTGCCCATTTGCCTCCGTTAACATGCAAGGTTTTAATACCTTGCATGACCTGGCATATGGGTATTGAAGAAGATAGAGCTGATGTCAGATTCAGCCATCTGGATGACTGTCCGGAGTAGACCATCTCTCCCAATAGCCTATTGGTTCAAGCAACAGAGACGACAATTTCTATCTGTTATTCAGTTCCTAACCAGTTGCCATTGACAACTCATGGGGACTCTATGGGTGTCAGAGAAGAACTGAGCTCCATACGATTTTCAATGGATGTATTTAGAGGAGTAGATAGCATATCATTTTTTCGGAGGCCCCTGCATATAGACACAACCTTCTAACCTTTTGGCTAGTAGTTAAGCATGCCGGCCATTTTCCACAAATGTTTAAAACACTCACTCCCCCATAGCATCTATGCCCTACCATTAAGTAAGCTCTGACCCATGGCAATGTTACATAAGGCTTCTGGGGTGCGAATCTTTTGGGGAGCAGAAAGCCTTATCTTTCTTCTGAGGAGCATGGGGTGGATTTGAACCTCTAATCTTGCTAAACTAGAGAATGCCACTGGAGCTCCTCCTGTTACATCTAGCCTTCCCCTTAAGGACTACACATATGCTACAGCTTTAACAGAAACTTTGAAGTCTACACCATTATAGAACTCATTATCTCCTGGTGGGGGTGGGAGGGCTGTGTTATGAATACAAATTCCCAGACCTCACACTGCACAGATTCAGGTTTATGAGGCCTGGGAAGGAGCCCAGAAATATGCAGTTCAATGATCACTCCAGGTGATTTTGATGCCCTTTGGAGGGACACTGATACAAAGAGCAGCTATGGAAAAGTAGCAGCCGTGAGTCTGGGGTTAGGAATGACCAGCAGGTTCTATCCTGAGCCAGAGTGTGAGCTGGAATAAATGAGGAGCCAGTGAACCAGAAAATGATCAGAGCCAAGTTCCATCTTGCAACAATGGAACGGAAGACATGGTTACCTCTGACCCTGACATTCGAGGAGGAGAGACACTCCATGATGGGCTGTGAACTTGGGGTGAAGCCAAGAAGGAAGCAGTTTATGTCCAGAGGCAGGAGAGGATGGCTGCCGAGCAAACACTCGCAGACAGAAAGCCCATCCTGGCATGCTGTGTTTGAAATAGATCACTTACAGGAAACAATGGTTTTAAGGCCAACACCACTCTCAACAGCCGTTCCTTTACCTCGGAAGAACAATACGTGGAGAGGCAAGAGCTTAAAATGTGTTTTTCTTTCTTTCTTTCCAATTCTTTATCAAATAAAAACTTTATAGGCCTAAAGCCAAAGCCAAAGACTATTCTCGGATTGGATCTTTTCCAGTGCACTAAATTTATCCAGCTGGATTCGGCAAGTACTAGTCTATGCAACTTTTTGAAATGTAGAATTTGCTCTTTAATGGGAAATGTGCATTTCACCTTCCCCAGACCATCCTTCCCCCTAAAACAAAAGACAGAGAAACGAACAAACGAACAGAAACGTAGTCTTTTGGTACTGTGCAATTAGAACCACGGAAAGCAAGCTTGTAATAAGGCAGTGGTGACCAAGGCGTACGAATATGGACGAACACATTCTAAGCGCCCTGAAAGGTGTACCGTTCTTCTTGGTTAACTATTTAGACATATAACAAATACTCAGATTTTTTGTTGTTCTCCTTGTTTTTTCCTCATGAATAAATGTGTTTGTTTGTTTTCATAACCAAATGCTGGGTGAGGAGAGACTCAGAAGAATAAATAGCTGATTAAATTACCGCGTTGTCATTTAAATGTAACTCAATTAGTGAGGATTTAATCAATCTGCGATAACTAAGTAGTTCCCTACAGTTTTAGCCCCACTCATCGGTCAGTTTGTTGGGCTGTGTTGGCTTCTGTGCTGTGATGATGATGGTGGAAGTATGTTACTGTCTTTCAGGTCAAGCCGTCATCCGGGGCTGGCAGATTTCAGTGGAACCTATGGTCTAGGATAGACTAGGGAAAAGGCATGGCAATCTATTTCTGAAAATTAGCCAGTGAAAATCTGATGGCTCTCAACAGCTTATTGTCTGATACGGTGCTGCAAAGGAGCTCCGGAGGCTTAGAAAGTACGCAGAATATAGTCACTGCAACTATGATTCCAGTAAATCAACGAGCACCAGTCTATTCCAGGCCTTGGGTATCACTGTGTCTCTGTGCACAGGGAGGCCCTAAGTTAGAATGGAGTCAATGGCAGCTAACAATAATGATGCAGCTTTATAATTTTTCTCTTCAATCCGTGCTCCCTTTGGGAAATCAAGTTTTCTAGCTAAGCGGAATGACTTTATCTGTTCTGCTAAAATCCTATCCCCAAATAGATGAAACAGAGTGGGGAACATGTTTTTGGAAATAGTAGTTTAATGAATGGGCCTGTCAATGCTCTAAAGGCTAGGGCTCTGGTATATTGGCAGGTCTGGAGACCTAAGCATGACCAGGTTTTGTTCAATAATACAGTACTGCATACAAATGTCATGGTCCATGAGAGAATCTGGTATAAGTTTAAAACCCAGTCATGGAGAGGAAGATGCCTCAGATCCCGGCAGATAGACGTACTCCTCATATATCAAATATCTCCTTACTTGACTATTTTGCACACCAACCATGAACACCTTACAGTAATGAAGGCCAAAGTGCTAGGTGAGGGTAATACTGTTTGTGATGGTTAAAGTTATGTGCCAATGTGCCTCGGTCATGGGTCCCAGTGGTTTAAAAATTAATATTGGGCAATTTGGCAGTTATGTAATAATATGGCCATGCTTCATTTTGTGAACAGATATGACCATTTTTACATAATGCCAATTTTCACATTATGACTTGGTCTTTGGAAACCAAACAAGTCCATAAATGAGGAAAGAGGATATTCCCTTTAATATAAGTTGAATATTCAGTTTACAAGCAATCTTTACTGAATAGTTGGCTCTCTTTCTATAATTTCTATAATTTACATGTTTTGAAAATAGTTATAAGTATTTCATTAAAAGCCCCTCGGGACCAAGAATGAGAGTAGTGGTACCAGAAGGGGAAGGAGAAGGTTGGGGAGAAAGAGGGAGCCAATCACAATGATCAAAACATAACCCCCTCGATGGAGGGAAGACTACAGAAAAATGGGTGAAGGGAGACCTCAGACAGTGTAAGACATGGAAAAGTAATAAAAATTTATAAATTATGAAGTGTTCGTGAGGGGGAGAGAGTAGTGGAGGGGGGGAAATTAGCTGATTCCAAGGGCTCAAGTAGAAAGAAACTGTTTGAAAATGATGATGGCAATATATGTACAGATGTACTTGACACAATGTATGTATGTATGGATTATTATAAGAGCTGTAAAAGCCCCCAATAAAATGATTAAAAAGAAATTAAAAGCCTATGCTTCTTTTAAAGAGTATATCATTTCTGTGTGAAAAAGGAATTGTTTGAGTGTGAATATTTTGGGGGCTTGTATTACTTTAGGAAAATATTCATGCTATGAATTTATATTCAGCTTTTAGAGAGTCTCTGAGTGGTACAAATGGTTAATGTGTTTGGCAGCTGACCAAAAGGTTGGAGCATCGAAGTTTACTCAGAGGCTCTTTGGAAGAAAGGCCTGCATTCCTGTTCCTATTTCCCAGAAAATTGGGCATCGCAAACTCTAAGGTGCACAGTGGAATCATCTGCCATGGAATTTTTCTGTAAGGGTCATTCAAAACTTTTCATTAGACGATATGCAAGATTCAAATGGTCCCATGCAGTAGGTGGTGGAAATAGTTTGATTCAGATTCTACATTTGAGGAAACTGAAGTGGAAAGATTGCATTGCTGAATGATTGAGATAGCAAGAGTCTCTGATCCAAACAGATCGAACTGGTTAAAGGACCCCTGATTCTTTACCATACCACGCATTGGAAGACTGAAATAATTCCAATCAAGAAATATCTGTTGGGAAGCTTTAATGTTGTTTCAGGCAAAACAAAGAGGAGAAAGCACAATTGCTGTCATTAAGCAGCTGGCCCTCCTCTAAGAGGAGCAGGGGCACTCAGAGCCCCAGCTGGGTCATAATGCAGAATGGCAAATGATGGGTTAAAAGGCATGGGGGGTGGGGAGGTCAGCAGAGGATGGGCAGCAGGGATTTACTCAGCAGGCCTTGTAATGTAATGTCTGTGACTCCAGTTGCTTGGCAATGTGGGTATAAAGCATCAGCGAGAGATGATCCAGTCTAGAGAAGTTTAGTGTCAGAGAAATGGGTGGGGTAGAGATGGGTGGGGTGGGGAGGGGGAGGGAGAACAGACCAAACCCCCCCCTCCCCCCAGAAAACCATTCAACTAATCATCAAAGATAGGCAATAGTTGTTGAAGAGCAATTTAGGTAAACCAGACCACTTGGGATGGTGAGGTCGCATTACATGATCACTGAGAAAGAGAGGCGGGCAAAGACCTTGGGGAGGAAATGCACTCTGGCTGGAAACTGAACCTCATGGACAAATGGAAGCAGCAGTGAACTTGCTACTGTTCCAGAAAGTTGTCTACTTGGCGTATGCCCTTGAAAGGAAAAACGAGGAAAACACCCAAAACACCAAATTAGAAAAAAGTGCCTGGTGCTATAAAAACAGAGTTGTATAACATTTCAAGGATGATTGTAAGTACATTAAAGTCTTGAGGCAGGCAGCACCTGCCGAGCACTGATAAACTTTAATTTCTGATTTGGTTTGAAGAACCTGGGGGAGGGAGAGGTAAACAAAGCTGCTCTGAAGATACATGGAGACTAAAGACGAGCTCAGAGATTTTCCTTCAAAATCAAACAGTGTCACAAGTACGAACAGTTAAAATGACCGGCTGAGGAGGGGGAGGTGAACGTTATTATTAATCCCCCTCGGGGAACCCTTCGGAAACTTAGAATGGACTCTGATTTTTGGTTTACTGCTAAAATGCTTCTGGCAGTAAGGTTGGCAAAATGTATCTGGTTTCCGTCATTCTAGCCTTGTACTCGGTTTGCATGGGGCAATAGCTTTCAACACACACATACATACATCTAGGTGGACACGTTATTGCATAAATTCTAATTATATATTGAGATAATTGGGGTTCACACACCAACGTGGCTCCCTTAGGAACATGGGGGCGGTGCGCAGCCTGTCAATCGGTGGCAGCTTGGTTGGAGGGCAGCCCAGACAAATGACTCTTCTAGGCGGTCTCTTTCTCTTTCTTCCCGGAGGTGGGCCATACACTCTCATCTGCTTTCAGCTTCCTGCTGACCAGCCATCTGGAGCCCCACTGAGATTTGTGAGAGCCCTGGAGATGTTTCTACTGCTACTGGATCACAAGACTTTGCACCCACTGGTCCGTGACCTTCCATCATTGCATATGCTGCGTGAGTCTAAAGAGAGATTTATGGACTAGAATTGGATTTATGGGCTAATATCAGACTTAATGGACTTGATCTGGACTGGGATGTTTTCTTAATATACAACGACTTTTGGATATAAAGCTCTTTTTTATACATATATGAGCATCTCTGGATTTGTTTCTGTAGTCAACCCAGACACACACACACACACACACACACACACACACAC